>NC_068917.1:42965916-43269278 GCF_023091745.1 Budorcas taxicolor | reverse complement strand
TTCCTTCAGTGTAGTTAGTTATTGCTGAAAAGTAACCAGTGTAACTATTTTTAGCTGTTGGTAGACAGAAGTTTAATACAAGTTAAATTATGTTCACTGACATCACTGCAGAAGTATGAATGTCCACAACAATGACTAGGCCCTTAACCAATATGACAACATATTTATTTAAAAAAAAAAAAAAAAGAAGCCCTACATGAATGACTCAGTCAGTTACAGACAGAAGTGGAATCTATTGGTCATACTGCAAAGGTTGGGAAAACATTAATCCATTTCTTCACACACAGGAATCACAAGAAATCATACATAATCCTAGCATCTGATTAATTTTCTGTGTACAGTATCCAGCAGGCCTTGAAACAAAACTTCATAGATCTGGCTCAGAGCTTCAGAAATAACCGACACTGAAAAAGTCTGATCTTTTTATCAAGGAGCCTGGAACAGGGGCTGATCTTGCACTGTAATCCTATCTGCTCATCTGTAGTTCAGCAAGACTTGGTGCGCCCAAAGGAATGTGCAGTTGTTCCCATTCTTGGCCTAAAGGAATCATGTCAGACACGATTAGCCCCACACCAGCTTTCTTTACTTCAAGTCTGCGCTCAACTACTCAGAGCCTTCATTACCTCAGTTTTACAACTCAGTCTCCTGATTTTGTTCCCAAAGTAGAACACGGTTGGATCCTTGCTTCTGTTCATTCTATACACTGTCTTTGAATCCACCTGAGTGGTCCTTCCCTTCCTCCCTTCTTCTGCCCTCTCCTCCCCCAAATCGATTCTAGTCACCTTCCAGGCCCACCCCACCTTTGGCTTTCTCTGATCCTCTCTTAATCTACCTCTGTCACTGATCTGTAAAATAGTGAGGATTATATTATTGTACCTAGATCATAGCATTATAGAACATTAAATGAGATGATGCATGTTACTTGTTTAGCCCAGTGCCTGGTACCTAGAAGGACGTGATAAATGTTGACTATTTCACTCTACATACATCTCCTTTAACATTCATCACTTTCCACATTGCCTTAGAGTTATTTGCCTGTGTTTCACCTTCTTGTCTAAATTCTAATTTTGTTAAGTTTTGGTACTCTGTATAATTTATCAAGCTCTCCCCAGTCCTTATAGGTACATAAATTATCTTCACACTACATATATCATATATATTGACTTTTCATATACATTTATGTACATATATTTATTATACTTGTATTTATCACACTGTACTGCCTATTTATACTGAAAATTATCATATAAATCAATATATAATTATATACTTATATATTCATATCCTATATTTATAATTTATTGCCTGAATAAATATAGTCTAAGTAAGGTGTGACCATAAACCCTAAGCTCTGTGTCTTGTGGAACCAGTTTAATTACAGTTGTGTGCTTCCTGGTCTATTCCTCCTAGTCTATTCCTTTCTCTATTAGAACAAAGCAGCATAAAAAGTCTATCCCACTCTTCTCAACAGGCATATTATTCTTGTCTTTATCTTGGCATACCCGTGAACAATGAAAAATCCTAGCTGAAAGCCACAAAACAAATACAGTCACTTCAGTACGGAGACCAGGCATTTTTTTGTTGGGGTTGTTGGTCCTAACAGAGAGACTGCCAAATGCATTTTGGGTTGTCATGGTGGAAGTTGCTCTTCAGCATTCTCCTTGCTCACCCTAAGCTGGCTTCACTTTATGGTTTCACTCATATCTGTTTAGTCTCCCTAATCAGACAGTCATTAGGATAGAGAACAGGGCTTCTGTTTCATTAGTGTTTTTCCTTAACTCTATCATATTAAGTAATGCCTGAACAACTAATTTCTGCAAGCCAAACTGTTTCCCTAAACTTTAAAGGGGAGTCCAAATTATCTGACCTACTAAAAGGCTATTATATCAGCAAAAGAAGTCAAACTCGGGAGTGCATGTTGAATTACCCCACTTACATAAGGCATAAAAAAATGGGCAAAAGTATTACATCTGTTAGAAGTTAAGGCAGTCATTATTCTTGAGGAGAACACAGTGGCTCCAAGAGATGGGGGAAGACTGTAATGAGAAGAGAGTAAGAGTCAAGTTTCTAGGGTATTGGTAATGTTCTGTTTCTTGAAATCCAGATGCTACTTGCTCAGTTGTGTTCAGTTTAATCAAACTACATATTAATGTCATTTTAAAGACCTTACTGTAAATTTAACCCTCCTGGGAAGCATAAGGCAGCACAGTTTTATTGCACAGATTTCCTATATGCCATTTGTTTGTGTTTTTATTTTCAGTCCTGAGCCTATGACCCAACTAAACTTTGAGAAAAGTTAAATGTCAAGTCTTGCATTTCAGCATTCTTTATAATAATCTCTACAGAAAATAATTATAGAAACACAGAAAATGATTTCTCCAAGGAAGAAAATGTGCATAGGATGGCACTTACTGAATTATCTCCCTCAAGAATCCTCATATATTCTGGAAGAACTACAAATTAGCATTCCAACTCGAGATCAATAACTACAATATGAGAGAGACAACACCAGAAATAATGTCATCAAATTAATTTACTAGCAGAAAAGAATACTAAGAGAAAAAAGATGGAGAACACTAAGCCCTCTTCTGAAATGATGGAAAGACCATATAAATGAAGGCAAGGCAGAACATAATTTGCTGCTATTTAATCTCCCCACCCTGCCTATTTTGGCCTAATAGGAATGTCACCTGCTAGGTGGACCCTGGAGTCCATCCCCCCCCCCAAAATTGCTTTTTCTATTCAGAATCATGATCACTTCCTCCCAAGAACATTGTCTGACCCCAAGTACTCAATATCCAACAAACCCACTACTATTAAGGAACTTGGATGAGATCAGGGACCAACCATAAGATGCTCTCTAAAACTGGCTTAATGTGAACCAAGGGGAGAGGGAGTTAGAGCAGCAATTGGATTTAGCTATTCACACTGAAAGATTACTGAGTCCTCTGAGCAACAAAGGAAAGGACTTCAACTACCAATAAAGAAAGGAATTTGAAAGTGACTGGAAAAGAAATCCCCCATTCTTCCTTTTCAAGGTAATGTTAGTGCTAGTCTGACTACACAGACGACCAGTGAAAACACACGAAAATTGTAATGCATTCAAAAGTGATCCTTAAACTTCAACAGCTCCCAACTGCAAATATAACATCTAATACGACACACTCCTGTTTCTAAATGGCTTCAAACACTCATTGTGGCAGATCTTTTTTCTACAGACTTCTGCAGGTTGCACCTGTTTCACACTTTACCTTAAGAAAACTTGGAAGAGGAAGGAAAGGAATGAGAAAATTTAAACCAACACAAATCAATCTTTTACCAAAAAAAAAAAGTTTCCCCATTTATGTAAAAAAGGAGGTCCAGTGGGGGAAATGCTACGGAGAGGGAAACAGACGTCTGGCTAACTCCCAAGGCAGAAATCATGACTCATCAAAGCTTTCAGAGCGGGCAGAATGAGACTGCATTTGTCTTGAGTTCACCTTCAGGCCAAGAAATGCTCTCTGAACTGGGAAACTTGAGTGCTTGCCCTGCGACTGTGACAACTGGCTCTGAAGTCTGGGGCAAAACTCCTGAAAATCTCTGGGCCTCAGTTTCCTCATCTGTAGGTGATCACCAAGATCCCCATCTAGCCTTATGGTCTTTTCCTGAATTCCCTCTTTTCACAACCGAAAGGGAACTGGTCCACTGGGGGGAGCTGCAGAACATTCCTCTCCTCAAACTCCAGAGCCCCAGGCCCAAACTCAGGAGAGATGCTAAGTCCTGGAAGTAGGTGGAGAGAGTGAAAATCCCTCTTCTATGGAAGAGGGGGCCGCAAGTCTCGAATTTACGGAAGTACCCTTCACTTCTGCCCTGAGTTTAGATGCTGCTGGGATGACGGCCCAGATGATGCCCCCGGGGAAGCGTAGTAAGGGGGTGAGGAATACCAAGCGGGTGGTGGGTGAGAGGAGGGTACTGGGGACCTGCCGAGTGAAGAAGAGCCTGAGGCAGGGCGGGAGACGGCAGCCTTTATCAGTTCATGACCCACGCCGCCCCCCATCTTGGCCCGCGGGGATTCAAGGCCCGCGCCCCTGGGCTCTCTGGCAAGGAGCGAGAGGCGGGTCCGGGGCTGAGGCGACAGAGCCCTGCTTGGGATGCGCTGCTGCGACCCCGTTACTCCGTGGCCGCCTCTGCCCCTAACCCTCGGCCTTGTCCGCAAGCGAGCGCAGCAAAAGAAAACAAACTCGTTCAGGCTTCCTGTTGTGCAACCCAGTCCCGAGTAAGTCGGGGCCGAATGCGCGCCGCCGATGGTCGGCGACTGCAGAGCCCAAGAGGCAGAAACCAGCGCGCTGCCCGGCCCAAGCCGAAGCTGCCCAGCCCGGCCCTGCTCGCCGCTCCCGGGAGTGCACGTCCCCGCGTACGCCCTGCGTGGCCCAGAGCCCGCACCGAGCTAGCGCCCTAATAATCCTTGTTCTTTCGCTTCTCGCCTCTCAGATACCCCCAAGAAGTCGAGGGTGCGACCCGGGAGACCAGAGACGACTTTTCAGAAAGTTTCTCCCTACAGGTACCTAATTGAATCATCCATAGGATGACAAATCCGTCAGGGCCAAGTTTTCCAGACACTTGGGTGACTTCCTCATCACCGAAGTGACTTGTCGGCTCCAGTGAGTAAGTTGGAAGTGTCGCTCCAGGCAAGGTGTGTGTTTAGGAGAAAGCCGGCTGCTCACTCACGCTTTCCAGAAAGCGGCCTCGGGCGACTTCAAAATACACACAGGGTCATTTATAGGGACTGGAGTCTTGCGCAGGACAAAGTCCCTGAGACTGAGACATTTTCCAAACAGTGCTGACATTTTGTCGAGCCCTATAAAAATGTAAACGCGAGGTGACGAACCTGGCGGAGAGTGTGAGAGTCTGAATCTGCGCAGTTTGCGGTGTGGGTTATAGTTCTAGTTACAAGACCTGGCAACTGCGAGTCGCTGGACCCGTCCCCACGAGGAGTTAACGTATCCCCTTACCGGAGGACCTCTGGGCAATAGGGAGGGACATCGAATCGGGTGAGACACAGCATGGAAAACAGCCTTCGTTAGAGCTCCACAAGCACGTGGAACTGGAAAGAGGGAGAAAGACCTCCTGTCAACCCATCAATTCCCACTTCTCCAAAGTTTCCCTTCAGGGGGGACTCATGGTTGGCGTGCACGACCATGCCCTTGAGTACTGTAACTTGCCCCGGTTTTGTAGCCTTCTGGACCCTCTAGTTTAGAAGAAAAGCCCCAAACAAAAAGTCTTCCTAAATAGAAAAACTTTAAAACCTTGTTGATTTCCTTTCCCTCTTCTACTTGCAATGCTTTTAGGCAACTGACAAGAACACAGCTTGATTCCTAATTGAGAATTGCTATCTCAGTAAACAGATCATTTAGAGAATATGGGTGTTGGGGTGCCCGTATTCTTAAACCACGCCAGCAGCTCCGAGTGTAAATATTTCTAATCCCTAGTTTGTATCTCTGAGCGTTGTAACTCCCCCACTCTCAAGCGCCCGGCTTCTCTAGACTCGCCTACTAGCAAAGTTCCTATGGCATCCACTTACCAGGTAACCCGGGATTTCCACAACAAAGCCTGGCGTGCGGGTCCCTTCCCCCGGCCAGCCTGAGCGAGTGACAGCGGGTAGCCAGAGCGGGCGAGGAGAAACTTGGGGCTCCAGCCCTTCAGCGCGCTCCCCTGGCTCTGCCTCCTTCGGAAATGAAAACTCCCATCCAAGCCGGGGGACAGAGCGCCGAAACCCGGCCCAAGTGCAGTGTGTGCGCGCGCGTGTGCTAGGGCAGTAGCGTTAGGGGGAGGAGGAGGCAGGCAGAAGTGGGGTGGCTGTACCCTCGGCATCAGCTCATTCTGCCGCTTCCCCCTCCCTCCACCCCCCCGCGCGCGCGCACACACACGCACACAAAGCAAATAATATCTTTAAAAAGTTGAGTTTCGGCTTTGTGCCTCACGCGTCTTGCTCATCCTTGCCTTGGGCCTGGGGTGCGTCTGGGGGCCGGTTCGGGATGCTGGCTAATTGCTTTCGGCGGGTTCGGTCGAGGGAACGCTGGTGCGAGCCTAGACGGCCGCGGGCAGCGAACCTGGCTGCGGGGAGGGGCAGTGGTGGCGGCCCCAGCTCTGGTGCCCGTGCGCGCAGCGCTCTGGGCTGCCCTGGCGGCGCAGTGTGGACGCGGCTGCAGGAGAGGGGAAGGGGGAAGAGAGAGGGACGAGGGGAGGGAGGGAGGAGGCGGCCTGGGAGGAGAGTGGATGTGTGTGCGGCCGCGAAGGCCGGCCTGTAGCCAGCTGCTTCCTGAGTGTGAGCGCGGGAGGGGGAAGGAGGGGCGGGCTCGCTGGTCACCAGGCTGGCCAATTCGAAGGCCGAGTCTGTGTCTCCCTCTCGACACGACCAAGCACACAGTCCTTCCCGTGCCCCTGGGAGTCAAGGAACTCCAGAACTGGCTAACAGCCGGGAGACACTTCACCTTCTTCTTGGGCCTTATTTGTTGAACTGGCTCGTTCTTTTTTTAACGTGTAAAAGTGTCAGCATTTCGACAAGAGTTGATGTCAAAGCATAAACAAGTTTTAAAAAAAAATCAGTAGTAAAATGGAGAGAAAAACTAAAAAGTGAAAAAATGGCTAAAGAGCCTTTCTAATATACGATTGGATGCATGTAACTTTGCAAATGGATGGATGAAGATGCCTTTGGCAACTTTTTAAAGAATAGGCAGACAAGAGAGGAAGGTGATGAAAATGTTACAAGGATGTAAAATTGTAAATACAGACTGCTAGGAATAGAGACACATCCCCTGTGTATGTTGCATCTACAGAGTGGACCATTCTTCTTAGGAATTCAACATCCTCAGCTTCATACCCTACCTATGAAGTGATCCCAGCACTTCTGCTTGATTTGGTCAGAATCCTCAGGAGGCTGTCCCCAGAAAGCCAACTATTAATGGTCCCCTACATGTATTGCCACAGATGCACAGATTTCCATCTTGGGAGTCAATGTATATAGCACCGGATATTCTCCAGTTAGACCCATCTACAGTAAGAATAGTATTCACCCTCATGAATAAAATGAATGAGAGTATCTAAAGACACTTAGATTGTCACGACTCCTTATATTCTATTCCAGGGCTCTCACTGAAATATAAATTACCATTCAGGTGGTAGGTGCTACAATCAAGATAAAAGCCCTCAAGTATACAAATGATTTACCAAAGATTATTGATAATTTTCATTTATCTTACTTCAGAAATAATATTACTAGAGTTGGTCTCTATCCAAGATATGAAGTCACCAAAAAGTCCAGTTTTCACAATATTTCCTATGCCTCATTACGATCTGCTTTTCAAGATTCTCTTCAGGGAAGGCTTTTTTTTTTTTTCCCTTTCCCAAAGTCACAGACTCATCAGAATATTAATCACCAGAGTATCTGTCAGCAGAAGTGGAGGGAGTAAAATAAAGCAATAAATTCTTAGGATATATCATTCTGTCAGTTTTCCAGTTTCTCCCTCTGTTCTTCTTCTCCTTTTAAAACAAGTATCCAAGCCCAAGATGGCAATAGATGGGTTCAACCACACACAAGAAAAGAAAATACTCATAAAATGAAGCATGCAGCAACATCACAAAAACAAAGAAACCAAGTGATGGAAGTTGCCATGACTATTCCATTGTGGCTAGTTATTGCAACATGCCTGACATTCACATACAAACTCTTCCTCATTAACTCCAGCCTTGAGGAGCAGAGCAAGATGGGAACACTGACCTCTCAATGCATCATGGGAAATACTCTTCATCCAGATTTGTGTACTGTACTTACTGCTCCCGAGGAACAAGACAAGCCTCAGTGGAGGCTGCAAAAAAAAAAAAAACTTTTCCAACATACCTCAAATATCATTTCAAATACAATGTTTTTAAGCATGAAATTATATCCTAGGGGCTTGCAGAAGCTTCCAAAACTTCCAAATTGATGGGAATAACTTTGCTGGGAGAGAAAAATATAGTGCTACACCCTATCTTAATCGATGGCTCATGAGAATAAAACACTGGGAAAGTTATGAGTCATCAACCTGGAGATTCCCAAAATTCTCTTCACTTATAAGAACCTGAGGGTATGAATGTCATTTTTTATTTAGGTGAGATTTTCAAAAGCTTCTACAATTCCTAAGACATTTAGCACTAAATAGGTACAATTATTTGGTTGATTTTCTCTTTTCTTGCCAGTAAGGTAGATCTACAATGTCCTTACAGTCCATCAGTTCAGATCAGTTCAGTCCCTCAGTCCTGACTCTTTGAGACCCCATGGACTGCAGCATGCCAGGCTTCCCTGTCCATTACCAACTCCTGGAGCTTGCTCAAACTCATGTCTATTGAGTTGGCGATGCCATCCAACCATCTCCTGCTCTGTCATCCCCTTCTCCTCCTGCCTTCAATCCTTCCCAGAATCAGGGTCTTTTCCAGTGAGTCAGTTCTTCCCATCAGGTGGCCAAAGGACTGGAGTTTCAGCTTCAGCATCAGTCCTTGCAATGAAGATTCAGAACTGATTTCCTTTAGGATCAACTGGTTTGATCTCCTTGTAGTCCAAGAGACTTTCGAGAGTCTTCTTCAACACCACAGTTCAAAAGCATCAATTCTTTGGCCCTCAGCTTTCTTTAGAATCCAACTCTCACATCCATATATGACTACTGAAGAAACCATAGCTTTGATTAGACAGACCTTTGTTAGCAAAGTAATGTCTCTGCTTTATAATATGCTAGGTTGGTCATAGCTTTCCTTCCAAGGAGCAAGCCTCTTTTAATTTCATGGCTACAGTCACCATCTGCAGTGACTTTGGAGCCCAAGAAAATAAAGTCTCTCACTGTTTCCTTTGTTTTGCCATCTATTTGCCATGAAGTGATGGGACCAGATGCCATGATCTTAGTTTTTTGAATGCTGAGTTTTTAGCCAGCTTTTTCACTCTCCTCTTTTACTTTCAAGAGGCTCTTTAGTTCCTCTTTGCTTTCTGCCATAAGGGTGGTGTCATCTGCATATCTGAGGTTACTGATATTTCTCCCTGCAATCTTGCTTCCAGCTTGGGCTTCTTCCAGCCTAGCATTTCACATGATGTACTCTGCATATAAGTTAAATGAGCAAGGTGACAACATACAGCGCTGACGAACTCCTTTCCCAATTTGGAACCAGTCTGTTGTTCCATGCCTTGTTCTAACTGTTGCTTTTTGACCTGCATACAGATTTCTCAGGAGGCAGGTAAGGTAATCTGGTATTCCCATCTCTTGAAGAATTTTCCACAGTTTGTTATGATCCACACAGTCAAAGGCTTTGACATAGTGGATAAAGCAGAGGTAGATGTTTTTCTGGAACTCTCTTGCTTTTTCAATGATCCAACGGATGTTGGCAATTTTATCTCTGGTCCCTTGGCCTTTTCTAAATCCAGCTTGAACATCTGGAAGTTTATGAGTCCACATACTGTTGAAGCCTGGCTTGGAGAACTTTGAGCATTACTTTGTTAGCTTGTGCTGCTGCTGCTGCTGCTGCTAAGTCGCTTCAGTCGTGTCCGACTCTGTGCGACCCCATAGACGGCAGCCCTCAGGCTCCACCGTCCCTGGGATTCTCCAGGCAAGAACACTGGAGCAGGTTGCAAGTATGTGAGATGAGTGCAAATGTGCGGCAGTTTGGACATTACTTGGCATTGCCTTTCTTTGGGATTGGAATGAAAACTGACCTTTTCCAGTCCTTGGTCACTGCTGAGTTTTCCGAATTTGCTGGCATATTGAGTGTAGCACTTTCAAAGCATCATCTTTTAGGACTTGAAATAGCTCAGCTGGAATTCCATCACTTCCACTAGCTTTGTTCATAGTGATACTTTCTAAGGCCCACTTGACTTCGCATTCCAGGAGGTCCGTCTCTAGGTAAGAGATCACACCATCGTGGTTTTCGGGGTCATGAAGATCTTTTTTATATAGTTATTCTGTGTATTGTTGCCACCTCTTCTTAATATCTTCTGCTTCTATTAGGTCCATACCATTTCTGTCCTTTATTGTACCCATCTTTGCATGAAATGTTTCCTTGGCATCTAATTTTCTTGAAGAGATCTCTAGTCTTTCCCATTCTATTGTTTTCCTCTATTTCTTTGCATTGTTCACTTAGGAAGGCTTTCTTATCTCTCCTTGCTGTTCTTTGGAACTCTGCATTCACATGGGTATATATTTCCTTTTCTCTTTGCCTTTAGTCTACCTTCTTTTCTCAGCTATTTGTAAGGCCTCCTCAGACAACCATTTTGCCTTTTTGCGTTTCTTTTTCTTGGGGATGGTCTTGATCACTGCCTCTTGTACAATGTCCTGAACCTCTATCCATAGTTCGTCAGGCACTCTATCAGATCTAATCTTTTGAATCTATTTGTCACTTCCACTGTATAATCGTAAAGAATTTGAGTTAGGGCATACCTGAATGGTCTAGTGGTTTTCCCTACTTTCTTCAATTTAAGTCTGAATTTGCCAATAAGGAGTTCATGATCTGAGCCTTAGTCAGCTCCTGGTCTTGTTTTTGCTGACTGTATAGAGCTTCTCCATCTTTGGCTGCAAAGAATATAATCAATCTTATTTTGATATTGACCATCTGGTGATATCCATGTGTAGAGTCATCTCTTTTGTTGTTGGAAGAGGGTGTTTGCTATGACCAGTGCGCTCTCTTTTGAAAACTGTTAGCCTTTGCCCTGCTTCATTTTGTACTCCAAGGCCAAATTTGCCTGTTACTCTAGGTATCTCTTGACCTCCTACTTTTGCATTCCAGTTCCCAATGATGAAAAGGACATCTTTTTTGGGTGTTAATTATAGGTTTTGAGTGTCTTCATAGAACTGTTGAACTTCAGCTTCTTCAGCATTACTGGTTGGTGCATAGACTTGGATTCCTGGGATGTTGAATGGTTTGCCTTGGAATTGAACAGAGATCATTCTGTTGTTTTTGAGATTGCACCCAAGTACTGCATTTCGGACTCTTTTTGACTATGAGAGCTACTCCATTTCTTCTAAGGGATATATTCCCTGGGATATAGTAAAAATATAATGCTCCAAATACAACCATGGAGTGACTCAGAATGAGATATGTGCCTCTTCTGGACTGAACTGATCAGCAGGAACTGGGGAGGGAAGAATAATGAGATGGTGGAAAAGGAAATAGTTACAATTCATAAATGACACTCTTCTTTCCCCATGAGCCCTCCATTGTGCTTAGAAATCATACCATGGTAGCCTTTCAGAAAGATAAGTGTGAACAACATCCCAGCTGTATCTGTCCTCTCTGGAGTCCTCAGTTGCCTGCATCTCCACAGCTGACTCGGGGCAGCTGACTCAGCAGACAGGACCTGCTGCCAGCTCAAGTCCAGTTCTCATTCATTTGAGAAATACTTAATGAGCACCTACTCTGTCCTAGGACTGGGGGCAAAGGAATTACACATGTAGACATTGTACATGGAGGATGTTACATAAAGCATTTTTCCCAGGGCCTGAGAAACAGCAAACAAACAGAGGCTCTTTACAGATATTATCTCATCAAAGTAATCATATGATATGGCCACTGGCAGTCTCCTATTTAGGAGTAAGAAAGCTGGAAGCTTGTTGTTGGTGAGCTTTCTATTTCACGGCAGTTAAGCTATTCTGAATCTGCTGCATGTTTAATGCATCGTGCTGCTGTGCTTAGTCGCTCAGTCCTGTCCGACTCTGAGACCACATGGACTGTAGTCCGCCAGGCTCCTCTGGCCATGGGGATTCTCCAGGCAAGAATACTCAGTGGGTTGCCATGCCCTCCTCTGTGGGGTCTTTCCAACCCAGGGATCGAACCCAGGTCTCCGGCACTGCAGGCAGATTTTTCACCGTCTGAGCCACCAGGGAAGCAGTCAATGAGAGTAGGAAACAGATCTGGGTTGCCAGTGTAGAAGCCCCAAGACCTTTCAACATTGCTCCCTTACACAGTAACTATGCATGCTCTCTGAATGTGTATAAAATACACTGCAGGTGTATAAGTAAAAGGCATCGTGTAATCAGTGTCACACAAGCACAACTGAGTGTGGAGGAGGAAGGAATAATTTCCTACTACAGAACATTGAAGAAGTAGCTTGGCTGTTTCAGCTGGACTTCAAAGAATGGGTAGAGAATTGATAAACAAGAACATTTCAAGAGAAGGAATCAGCATCAGAAAGGACATAAAAGAGCAGAGTCCAGTGTATCTGCTCACACCAAGCTAGAATACAAAATAGGAACATTCACAATCTCAGTGGTGTGGCAGTGGAACAGAGTAGACTCTGAAGGGAACATCCTGACTGCAGAGCTTCAGGAGAGCTACTATTTGTGTCAGTCTGAGTGATCTGATAGCAAAGCATTTATAAACTTGCAAAGAACTATGATCAGATTCCTACTCCTGTAAAGTGTCTATAGAGAGTTTTAACTCCAAAATGCAGATAAGTTAAGCTAACAACACCAGTGATAGTATGTGTAACTATTAAAACACACACACACACACACACACACAGGAGCTGGTAAGAGTCCAGTTATATAGAAATACAGTGGAAAAAGTCAGTGTTTGCCAGCTTAAAGAGGGGAACTAAATGTGTAAGATGAAAAATTTCCTCTTTCTAAGTGAGTAGTACCAATAGTGGAATGTTATCAGTGCTTGATATCCTAATAAAACTTTTAAGTTGATCTTTCTACTAATTTTGCCACAAGTATAGTTAGCTAAGACTCTCCTGCTTATACATCAGTGATATAATTTTTTAAAATTATTATTTATATTCATTAAGTTCATAGCATCATGCCTTTTCTCCTTTCTAAGGCCAAAACTATAAGTCAGAGTCTAAAATGTATCATTCCACACACAACTGACCAAAATGTGCAATATTTTACTTTATACAATGTCTCTCCATCTTTTTTTACTGGTGTAATTTTTCTTCTGATTTTGGACAAGCCCAATTGAGATGCATCTAATACTCTACGAAGGCTTACAGTATATTTATTGACATATTACTAAGGTATATCTACAGTTTACCTAAATAAAAATAAATTCATATATATACACAATATTTCACAAGCAGCTGGTTTCCTGTGGCAGTTTCCAGTTTCATTTAATATTCAAACTGGCCACTTATATACAGTATTATAAAATTAATTACCTCATCATGATGCTATCTTATCCATAACTGCCTTCTGTAAGTACCTTATAAACAGACAGAATTTACATTACTTTATAAGCCTTTCATGGTCTAACAATAGTGCTGGGCATTAGTCAGTAATTAATGCTAATAGAAAGTATGAATTAATGAGGAAGTAAAAGAATGGCTCCCCTACTTTCAGAGATGGTGAATAGCACTAACTATTTGCCTTTGTGTATATGCACAATCATTTCAATACTCCCAAAGAGTCCAAACACCTGTCATTCTCTTTCTGTGCCCCCAGGCTCTTCACTGTGAATTGAAGATTAAAATATTATTTCCTGTTTCTTGGGGGGAAAAATTCAGTCTCTGTGCAATGCTTAGAATCAGCAGGATGAGCCTCCCCCTCCAATGACAAGATGCTCCTTCCCTATCTGACACCCCACTACCTCTTTAACGTGATTCCAAGTCATGTCATTTGCATCATACACTGAAGTCTTCTTCCAAAAATTATTTGTATTAAATTACGGGGAGTAAAAAAGAGGGAAAGATGTAATTAGGGTGCAGAGAGGAAGATGAGAGGAAATGAAAAGGGCAGGACAGCATCAGGATACCATCAGGATAACGAAGAACAATGAATGAGCTTTGGGTAGAATTAAGCTCTGAAAAGAAAGTGATTCTGTAGATTTTCAGACTTCTCCTTTACCCACTTCAAGTTCCAAATACCCTTGCAGAGTAGCTGGAACACATTTGGAAATTTTCTAAAAATTCTAAACCCGTATGATGCTGAAGCACTCAGGAGGTTTTCACATGTATAAATACTTCTATCCCCTTTTAATCCTGTAGAGAAGGGAGAAGTGTAATTTTATTATCCACTGGACAAATAACCAATTTCTTCCCAAAGTAGGTAGACCTACCTTAGGCAAGGATGTTGGCCTATTGCAGGCTGGAAACACTGTTTCAAGGTCTTTACCAGCATTACCTCACTTAATTCTCACAACATCCCAATGAGGTAAGATCTAGCACAGCTGCCATTTTATAAATGAGGACACAAGCAGAGAGGCATGATGTCTTCCTAGTGTCACCCAGCTCCTAGAGGAATGGCCAGACTTCAAAGAGAAAGATTCTCTCACATTAACCATTACTCTGTTACCCTTTGGGCTCCCCTGTAGCTCAGAGGGTAAAGCGTCTGCCTGCAATGCAGGAGACCTGGGTTCGATCCCTGGGTCAGGAAGATCCCCTGGAGAAAGGAAATGGCACTCCACTCCAGTACTCTTGCCTGGAAATTCCCATGGACAGAGAAGCCTGCTAGACTACAGTCCATGGGATCGCAAAGAGTCGGACACAACTGAGCGACTTCACCCTCACCCTGTTACCCTTTCAGAGCTGAGAGTCCTGCTTCCAACATACATTTATTCGTTCATTCACTTGGGAAGGTGGTGTGTTAGAAGGAGGATGGACTTCGGAATCAGAAAACCTAGAAATTCTAACTTCACTACTTACTGGGAGAACTTGAGCTAGTTCCTGAGCAACTGGGGACCTCAGTTCAACTACATGAGTTACTGCAAAGACTGAACGGGAACGGCAACACTGAGCAGCGCATATGTGCAACCAGGGGCTTCCTCTATTGATAAGGGACAGAGCGTCAGACCTTCAGGGGAAATGAACCCCAGTCCCAGCCCCAGGAATGGGCTTGATGACTCTGAAATCTCCGTCCCCTGGGCAAGGTGAATTGCTCATAAATTCAGAACGCAAGCCAATCAATGCATGACATGACAGTTATCTGACAAAAGGATAGGTTCATTGATGAGCATGTGGCTCAGTTTAGGCTCTTGAGATGTTCTCATGAGAGGAAGTTTCTCTGGTAGGGGAGCTTCTAGGGAGCCATTTGGAAAGGTGACTTTTCCTCCTCTGTGTGTTGAGACGAGACAGAGGTGAAGCTGTCTTCCTCTCAGCCTACAGAAAGAGCTGATACTCTGTGGATGGCAGAGTGGAAAAGGCTGCAGAAAGCAGGGGCCAGACCTGATCTCCATCTGACCACTGGACTGTTTCATTCGTAGGAGCCAGCAGATCCCTTTTATCTGTTAAACAAATAGCTGACCCCAAGTCATAGAAGTGTCTACAGTCTTCTATAAGGCACCATGGAGAGTACAAAGATAAGTGAGACAAACTTAAAGGCACTTACTACTTAGTAATTGCTTCCCGGATAGTTCAGTTGGCAAAGAATCCACCTGCAATGCAGGAGACCCCAGTTCCATTCCTGGGTCTGGAAGACCCACTGGAAAAGGGACAGGCTACCCACTCCAGTATTCTTGGTCTTCCCTTTTGGCTCAGCTGGTAAAGAATCCACTTGCAGTGTGGGAGACCTGGGTTCGATCCCTGGGTTGGGAAGACCCCCTGGAGAAGCGAAAAGCTACCCACTCCAGTATTCTGGCCTGGAGAATTCCATGGACTGTATAGTCCATAGAGTCGAAAAGAGTTGGACATGACTGGACATGAGTGACTTTCACTCTCACCTAATAATTAAATAGTTTTGTGATATAATTTTAAGTTATAACTCATGCTGTTTTCAAGATCCTATACTATTTTTCAGCATAATATTAAGCAAGAAACATCCCACTTCCCTAATAATTGCACAAGGCCCCCTTTCAGAACAACTGGTCAACTTCTAGGGACCAGATAGAGTAGCATATCAGTTTTGTTGTCAGACAACTGCTATGAAAAACCAGGCCATTTTTACATGTTCTCAGTTACTGATTAACAAATGTAATCTCACAACTCAGCACCTAATAGGATATATATGTATTCCCAAATTCCCATAGAAACTTGACTTTATCTCATTCCCAAATAAAACATAGCCAAGATTTTCCTGGAATTACATTTAGATATAAAAACATTTGTACCCAGGCATCTCTGAGTCCCATTCATTTTGTCACTGTTGTTATTAATATTAATCCTACCTTAGAAAGTTTCAGTTTAGCCTGGAACACACCTTTCCCCACCCACTTGCTTCTCTGTCTTCTACATTCGTAACCAAATGTCATTTAAAACTCAGCTATAGATACCATTTGGGTTTGTTGGCAAAAGCAGCAGGGGCAGAGAGTCCTTAAATTCTAGATTGAATTAAGGGCTCAGTAGTTAGTTTGAACTTGATAATAACAATGTTATCTCAGCAGGCTACATAGGTCAGAAATGTTCTTCCTATCACTGCTTTCTTTTTTTTCCATCAAAAAATGAACATTAGGGAGAAAGTGAGGGAATTTTCTGGCAGTCTGGTGGTTAGGACTCTGCACTTTCACTGCTGAGGGCCTGGGTTCAATCCCTGGTTGTGGAACTAAGATCCCATGAGCCTCACAGTGAGGTTAAAAAAGAGAGAGAGAGAAAGTGAGAGTGGCAAGTTACAAGCCATTAGCATAAGATATAGTTTAATTATGGCAACAGCACATGCATTTGTGCTAAGTCACTTCAGTTGTGTCCAACTCTTTGCAACCCTTTGGACCGTAGCCTCTCAGACTCCTCTGTCCATGGGATTCTCCAGGCAAGAATACTGGAGTGGGTCACTTTGCCCTCCTCCAGGGGATCTTCCCAGCTCAAGGATAGAACCTGCATCTCTTGTGTCTCCTGCATTGGCAGGCGGGTTCTTTACAACCAGCGCCACCTGGGAAGCCCACAGAAATAATAGCAGCTCACATTTATTATGTGCCAGGGGCAGAGCCCAATATGCTACTGGAGGAGAATGGAGAAATAGCTCCAGAAAGAATGAAGAGGCTGAGCCAAAGCGAAAACAATGCCCAGTTGTGGATGTGACTGGTGATGAAACTAAAGTCCAGTGCTGTAAAGAACAATATTGCACAGGAACATAGAATGTTAGGTCCATGAATCAAGGCAAATTGGAAGTGGTCAAACAGGAGATGGCATGCATGAATGTTGATATTTTGGGAATCAGCGAACTAAAATGGACCAGATTAAATGGGCAAATTTAATTGAGATGACTACTCAATTAATTATATCTACTACTGTGGGCAAGAATCCCTTAGAAGAAATGGAGTATCCCTCATAGTCAACAAAAGAGTCCAAAATGCATTACTTGGGTGCAATCTCAAAAACAACAGAATGATCCTGGTTTGCTTCCAAGGCAAACAATTCAATATCACAGTAATCTAAGTCTATGCCCTAACCACTAATGCGAAAGAAGCTGAAGTTGAACGGTTCTATGAAGACCTACAAGACCTGCATGAAGCACAAGCTGGAATCAAGATTGCAGGAAGAAATATCTGTAACCTCAGATATGGAGATGACACCACCCTTATGACAGAAAGCAAAGAGGAACTAAAGAGCCTCTTGATGAAAGTGAAAGGGGAGAGTGAAAAAGTTGGCTTAAAACTCAGCTTCAGAAAACTAAAACTGACATCTGATTCCATCACTTCATGGCAAATAGATGGGGAAACAATGGAAATGGTGACAGACTTTATTTTCTTGGGCTCCAGAATCACTACAGTTGGTGACTGCAGCCATGAAATTAAAAGATGCTTGCTCCTTGGAAGAAAAGCTATGACAAACCTAGACAGCATATTATAAAGCAGAGACATTACTTTACCTATAAAGGTCTGTATAATCAAAGCTATGGGTTTTCTGGTAGTCATATATGGTTGTGAGAGTTGGACTGTAAACAAAGCTGAGCACCAAAGAACTGATGCTTTGTACTGTGGTGTTGAGAAGACTCTTGAGAGTCCCTTGGACTGCCGGGAGATCAAATCAGTCAATCCTAAAGGAAATCAGTCCTGAATATTCACTGGAAGGACCAAAGCTGAAGCTGAATGAAGCTCCAATATTTTGGCCACCAGATGGGAAGAACTGACTCATTGGAAAAGACCCTGATGCTGGGAAAGATTGAGCAAGTTCCAGGAGTTGGTGACAGACAGGGAAGCCTGGCATGCTGCAGTCCATGGGGTCACAGAGTCAGACATGACTGAGTGACTGAACTGAACTGAGGGGCAGAGCAAAGTACTTGAGAGTCTTGATCTTACTGAATCTTTACAGGTATCAGTCTAATAAGTGTAGAGATAGGACTAGAACCTACCTTCCATGGCTCCATGGAACATGCTGTTAGCTGTAATACTGTATTGCCCTCAAAGAGTACTGTTTATTGTAAGATTTTCTTCCTGAAATATGTGGTAAACATAATATATAAACTTTAAGAACAGTATATACTGTACAAATGGCAATGTAATGGCCTGTTTCATGATACTACAAAGTGATACTAAACTATAGTTCTTCAAAACCTACCTTGAACACTCTCCAAAGCCCCTATGCCTTGTATCTGCTGTTATCTACATGAAATGAACTTTACTGTCCATTTCTCCTCCTATTCTGTGAGGCTTTCTGTTGTAGAAAGATTAATGTCCATACTAAAATGTCTATATCCTAATCCCTGGAACTTGTGAATATGTTAGGTTACATGGCAAAGGGAATTAAGGTGGAAATGGAACTAAGGTTGCTAATAAAATAACCTTAAATATAGGGATATTATCCTGGATTTTCCAGATGGGTCCGATGTGATTATAAGAGTCCTTACAAGTAGAAAAGGCAGAAGAAAAGAGGTGGAGAAAGTACTGTAATGTAATGAAAACATGGCAAGAGAGGTTCTGTGTTGCTGGCTCTGAAGATGGAGGAAGGAACCATGAACCAAGGCATGTGGACAGCCTCTAGAAGCTGGAAGAGGCAATGAAACAGAGTCTTTCCTGGAACATCTAGAAAGAAATACAACCCTACCAGTGAGACTCAGGTCAGACTTCCATCTTAGAAAACTGTAAGATATGAACATGGATTATTTTAGCTAACATATCGAGGGTAAGTTACAATAGCAACAGAAAACTAAGACACCTTTCAAGCTCTCCTCTCTCCCCTCACTACAGAGCCAGGCATACCACGTGCTCTTGTTCCCAAAGAATACAGCACAGTTCTTACCGGAATTTAATCCTAACTGTACTGCTTGGAAGTTGGATCTGTACTCCCAGGCTTTCCTTTAATTCCCTTCAGGAGCACTATGAATGGGTCTTGCATTGACCCAAAAGCCTCAACCTCTGCTCTCTTTTTGCTGGGAGGAGGAACAATGTTAAGTGAGATGACGAAAAGGCCGTGAACTGAAAGGAAGAGACTGGGCAGCAGGAGGATGTAAGAAGGAAAGGGATAGAGGGTTGAAAGGAGAAGGGAGAGAAGCAAAGGAAAGAAGGGGACAATGAAGTCAGAAACCAGGAGAAGAAAAAGGAAGGGTGGCTGGAAGAAGATCCAGAAGCATGGTGGTGGAAGAGAAGAGGAAACGGGAGAAAAGAAAGGACCTTTCTCTCTGCCTCCCCACTTCCCATCTGACCACCCTCTCTCCTCCAGACTTCATGAGCTCCAGCCCACTTTCCAGGATCCAGGTTTGGTGCCTTTTCCCTGCAGTGGTTTCCATGCTGTCTGCCTCTTTAGAATACTTCATATAACTGGCCAGGCCTTACCTCTAGAGATTCTGATTTAATACCAGGTCAAAGCATGGGGATTTTTTTTTTTTTAACTTCCCAGATCACTGTAATGGGCAGCCAGGGTAAGAACCACTGTCATAAAGCACTCTGACCGCTTCAGCTCACCTAGAATGAGTCCTGCTGTCAAACTCAGAGCCCAAGTCTGTCTCGCACTTGGCACTCATCACCTAAAGCTGGAGATGCTGCATCAAGATGATTTAAGGACCCAGACCCTGGAGCCAAACAGCTAGAATTTAGTCCTGGTTCCAAACTTAATAGCTGAGTGACCCTATGGAAGTCACTTGACCTCTCCCTGCCTAGCTCTCCATCTTCAGAATAGGAATGACTGTAGCAATAATAACAGAACATTGTTTTGAAGACTACATGAGTTAAATATTTGTTTTAGACTAAATGAGTTATTATTGACAGGCACTTAAAGTGTCTGCCACACTGAATGTACAATATAAGCATTCATAAGATAAAATCAGATGATAAAATCATTTCCAAGTTGTTACTCTCTGTTGTCATGCTGTTTAACATTTTGCATATATGACTCTCACCCCCAATTAACAACTAGAGAATTTGCTCAGTCGTGTTCGATTCTCTGGGACCCCATGGACTATAGCCTATCAGGCTCCTCCAACCATGGGATTTTCCAGGCAAGAGTACTGGAGTAGGATGCCATTGCCTTCTATAATTCCCACTACACCACAGCCATTGCACTCTGTATAATACACACTCAATAAAGTCCATTAAATGAACAAAAAAAAAATCAGAAAACAATTCAAAAAATAAAATCCGTTTATTAAAATGAAAAAACTGGCTATGAGCTCATTTTTTTTTAAGAATTGTCATTTAAATAATTCTCATTACCCCTGGAACTCCTCCCTGAGAAGCAAAGCCCACAGAAAAGGGGCACAGGACACATGCATTTGAAGGGTAGTAGAAGTGAAAGCTCCACCCATAGTTCATCAAATGGCCAACATCTGGTGGGTCATCAAAAAAGCACGAGAGTTCCAGAAAAACATCTATTTCTGCTTTATTGACTATGCCAAAGCCTTTGACTGTGTGGATCACAATCAACTGAGGAAAATTCTAAAAGAGATGGGAATACCAGACCACCTGACCTGCCTCTTGAGAAACCTATATGCAGCTCAGGAAGCAACAGTTAGAACTGGACATGGAACAACAGACTGGTTCCAAATAGGAAAAGGAGTACGTCAAGGCTGTATATTGTCACCCTGCTTATTTAACTTATATGCAGAGTACATCATGAGAAACACTGGGCTGGAAGAAGTACAAGCTGGAATCAAGATTGCTGGGAGAAATATCAATAACCTCAGATATGCAGATGACACCACCCTTATGGCAGAAAGTGAAGAGGAACTAAAAAGCCTCTTGATGAAAGTGAAAGAAGAGAGTGAAAAAGTTGGCTTAAAGCTCACCATTCAGAAAACTAAGATAATGGCATCCAGTCCCATCACTTCATGGCAGATAGATGGGGAAACAGTGGAAACAGTGTCAGACTTTATTTTTCTGGGCTCGAAAATCACTGCAGATGGTGATGGCAACCATGAAATTAAAAGACGCTTACTCCTTGGAAGGAAAGTTATGACCAACCTACACAGCATATTCAAAAGCAGAGACATTACTTTGCCAACAAAGGCCCGTCTAGTCAAGGCTTTGGTTTTCCAGTGGTCATGTATGGATGTGAGAGTTGGACTGTGAAGAAAGCTGAGCACCGAAGAATTGATGCTTTTGAACTGTGGTGTTGGAGAAGACTCTTGAGAGTCCCTTGGACTGCAAGGAGATCCAACCAGTTCATCCTAAAGGAGATCAGTCCTAGGTATTCATTGGAAGGACTGATGTTGAAGCTTAAACTCCAATAGTTTGGCCACCTGATGTAAAGAGCTGACTCATTGGAAAAGACCCTGATGCTGGGAAAGATTGAGGGCAGGAGGAGAAGAGGACGATGGAGGATGAGATGGTTGGATGGCATCATTGACTCGATGGACATGGGTATGGGTGGACTCTGGGAGTTGGTGATGGACAGGGAGGCCTGATGTGCTGTGGTTTATGGGGTCACAAACAGTCAGACACAACTGAGTGACTGAACTCAACTGAGAAGTGAAAGGAAGTGTATGCATGGCAGAGGGAGGAGTTCCACAGTGAATATTGATTCTCTTACTGAGAAGGATCAAAAATAGCCTGAGAAAGAAGAGAGGTGGAGGTGATCAAGGAGGGACTATCTAGGTAAGGGGAATAAAAGGCCTTTCTCCTTCATAGCTGTGCCTAAGGTTGGCTCAGTCTAGATTTCTTTTTGGATGGCTGATTTGCATACACACTCATATACATTTTAACTCTGAAAGCAGACATTCCATATGTGTTTTATTTACTCTCATTTTTTTTTTTTTATCTTTACCAGTTGGCCTATTTTTTCTCTTTAACATCAGGAGACCCTCCCTGCAACAAGCCACTCACTTGGGGATGGTGGAATAACTGAAAAAGACATCTGAGACAAGATGTAAAATTGTGTATTAGGGTACAATAATATTTACAAGGCACAAATTTGGCGGCCAAAAGATTTCTCTCAAAGGTATGAAAAAATGTCTGTGCTCTATTTTCAAAGAAACCAAATAAGACATGGTCCCTGAATCACTGTCTGAATGCAAACAGCATTTGGCTTTGATCTGAGTTGTTGAAAACTATGACCAATTTATCCCACGGATGCCAAACCATCAGAGAATGTTTTTAAGTCTGGATCTCCATATCAAGATTCAGCTACACACTTTTTTTCTTCATTTCACATTACACAGGGCCAACCCAAAATAGTCCTTCCAACAATGGATGTAGTTGGGGTGATGATTTTAACTTCAAGCTATGAGCAAGAAGTAGAATAACCCTTTTCCTATAGACATACTCCTGTGGCTAGGCAAAAATATGAAAATTATACAGTAAATGGGATAATTTATGTAGACCCCTCCTCTACTGTATTAATAATGACTTCATAGGCAGGCTCAGCCAGTTTCTGACTGAATGATGATACGAAAAATCTCAGAAACTCACTTTCCTAGTGTATATGCCCTGAGTTCCACCCTGGTCATACCTGATGTCAACCCTCCCCTTGCCCTCCACTTGGTCACTGGTGATTTGCTGAGTTTTATTTGCAAACTTAAACCCCAAATATGCCCATATGGGGCTGACGGAATGGATCCAACACCACAGAAAAGCACATCAGCTGTCTTCCAAGCATGTGGAGCATACCAAGAACTTCATGTGATGAGTCAATAACCCAGGATTACCCGCCTCTGGTTTCCAGTGAAATTTTGGGGAGAGAACATTATGAGGATTTGATCAAAGCACAGTTTCCAAAACACTTTCTACTCTGGTAATGTTGATGTTTTATACAACTTCTCTGCATTTAGGGAATCCAAATTTCTTGAAGAGATCCTCATCTAAAATTAGTCTGGAGCCAGAGACATAGACTCATTGTGCATTCTGGAGGTGTCTTTGGGTTTCTATACAGAGGATTTAGAGGATTCTGAGGGCAGCAAGTCGTTTCTTTCTAAGGATAGAAACTTTACTAAAGTACCAAATCTTAAAACTGGAAGTGTCTTTATAGGAGTTCTGAATTCCAAGAGGTTGGTGGGTAGAAGTGGCAACCTTTTGTCATCTCAGGTCTTTTATTTTAGGTATTAAAACCTTTTTTGGGAAGAGGTCCCTAAGCTTCATGAGGCTCCCAAAGGGATTTATAGCACAAAATATTTCCTATTCCCACAACTCTCCACTCCAGCCTCCTCATCTTGGAGCTGGCTATGCCCACTGCCCCCTCCCTCCCACCCCAGATTCACTCCAAATCTTACTACCAGGTCTGCCTCATCTGCCACTGGAACCTCTACCATGATGTCCCCTCTCTGCCCTCCCTAACACCGAACCTTGTGGCCCTGGCTGTCCTGCATCCAGCCTTGTCAGCCGCCTCTGCTCTTTTGAGTCTGCCCTGCTTTCTGTGATGCCATAAAGTCCTGTGCTTGTTTTTGTTTTTTCAAAATCTGACAGAGAAGCAGGGGAGGAAGTTAGACCACATAATTTAGGTCTATGATGTTTTAATTTTTACAGTGAGGCTGTTTCAACTTAGAAAAGCAGGAAAGGGTTAGTTCTTTATTCTGTTCTTCCTAATAATTTTTCCTTGCTGCTTCTTATATTCCTCTGCATGCTTCTGCCATCTGATGTACTATTTCCACAGTCCTCTTGACTTCTTTCTCATCTCTGTTCAGACTCTGCTCTCAGCCTAATGTGGCACAGTGAAAATTAAGGAAGGCTTGGAGCTAGGTGGGCCTGGGTTAGAATGCTGAGCTGTGAGTCCTCAAACAATCATTTCATCTCTCTGCTCCTTCATTTACTCAACAGCAATAATTAATATTTCCTATGGGCTAACTCGGAGAAGACAATGGCACCCCACTCCACTACTCTTGCCTGGAAAATCCCATGGATGGAGGAGCCTGGTAGGCTGCAGTCCATGGGGTAGCGAAGAGTTCGACATGACTGAGCGACTTCACTTTCACTTTTCACTTTCATGCATTGGAGAAGGAAATGGCAACCCACTCCAGTGTTCTTGCCTGGAGAATCCTGGGGACGGGGGAGCCTGGTGGGCTGCCATCTATGGGGTCTCACAGAGTCGGACATGACTGAAGCGACTTAGCAGCAGCAGCAGCAGCATGGGCTAACTCAGGCCAGTCGCTTTACATATATTAACTTGTTTAATCCTCACCACAACTCTATGAAGTGGGTGACATTATTCCCATTTTACACATGTACACACTGAGGCACAGAAAGATGAAAGTTCTTGCCCAGGATATGCAACTAACTAGTCAGTAGCTCGTCTACTTATTCCAGTCTTCTGGTTTCAGAGTCTGCCCTGCTAGCTCTAAGCCATCTGCCTCCTTGGGGAAAGGAAATCCCTCCAAAATGAAAGCCATGAACCTGTCACAGAGCAATATTCTTCTGTTGACAAAAGATACTGTGAGTGGGAGGGAATGCCTGACCCATACTGTCATTATCACATTCCTCCTAAGATCATTGCTCTGAGCTTCAGTCATATAAATCCCATAGCTTTGGTCAAGCATATCTGAGTACAGAGTCCACAGGAATCTTAGCTTGAAGAAGCGAGCAACTGAACCGTCCTTCTCTGCAAGCCATTGTCACCCTCTCACTTGCCCATTTGGCTCACTACCTCCTCCACCCTGTCCCACCCTCACCACCCTCTTTCCTGATATTTCTGGCATCTGGCCCCACTGTGAAATCCCTACCTCCTCCATCCAACCTGGGGTCCTCAGTTCTCTGGCCTCATTGGTCTCCCTGCCACCAGTCTCTCCCCACATGAATTTGACTTCAGATAGTAATGGTCCTGAATGTGACTCCTCAACCTCTTTCCTTCTGGCAGTGTCTCTGTGCCCAATATCCTGTCTTCAATCCAAAAGTTCCCAAAGTCACCTTGAACTGTACCTCTGCCTAGGATGCCATTTGAGAACCAGTGTAAGAGGTTCAGCCGTAAGATAAGTTCCAGTGCCAACCCCAGCTTTTCCTGGTGCTGCCAATGGCATGTGGACTCCTTCTTCTTTGCATTTTGTACTCCGTGTGCATGGCCTTTTCCACCTCTACCTGATAAGTTTGGAACTCAACATTCACTTAAAAAAAAAAAAAGAATTTATAAATGGGAAAAACTAAAACCTAGAAAAGTTAACTGACATAATCAGTTAGCTGAGAAACAGTATTACATAATAGTTAGTGTAGTAAGCCAAGACTGCCTGACTTTAAGCCAGCTTCCTACCATTTATTAGCTGGTATGACCTGGGGCAAGTAACAACCTCTGTATGACTCAATTTTCTCATCAGTAAAATAAGAACAGTGGATTATCCATAGGATGATCATGAGGATTAAGTGAATTAAGATGTACAAAGTGTTTGGAACAGTACTTGACACATTGTAAGTACTCAAATGTTAGCTGCTACTATTATTGTTGTTGTTGTATATGGCAGAGCCAGAGTTAGAATCCCTGACCCCCATTCATTGCTCTTTACTTCAGGCTCCATCACCTGGCACTGTGCAGCTGACTTCTCTCCATTTCTTCAGCTTCACTATTCTTGGCTCAACAAACCTGCTCCAAACCAAAAAAAAAAAGATGCATACACATGTGTATACACACAAGCTTGAGGAAGCTACGTGGTCTTCAGTCAAAAGAAAATAGGGGCCTCTCTGTCAACTATAGCACAGAAAAGCTCCCTATACCTAAAAAAGAGAGGGGCCATGGTGTCTTTCATAGATTCCCTAACTCTAAGATAATTCCACCAGCAATTTCTGATTGGAGGTTCAGAATGTCACATGGGGAAGAGTACTGATTCTAGAGCCCCGCAGAACTGGGTTCAGATCTTAGCCTTCTCAGTCATTAGCTCTGGGACATTAGGCAAGTTCCATAATCCCCAACCCTGAGCCTATGTTAGTCCTGCTTCACTGAACTGTAGGGAGCATCCATGAAGTGATCTGTGGAAAGCATTTAGCACAGTGCCTGGTACCAGTAAGTGCTGCCTGTCAGTACTACTATTTTAGGCTAAGCAGCACTCCTTTCCTCTCATTCTAGTTTAGGTAAAACCCTCCTGGTAGTGCATCTCAATGGAAGGTTCAGTGTGATTTTGCTTATCAGGATCCAAAGGGCTGGAATTCCCCAGGGATTAAGTGTTGCTGAGGGTGATAGTGGGATGCCCCTGAAGTCAATTTGCCAAGATGTAGCTTGCGAAGCCCTTTTCCAGCTACCACAGGAACATCTCCTTCTCCTCTCAATTAGCCCTCCCACTCGCTCACATTCCCCTGTGTACTGACTCAAGGAAAGCATCTTTTCTTTAAGACGCCACTCCCACCAAAACAGCAAAAGAGTCCAATTTTGGATCACAGTTGATTTAGGAAGTAGCCTTTCTCACGCCTATAATCAAGTATCCTAGATGCATCTTCATGGTGCAAGAAACAAATCCCACCTATCCATCTAGTCAACCTCTAACACACTTTTCAAAGTGACCCAGTAGGGTCTTGAGAAGATAAACCATTATAACTATCAACTAAACAAGGAACTTGACACTGAATGGTTGAGATACTGGCACCCTTTCTGCCAGTGTCTCGTCACTTCCATCAACATACACTAAAAAATAGAATACAATTTTCTTTATGCTAGAAAATATAATTTTGCTTTTAAATGAAATGGACCACTAATTAT
Source organism: Budorcas taxicolor (assembly GCF_023091745.1). Classification (NCBI taxonomy): domain Eukaryota; kingdom Metazoa; phylum Chordata; class Mammalia; order Artiodactyla; family Bovidae; genus Budorcas; species Budorcas taxicolor. The sequence continues at coordinate 43,242,385 of NC_068917.1, read as the reverse complement.
TTAAACCACTAATGGATCCAAATTCTTCTAAAACAGAGTTAAGTCCTAAAGATTACCCTCTGTTTTGTCCATCCCTTAATAACACAGATGTCTCTGAAATCCACGTGATGGAACCATAACTTTACATAACAATATTCAACCAAATAGTAGTTCTATCCTTTTCCACACTGAGGCTGCTGATATTTTTCCTCAAAGGAAAACCCATTTCCTGAAAGAGATTCTTATAGAAAACATACTCTTGGAATACCTCACTTTGTGTGGCTACATCCTCATGAATTTCCGCATGAAGCACAGTGAGTGTTGGCAGAGAACCCGCCCTGGGCCTCTGGGGCCACCCTCTCTGAGGCAAGAGCTCAGAGTCAAACCCCACTAAAGGTTTCTGCCAGGAAACAGTGTGACTCTGGACGGTCAGTAGGTGGAGCCCTTCCCCCAGCACTGCCCTGACCCCAGCTCAGCGACACCTGGGCATGTTCTTCCAGAACTGGCAAGTCTCATGCTACCTCGTGGGGTGCTGATGTTCCAAAACATGCAGCTACCTCAACATCTGGAAGGCAGCCAGAATAGGCATTAGCCATGGTATTCTTAAAAGAAAATACATTCTAGTCTGGAATGAGATGACAACGGAATTTTTTTTAATTAAAGCCATTCCCCTTTACAAAGCATATACCACATCTCCACCCTCCTCTCCCAAACTGTCATTCCATCCTCACCAAAACAAGATTCTCGCCCCCCCCCCCCCCCTTTTTTTCTAAGTCTGAGGGTAAGATTCCTGTAAACTAAATTTGAAGGAATAATCATTAAATTCATCTACCCTTGCAAACAACCCACTGATGGCTCACATAACAGTCAGTGTAACCCCCTTCACAGATTCTTCCAGAAGAGAATCCAACAACTTGTCTTAATTGCTTTTAAAAATCCATCTTCATTTTTTTTGAATTAAAAGGTTTTATTGGAATATAGTTATTTTACAATGTTGTGTTAGTTTCAGATATATAACAAAGTGAATTTGTTATGCATATACATATATTGTATCTACTCTTTATAAGATTCTTTTCCCTTATGTACCATTACAGAGTATTGAATAGAATTCCTTGTGCTATACAGACATTTGAATTTGATAGGATTGCATTGAATGTATAGATCAGTTTGGGTGATTAAGTGAAAGTGAAGTCGCTTAGTCATGTCCGACTCTTTGCGACCCCATGGATTGTAGCCTACCAGGCTCCTCCGTGCATGTAAAAATCCATCTTCATTTTTTGTGAGTCTTAAACTACACTGACATTATTGAAGGTCAACAGATATTTTAGCACTCCTACTACTTGGCCAGGGTCAGAGCAGCACCTTCAGATCTAGATGAAAGATTAAGATGTGTAAGCAGGACACACCATGATGGGGACTAAATAGACAGTGAAGGCCAAGAATGTCACTGTAAGTCCTAGAAAGGAGAAGTCACTGCTGCTCAGTGTGGTCAGGGGTTCTTCACAAAAGAAATGAGACTGAAATAGTGTCTTGAGGCATGTCTTTTAACTCACAAAAGACAATCCTTTTGTGAGAAGAAGCAACAGATGAGTACTGAAGAGGCCTAAAAGACAAGATGCTGATGCTTGGAAAAATTGAGGGCAGGAAGAGCAGGGGGTGGCAGAGGATGAGATGGTTGATGGCACCATCAACTCAATGGACATGAGTATGAGCAAACTGTGGGAGATGGTGAAGGACAGGGAAGCCTGGTGTGCTGCAGTCCATGGGGCTGCAAAGAGTCAGACATGACTGAGCAACTGAACAACAACAGAAGATAAGAGGATGGATACTTTTCATCAATAAGAGTACAGCGAATATAACAGTAAAGGAAGGAGTGAACAAAGAGAGGTCAAAGATGGGTTGGGATTACAGGTGGCAACACTGAAGTATTGACCCAAGGAATGTCTCTGGGCAATTATCTGTCCACAAGGCTCTACTACATTGTAACAACATCAATGATTTGCAGTTACCTTACAACAGTTCAAGAACAAAGGCTCTGGAGTCAGAAAGTTCCTAGTTTGAGTTCCAACTCTCTGGTTTACTATTTAAATGACCCAGTGTGTTTTCTAAGTTCTTCAAACCTCAGTTTTGTCATCTATAAAATGGGTTTGATGATAGTATCTAGTTCCTAAAGGTGTTGTAAAATTTAAATACAGTGATATACACAAAACCCAAGATAAACCTAAACAGGGAATATAAGGCTGTGGATTGGCAAATCCATGGCTTTTCCACCTCAGTATTTCCCAAATTTGTTTGAAGATAAGAATCACTTGAGAAGCTTGTTAATCTACAGATTCCACCTGTTCCTTTGGAACTTTCCCACCCTCCTTGGAATTTTAATTCAGTAGATCCAGGATGGAGCCCAGATTGGGGATTTTTAAAGCATGCAAGGTGATTCTTATCATCAAAGAAGGATGGGAAACACTGGCAGTGTTCCTCAAAATAGTGGTTCTGAAATTTTATCTTACACCAGAGTTCCTGTGCAGTGCTTAACCGCTCAGTCCAACTCTTTGCGACACTATGGACGGTAGCCCGCCAGGCTCCTCTGTCCATGGGATTCTCCAGGCAAGAATACTGGAGTAGGTTGCCATGCCCTCTTCCAGTGAATCTTCCCAACCTTGGGATCGAACCCAGGTCTCCTGCATTGCAGGTGAATTCTTTACCATCTGAGCCACCAGGGAAGTCCCAGAATTCCTAGAGGCCTGTAAAAATACAGACTGCTCATCCCCACTGTCAGAGTTCCTGATTCAGTAGGTCCAGGGTAAGGTCTGAGAATGTACATATATAACAAGTTCTTAGGTGATATGGACATAGTTTGGGGCGGGGGGAGGAGCTAAGTCTACTCTTTGTAAACCACTGCTCAAAGCAAAGTCCAAGGACCTGATGAATCAGAATCGTCCAGCGTGCCGGTTAACCCTAGCCTTTTCAAAAAGCCCAAAACTGGCCTAAGATTTCACATTTATAACAAGCAATCAAATATTTCTGATGCACACTCAGTTTTAAGAACCCTGCTCTAGATATGGCTGTTATAATGAATGTGTGTACACTCATGTACACACACATTTAATTTTAGGTCATGACATGATTTTAGAAACACTGTAACATGAAAATCAGGTAAATCTTAGAATAAAGAGAATATGGCTGGCTAATGAAAAAGGTAAAATAATATGCTCAGTACTTTTCAACTGCTAGGTCAAGTTCAAAACACATTCTTGCATACTTTAAGTTGCTGTTCTTGTTTAGTTGCTAAGTCATATCTGACTCTTTGAGACCCCATGGACTGTAGCCCGCCAGGCTCCTCTGTCCATGGTATTTCCCAGGCAAGAATACTGGAGTGGATTGCCATTTCCTTCTCCAGGGAATCTTCCTGACGCAGGGATCAAACCTGCATCTCCAGCATTGGCAAGCGGATTCTTTACCGCTGAGTCACCAGGGAAGCCCATACTTTAAGTACATGCTCAGTCACTCAGTTGTGTCTGACAAGTATCAATGTTTAAATCAGAATACAGATCCAGATCAAGCTACCTTCTGTGTGACTGTGACCCAAGCTTCCCTTGTGGCTCAGTGATACAGCCACATTTGAGAACCACTGCTTTCAAGGCATTTTTAATTTGGTGTATGTTTAGAAAGCAGATGTATTTTTAAAATATCAATCTAAGAAAGACACAAATTCCTACAAAATGGCAATGGCAAAAAAGTGCTGAGGTAAGTATAAAAATTTTTAGATCATCTAGGGAATTCCCTGGCATTCCAGTGGTTAGGACTGAGGCTCTCACTGCTTAGGGGCCAGGCTCAATCCCTGGTCAGGGAATTAAGATCCCACAAGTTGTATGGTGTGGCCGAAAATACTAAAAATAAAGTTTGGATGTTTAAAAAAATTTTTAGATCATCTATTAGTGAGGATTATGCATGATTTTATATAATATCAGTTTTCATCTGCCAGATTCTAAATGCATCTTCTCAAAAATCAGCAGGTATTATTTGAGTCCTACCTTGTGAAACACTCATGAAGCTCTCCGTTTCTGTATTCTTCATTTTGTCCGGGACTTAAAGAATTCAAACCACTAAAAGTAAATGAAGTCATACATGTAAAGAAGTACTTTGCAAAGTGTAAACTGCCAAGCAGATGGAAGTTATTGTCAACAACCCTCATTTCAGCCTCACTCAAAACAAGGGAATTGCTCTCCACGTGATTAATGATAAATAAGGTTAAGATAGTACTTCTATATGGTGAAATCTTTGCAAAGATACACTTACAGAAATCTGAACATGCTTAAAATGCGGGGAAAAAAGTTAACTAGGAAAAATTATAGGAACTGAGGAATGTCAAAGTAAATTATCCCAGTAGCTGGGAAAGGAGGCAGGATAAGAGGAAAACTCCCTTGCTTTAAAATGCATTCTTTAAATAAGCAAATACATTGATGTTACTAGGAGCCAGGTACTCACTGTGGGGGAAGAAAAATACACCTATGGACTGAGGCAGAAGCAAGTAAGAGCCCTCTAGTGTTGACTGGAATTAGGAGTATCAGAATGAACCCATTAATTTTTCAGAAAACACATGCCTCCTAGTTCTGTCCACTGAAAGCACCTAGGATCAATGACATTTAGTAGTGATTCACACACCTAGTCTCTGATTTGTATTTCTAAACACATTCCCCACTAAATGCAAGCAGCGCCCTTTAGGTAAATGGCAGATTCCAAGACCAGGACTGGGAAAGTAAATACGAAGCAAGCCATAGCATCTTGCGGCAGAAAGTAAATCCTCAAAAACTGACGGGGAGATGTCAGAGAACGCAGGAGCCAGCTTGAAGGTGCAGGGCAATTTACCATAAAACCGTGGGCAGCTTTAGCGTAAAAACAGCAACAGGTTAGAAAACATTGGAGACAAAACAATCCAAGTGCCCATGCAGATACAAAAAGACAGAGTAAACAAACAAATAAATGGGAGGACAAATCTCTTTACAGTGGAATGCTAATACATGCAGAAGATTTTTTAAAAATCACAAATCTGCAACCTCCATAGTAGGAATAGATTCAGATGCGAATGTTCCGGGGCCGCTAAATCTATGGGGTGTTAAGTTGTTGGTGAACAAGCTATTTGCAGTGTCTCAAACTGTTTCCATTCCCCAGAGATTACTTGCTGATTACAAAGCAGCAAGTTCCTGCAAGCGGGGAAATCTGGCAGGTACAACCCACCCTAAATGATCAAAGTGACATCATGTACCTCCTGATGTGATGTGCTGAGGACACAACAATACTTACATAGTATTCTTGACAAAAATGCATAATCTGAATCTAATCATGAGGAAATGATCAAGCAAACTCAAATTGAGGGGCATGCTAAAAAACAGCTTGCTTGTACTCTTCAAAAAAAATCACCGTCATAAAAGACATGCGGAACTGTTCCAGATTAAGGGAGAGTATACATGAAAACCAAATACCATGGATGATTCACCCTGGTTTCTGGATCAGAAAAAGATTACAAAATTTAGTATTAACTATATATTAGATAATAGTATTGTATCAATCCTGAGTTTCAACCATTACATTGTAGTATGTAAGAGAATGTCACTGTACAGGGAATATACGCCAAAGCATTTGAGGTCATGAGAAAGTGAAGTCACTCAGTCATGTCCTACTTTCTGTGACCCCATGGACTATATATATAGCCCGCCAGGCTCCTCTGTCCATGGGATTCTCCAGGTAGGAATACCAGAGTGGGGTTGCCGTGTCCTTCTCCAGGGGATCTTCCCGACCCAGAGATCAAACCCGGATCTCCCGCATTGCTAGCAGACGCTTTACCCTCTGAGCCACCAGGGATGATGCCTGCAACTAACTCTAGAATGGTTTAGATGTGGGGGGGGGGCAGTGGTTGAGGAGATTGGGGGAAGAGAACTCAAATGTGAAGAAATGCTTACAAATAGTGAATCTGGGTAAGGGAATCATTTTATTCTTGCAACCCTTCTGAGGATTTAATATTTTTCAAAATGAATATTTTAAATATCAAAAAATAAAGTTCTAAAACTGAGTATATAAAGAATAAACTTATGTTTACAGTGGGGAAGGGGAAGGGAGGGAAAAGGGACAGAGAGTTTGGCATTGAAATGTATACACTGCCATATTTAAAGTAGATAACCATTGCTGGGGGGAAGGATGGGGAGAAGGTATAGTTAGGGACTTTGACATGGACATGTACACACTGTTATACTCTTTGCGACCCCATGTACCACAGCATGCCAGGCCTCCCTGTCCATCACCAACTCCCGGAGTTTAATCAAACTCAAGTCCATCGAGTCATCCAACCATCTCATCCTCTGTTGTCCCCTTCTCCTCCTGCCTTCAATCTTTCCCAGCATCAGGGTCTTTTCAAATGAGTCAGCTGCCACATCAGGTGGCCAAAATATTGGAGTTTCAGCTTCAACATCAGTCCTTCCAATGAACACTCAGGACTGATCTCCTTTAGGATGGACTGGTTGGATCTCCTTGCAGTCCAAGGGACTCTCAAGAGCCTTCTCCAACACCACAGTTCAAAAACATCAATTCTTCAGCGCTGAGCCTTCTTCACAGTCCAACTCTCACATCCATACATGACTACCAGAAAAACCATAGCTTTGACTAGACAGACCTTTGTTGGCAACGTAATGTTTCTGCTTTTTAATATGCTGTCTAGGTTGGTCATAGCTTTTCTTCCAAGGAGCAAGCGTCTTTAAATTTCATGGCTGCAATCACCATCTGCAGTGATACTGGAGCCACAAAAAATAAAGTCTGTCACTGTTTCCAATGTTTGCCCATCTATTTACCATGAAGTGATGGGACCAGATACCATGATCTTAGTTTTCTGAATGTTGAGTTTTAAGCCAACTTTTTCACTCTCCTCTTTTACTTTCAAGAGGCTCGTTAGTTCTTCTTCACTTTCTGCCATAAGTTTGGTGTCATCTGCATATCTGAGATTACTGATATTTCTTTCTGAAATCTTGATTCCAGCTTGTGCTTCATCCAGCCCAGCATGTCTCATGATGTACTCTGCATATAAGTTAAATAAGCAGGGTGACAATATACAGTCTTGACGTTCTCCTTTCCCAATTTGGAACCAGTCTGTTGTTCCATGTCCAGTTCTAACTGTTGCTTTTTAACCTGCATACAGATTTCTCAGGAGGCAGGTAAGGCAACTGGGTATTCCCATCTCTTGAAGAATCTTCCACAGTTTTTTGTGATCCACACAGTCAAAGGCTTTGACATAGTGGATAAAGCAGAGGTAGATGCTTTTCTGGAACTCTCTTGCTTTTTCAATGATCCAACGGATGTTGGAAATTTGATCTCTGGTTCCTCTGCCTTTTCTAAATCCAGCTTGAACATCTGAAAGTTCTTGGTTCATATACTGTTGAAGCCTCAGTTGGCAAAGTTTGAGATTACTTTGCTAGCATGTGAGATGAGTGCAATTGTGACATAGTTTGAACATTCTTTGGCATTGCCCTTCTTTGGGATTGGAATGAACACTGACCTTTTCCAATCCTGTGGCCACTGCTGAATTTTCCAAATTTGCTGGTATATTGAATGCAGCACTTTAGCAGCAGCATCTTTTAGGATTTGAAATAGCTCAGCTGGAATTCCATCACTTCCACTAGCTTTGTTTGTAGCGATGCTTTCTAAGGCCCACTTGACTTCACAGTCCAGGATGTCTGGCTCTAGTTGAGTGATCACACCATTGTGGTTATCTGGGTCTTGAAGATCTTTTTTGTATACTTCTCCTATTATAGTCTTGCCACCTCTTCTTAATACCTTCTGCTTCTATTAGGCCCATACCATTTCTGTCCTTTATCGAGCCCATCTTTGCATGAAATGTTCCCTTGGTATCTCTAATTTTCTTGAAGAGATCTCTGGTCTTTACCATTCTATTGTTTCCCTCTATTTCTTTGCATTGATCAAAGAAAGAAGAGAATGGATGGATTGGAAGAGAATGGATACATGTATATGTATGGCTGAGTCCTTTTACTCTTCACCTGAAATTATCACAACACTGTCATTCAGCTATGTCATAATACAAAATCAAAAGGTTTAAAAAATAGGTAAAGTAAAGGAGATAGCCAGGACTTCCCTGATAGTCCAGTGGTTAAGTATCTGCTGCTAATGCAAGCAACACAGGTTCAGGCCATACCCTGGGAAGTTCCACATGCCTTGGGACAACTAAGCCCACGCTCCACAATACTCGGCCCCTACTCTAGAGCCCAAGAACCACAACCACTTTAGCCTGTGCACCCTAGAGCCCATACTTCTTATGTAACAAGAGAAGCTATCACAATGAGAGGCCTGCATTCCACAATTAGAGAGTAGCCCCTGCTCACCACAACTAGAAAAAGCCTGCTCAAAGCAATGAAGACCCAGTGCAGCAAAAATAATTTTTTAAAAAATAAAATAGATAGCCAACAAGGACCTAAGGTATAGCACAGGGAACTGTGTTCAATATTCTATAATAACCTAAATGGGAAAAGAATTTGAAAAAGAACAGAAAAAGAGCATGTATAGTACATTTTGGTAAAATTCAAATACAAGTAGCTCATAATAGTGCTATGTTATCAGAAAATTTCTATCCCAATAACTGTATTGAAATGTACTTGATCAATAATATAATGAATAAATTAATATTAATAAGTGATTTAGAACCAAAATTCTCTCTAGTTACCTATGAATCACAAACTAATTCTGTTTGGCCCACCCACAGGATTAGCCCTTATAGTAGGTTTTTTGGTGTGTTAAATTAGTCACTAACTATAAATAAACATTAGGGACTTCCTAGGTGGCTCAGTGGTAAAGAATCCACCTGCTAATGTAGGAAACGCAGGTTCAACCCTGCCATTGCGAAGATCCCCTGGAAAGAAAATGGCAACCCACTCTAGTATTCTTGCCTGGGAAATCCCATAGAAAGAGGAGACTGGTGGGGAAACAGTCCATGAGGTTGAAAAAGAGTCAGACACGTCTTAGCAACTAAATAACAACAATAAACATTAAAATCATGATTTTTTTTTTTTTTTTTTTTTGCTCCTCTTAAAATATTGAATCAACAACACTTAGGCTGAATTGCAGCCACCACCACCCCCTCTTTGATGGGTCATATTTTCTACAGGTCACTGAAGACCTCACCATTCTGAATCTCACTCTGACTCAGCCTGCTTCACTTGCTCCAGTTCATTCACTCCAATTATGCACCTGACCCCAAGAAGGATTTGAGTTTGTGAGCTCTCATTTAGGGAACAAAAAGGAAAGTGAATCACTATCTGTGGGAAAGAGCTGCAAAAGAAGTAGAACTTGAAAAAGCATCTTCAACGCAGCATGCTCCAAAGTGAATCACTGATTTCTCCTTCCTGCACCATGCCCACTTAATTGACAAGCCAAAAGCTGAGGGATTATCCCTGTTGTCTTGTCTTCCTTTCTATCAAAACATATATCACTTCTACCCCGAAATTCTATAGATTTACTTCCTAAATATTCTCAGACCTGTCCATTTAGCCCTATTTTCAACACTGAAACCACCATCACCTCTAAGACTACCGCAACCACTACCACCATTAGCATCACCAACACCAGTCTCACCATCTTACCACTGCAACAGCTACCTCATCCTAAGCTCCCACTATCTTATGTCTAGACAATTCTAAGTGATTTATCCACATTCATTCTGGTCTGTCTTCAGTCTGGTCACTATACTGAAGGCAAAGTGAATTTTTTCAAGATGCAAATTTTGAAGCCTGTCTCCTGGTTAAAACTCTTCAATGGTTCCCACAGCTCTTGGTCTAACGGGAAAACTGACTGAAAAGCCTACAAGATGGTCCAGAGCTCAGCCATCTCTGTAGCCTCATTTCCTCTCTTTCCCCCTCTGCTTTTCGATTCCAGCTATTCCAATATTCTTTAAGTCTCTAATACTTAGCATAAACCCTTAAAAAAAAAAAAAAAACTCAGGTGCCCAAAATAGCATTACTTGTAATCCTTAGTTTTCACACCATTTAAATTGGCTGGTATGTGGCCCTCTCAATTTAATTTAAATAATATAATTAACTCTTTGGAGCTCCCCATCCACCCCACTATCTAGAACACCATGTTTTACAAAAATTTACACTTTGCAGGTCCTGTTATGAACCTCCCATCCCTTCCCCCATGACTCCTCCTCTGAATTTTCACTCTGTAAATTTTCTGTTTTCATTGCCTTTAAAAAAAAAATCACGTATATTTGAATACCCAAGTGATGTGTTGTTAATTTTTGTTTTTAAACTTTATTAAAAGGTGTCATGAAGTATAGCTTTTTTTCCCACCCAACATTATGTTACCAATATTCATCTACAGTCACAAGTCCCAAGCAGTTGTGAGCAGCAGGGAGTCACTCATGTTTATTGTCGTGTAATATTCCATTAGGGACTCCCTGATGGCTCGGTGGTAAAGAGCCAGCCTGCAGTGCAGGAGGGTTAGGATGGTGTGCTCAGCCATGCCAGACTTTTCGCTACCCCGTGGACTGTAGCCCACCAGGCTCTTCCGTCCATTGGATTTTCCAGGGAGTAATACTGGAGTGGGCTGGCATTTCCTCCTCCAGGGGATCTTCCTGACCCAGGGATTGAACTCACATCTCTTGTGTCTCTTGCACTGGCAGGGGGATTCTTTTTTTTCCCCTGTGGAGTCATGAGGATGTTTTTGTTTGGTTTGTTTCATTGGGGATTAATCAACAAATATTAATATACATGAATAATGTTAATGCTATTAATATTAAATAATATATAAAGCATATTATTTATATAAATAATCTTTGGCTATTAACTGATATATTAAATAAGAATTTAATATATAAATTATTAACGTGGGGAGGGGCAAGGGGCATACATCTCAGTGGGGGTGCACACATCGGGGACTGGAGAGGGGCGGGGCAGCACACAGTGCCACACAAAACAGCCACATCCAGCAGACGAAATAATCAGACCAGGGATGGGCGAGGGGGACAGCAGCCACAGAGGCTGGGTGCAGCAAAGGAAGAAAATCGAGGGCCAAGGGAGAGAGGCCGGTCCAAGACACTGTGCACTTTCTGCCCCCACCTCTACTCCCACCACCTCCCCACCTCTGCACAGCCCAGGAGCCTTGGCCTTTCATCTGTCCCTTCCTGCCTCCTGTCCAGAGGCCTGAGGGGCACCCTCTCTGCTCTGAGCCACTAGCACCACCTGGGAAACTACTGCTGTGCAAAGTTCCATTAGGAGCTTCCCTGATGGCTCAGTGGTAAAGAATTCACTTGCCAGTGCAGGATACGTGGGTTCAATTCCTGGGTCAGAAAGACTCCCTGGAGAAGGAAATGGCAACCCACTCCAGTATTCTTGCTGGGAAATCCCATAGACAGAGGAGCCTGGCGGGATACAGTCCATGAAGTCACAAAAGAAACTGACACAACTCATCGATTCACAACAAAAAAACAACAAATACCCCATTATGTGAATGTCCCCTTGCCTGCAGTGCAAATTTTCTTCTTGGTCCAGTTAACTCTTACATATCTCTCAGATCTCAGCTCAGGTGTCACTTCATTAACTGTTTCCTTATCTTCATAACCAGGTAAGACCCCTTTATTTATTATAGACCTTCAAAGCACCTTGAACATCTCCACTGTGGTCATTACCACAGTAGCAATTTCACATCATGTGATCTATTGTGACCTGTTCCCCCATCCACTTGGCAATGAGCTTCCTCAAGAGCAGGCTCCACGCTATGTTTGATTGCTATTAAATCCCTACCTCCTAGCATATCATAAAGACTCAATAAAAGCTGTTACTTAAATGAATGGATAAATCATGAAAATAAGTATTTACCTCTAATAAATAGTACATCCAAATAAACATGTTGAATAATAAATAACTAAAAACCAGCCTCACTGCCTGACTTTCATATATTATTAATGCCATCATCATTCTTTAACAGCTACCTAGGCTTAAAATATTGACATTAGGTCTGATTGTGGTATTTCCCTGACCCCTCACCATTATTTGCACACTCCTGTGAGGCCTGGTGTGCTGCGATTCATGGGGTCACAAAGAGTCGGACATGACTGAGCAACTGAACTGAACTTTGAAAATAGTGCTGGGACTTCCTGGGTGGTCCAGTAGTTAAGAATCCACTTTGCAATGCAGGGAGCATGGGTCCAATCCCAGGTCAGGGAACTAAGATCCCACATGCCTTGGAGCGACTAAGTATGTGTGCCAACTACTGAGCCTCTGCGCTCCAGAGCCTGCGCCACAGCTAGAGTCCGTGTGCCACGACAGAAGATCCGCAGTGCCACAGCAAAGAGCCCACGCACCCAGACCGACAAACACTTTCCAAAAAGAAAAGGAAAGGTGCTTACCCCATCCCAACCCAATGTGACCTCCATATGTACTATTTTCAGTTCCTTCCTTTCAAGTCCTGATAATTTCTCATCACCTTATCTATGGTTATGCTGTTCTCTCTTCCCAGAGAGTCCTTTCTTCATTTGTGAGTGTTTAAATCCTACACAGTGCCTACTTCAAATGCCATATCCTTCAAAATACTTCCCTGATTTCCCAGATGGAACAATCTCTTCAGCCTCCAAGCTGTTATCACTCATTACCTTACCCAGTGATTATTTGTGCATGATCCAAAATTCTTCTTGATGTACTGGAACAAACATGGGCTTTGTATTCACATCTCTCTCCTGCTCCCTGCACCCAACCCTCCTCTGCCCTCTCAACGCTTCAACAGCTGTCATCAGTCTGGCTGTAGAATTCAGACACACTGCTCTGCCCCTCTTTGGCATGAGACCTTAGTGAGACAGGCTCCACCATGGGGGTGGGGGTGTTTGGTGAGAAAACCCCTCCAACTTTGGGTTAGGTTGCCGGCAACCTGGGTTAGGTTGCTAACCTTTTGGCCACAGCTAAGAAATCAGTTCTCTCATCAGTTTCTCAATAATAGTTCACACTTTGATCTCTATCTATCTGCTTTCCAGGTCTCATTTCTCAATTGGTAGTTAACTTGGGTGGGGAAGAAAGGGATTTATTTTACTGACTTCCTAAAACCATAACTATAAAGTAATATGACCCTTGTGTTTAAACAAACATACCAGAACTTTCAAACTCAAATGAGGGATGATGCCCTTCAAAATAGTCCCCTGAGGAAGTGATACATTATCCCAATACATCAAGGCTACTCTGGTTTAAAATCTTTTGGCTGTATCATGAGGGCCTGTGGATCTTATCTGAATATCTTTATTGGTCTCAAGTCACATCTGAAAAGGGCAGATTTGAGTTTTTAAGATAGCAAAAAGTCATTTGAAACTAAGGTTAATGAATTACTCGGCATTTTGGATCAACAATGGGAAGGAATCAAAAAATAATGAAACATGCGTGTGTATGTATGTGTGTCATAACTGGAAAAGTATCCTAAAAATGCTTGCACAAAAGTGACCACTGTGAAAAACAACACTCTCTGGTTACGTAGAACAAGGTGTGTTTATTATTATAGAAATTGTTTCACAGTGATGCTGATAGCATAGAGTAATGACTTTTTCTAAAGGCACAAATACGGAGTCATTTACCTTGCCACTTATTTTCCATGTCATCTTAGACACATTATCTAATTTCTTTCAATGTTAGTATTTTCATCAGTAAAACCAGATTAATAATAACACCCAGCATAGGTACCTCACAGGATTGTTTTGAGAACCATATGAACTAAAACAGGTGAAAAAGCTCTTTGGCAGCCATCAGTTCAGTTCAGTTCAGTCGCTCAGTCGTGTCCAACTCTTTGTGACCCCATGAGTTGCAGCACGCCAGGCCTCCCTGTCCATCACCAACTCCCGGAGTTCACTCAAACTCACATCCATTGAGTCTGTGATACCATCCAGCCATCTCATCCTCTGTCGTCCCCTTTTCCTCCTGCCCCCAATCCCTCCCAGCATCAGAGTCTTTTCCAATGAGTCAACTCTTCGCATGAGGCAACCATAGGTGAATACAAATGTTAGTTGTGTTATGGAAGCTAACATTATGATTAATATTCTTCCTTGATTGTTTCAAATTTTTCCCCCTTCTTTGACATAGTTTGGCAGCAGATCTGAATTCTGAAATATCTCTTCATAAAGAGACTGAGGTCAATCTGAACACATATTCCAGGATTCAAATAAATTGCTAAGGTAAATGCAAGGAAGGAGGAACATGCCAATGACTCAGTAAACAGCAATTTCTATAAATCATTTGACTTGTTTTGCACCATTTTCTGTAAGTCACTTGATTTGTTTTGGCTTTGGGTGATTTCTTTCAAGTTTCTGAGAAAAAGGAGCAACTTTAATCATCATTTTCTCTTACCTTGATTTAAAGACTAAAAAGATGTACCCATATAAGTTTAAATAACATCTTTCCCACTGAATGGCAATTAACATTTACTGAGAACTTACTAAACGCTGAGTAATACGTTAAATACTTTAATCCTTAACAACACCCTGATACCCTAGGTACTATTTTTGTCCCCATTTCACAGACAAGTCCAAGGAATCACTGAGAAATGCCACTCAGTGGGTAAAAGCCTTAAGCTGGGATGTGAACACAAACGATATTCTGTAGCACACTCTTGACCTTTCAATGCATAAACTGGGTTTTCCAAACTACAAACCCAATCACATTTTTTTCTCCTTTATGTTTTACTTTTGAGGCTAGCATAGGACCTATTCTGGGGCTGTTTGTGTGTCCCTGATGAGTGACAAGTTCCCCTTGAAACCACTTTAAAGAGTAGAGGACCCCCTGATGTGGTGATGAGAACTCTCAGAAATGTGCTAGGGCATAACATTGGGCAAGCATGAAAGAAAGAAAGGTTTAAGGAAGAACATACAGTTCATCTTTAGATGAGATCAGGCACATTCAGGGTGGTATGGCTGTAGACCAGTTCATCTTTAAATCAGCATTTGCACTGAACTTTCAGAGCCTACTAGGAATTTTTACTAAGCCCAGGTCCCAAAGTTTGTCCTCACTTAGAATTCTGGTTACTCTCCATTCTCTGATATCTGTCCCTTTCCTGGAAAACATCTACGTTTCTGCAATCATCTCCAAAACAAAGGATGTCTTTCTTACCTTCTCTAACTCTCATCTGCACTAAAACAAGAAAAAGTGCACTTTAGATTCACTTTCCCCTAAGGCATTGAAAGCAACTCCTTTATATTTTCATATAGATACTATGTTTTGGTTTTCTTGTCAGTTATAAATGGAGTCCTGTTCATGATATGAAACTTGAGAAAGAAAAAGTAAAAAGATACCCTGGATGAGCAAACTACATGTCAGTTATCTGTGTCCAAAAGCTTAACATAATATCCGGCACTTGGAGGTGCCCAAAAAATGTAGACAAGGAGTGAATTTTTTAAAGATCCATGAGCACTCAATGCCAATGGTCTCCATTGCTGCTATACGTCCAGGGCATTGATCCTGGTCAGTAACACAGAGTGGGGACTTGCAAAATTCAGAATACTCAAACAGGTACAGTGAAGAGGCTCTAGGCTCACAGTGGGCCTTGGGCACATGTCTATTGAATCACACACAGAAGGAAGAAGATCCTGCCCAGTTAGGAGCAGACTTCACAGCACACATCCACCTCCTCACTAGACGCTGTCTCCACCCCCTTCTACAGGCCCTGCCAGTTGTTTAGGCCAGCCCACATGCTTCTACAGGAAGCATATTCAGCCTTCTGTGAGGCTGAATAATACCCATCCACATACAATATCCCTACATCCTAATACCTGGAACCTGTGAATGTGTTACTTTATATGGCAAAAGGGAATTTGCAGATATGATTAAGTTAAGGATATTAAGGTGGGGAGATTATCCATGTATGCCTGATGTAATCAAAACAGGTCTTTTGAGAGGAAGGCAGGAGGAATCAGATTCAGAGAAGCAGGCAATACAATGGTAGAAGCAGACACTGGAATGATGTGCTTTGAAGACGGTGAAAAGGGCCACAAGCCAAGGAATACAGAAGGTCACTAGAAACTGAAAAAGGCAAGGAAACAAATCCCCCTCAGAGCTTATAGAAGGAACTAGCCCTACTGACTCTGGTGGCCCTGGTGGCTCAGACGGTAAAGAATCTGCCTGCAGTATGGAAGACCCAGGTTCAATCCCTGGGTCAGGAAGATCCCCTGGAGGATGAAATGGCAACCCACTCCAGTATTCTTGCCTGGAGAATCCCATGGACAGAGGAGCCTGGCAGGCTACAGTCCATGGGGTCGCGAAGAGTCAGTCATGACTAAGCAACTAACACTTTCACTTCAGCCCCGCTGACACCTTGACTTTAGCCCTGAGAAACTGACTTTAGACCTCTGGCCTCCAAAACTAAAAGAGATTATATTTGTGTTAAGTCACTAAGCTTTGGTAGTATGCTCCAGCAGCAATAGGAAACTAATATATCTCTCTAGCCCTCAGGGACACTTTGATCTCTTCCTTCTGAGTTCTGATAAAGTTTGAATACATAACATAGCATTCAGAACTTCACAGAACCTGTTTCCTCATCCAGGTATAACTGTCATTTGGGGCACAGACTTTTGCTGTACCTGTTAATTTCTCAGAGGGGGGAATGTCTAAGTTGGAGGATACTTTCGGGGGAAGAAGTAAATACTCCATTATATCAATATGAGGGAGATATCATCCTTTGATCTTACAGTTACAGTATGTCATTTAAAAAATTGAGTCTGTTCAGATTAATGGATAAAGAAGATGTGGTTTGGGACTTCCCTGGTAGTCCAGTGGTTAAGATGCTGAGTCCCAATGGAGGGAACATGGGTTTGATCCCTGGTTGGGGAACTAAGATCCCACATGCTAAAATAAAACAATTAAAGAAAAAAAGATGTGGTATGGAGAACGCCCTGGTGGTCCAGGGGTTAAGACTGTACTTCCACTGCAGAGGGTGTAAATTCAGTTCCTGGTGGGGGAACTAAGATCCCACGTGCCGTGTAGTGGAGTCAAAAATAAATTTAAAAAAATTTTAAATATGTATATATATATACACTCATATATATACATATATATACATACTCATATATACATATATATACATACTCATATATACATATATATAATGGAATATTCAGTTCAGTCGCTCAGTCATGTCCAACTCTTTGCAACCCCATGAATTGCAGCACGCCAGGCCTCCCTGTCCTTCACCATCTCCCGGAGTTCACTCAAACTCCCGTCCATTGAGTAGGTGATGCCATCCAACCATCTTATCCTCTATCATCCCCTTCTCCTCCTGTCCCCAGTCCCTCCCAGCATCAGGGTCTTTTCCAATGAGTCAACTGTTCGCATGAGGTGGCCAAAGTACTGGAGTTTCACCTTTAGCATCATTCTTTCCAAAGAAATCCCAGGGCTGATCTCCTTCAGAATGGACTGGTATTACTCAGTCATAAAAAATAATGAAATAATGTCATTTGTAAGCAACATGGATGGACCTAGAGATTATCATACTAAGTGAAGGAAGTCAGACAAAGATAAAGATAAATATCATATGATATCATTTATATGTAGAATATTTAAAAAATCATACAAATGAACTTATTTATAAAACAGAACAAACTTATGGTTACCAAAGGGGAAAGGGGGAGGGATAAATTTGGAATTTGGGATTAACAGATACAAATTAGTATACATAAAATAGATAAATAACAAGGACCTACTATATAGCACAGGGAACTATATTCAATATATTGTAATAGCCTATAAAGGAGAAGAATCTGAAAAATAATGAATATTTTCATGTATAATGAATCATTTTGCTGGACGTCTGAAACACTATAAATCAACTATGTGTTGTGTGTGTGTTTAGTCACTAAGTCATGTCTGACTCTTTTGCCACCCCATGGATTATAGACCACCAGGCTTCTCTGTCCACGGGATTTCCCAAGCAAGAACACTGGACTAGGTTGCCATTTCCTTCTCCAGGAGATCTTCCCCACCCAGAGATGAAACCTGTGTCTCCTGCATTGGCAGGCAGATTCTTTACCACTGAGCCACCTGGGAAGTCCTGAACATACTTAATACAAGTATATAAGTGTACTGAACTGAACACTTAAAAATGGTACAAATGGTATACTTAAAAATGGCATATAAATTTTATATGTATTTTACAACAATTTTTTTTTTTATAATGAAGTCTGTAACTACAGTGGGGACAAAGAACAAAAGTGATTTGGAAATGTACTCAGGCTGAAAGCACCTGCAGAAGAGGGAGATACGGTGCTTGGTTTGGGAGGACAGAGGGGCTGGTATTGGTGTGAGGGATCCATGGCTGCGAGGATGCCTGTCCTCTCACAGTGACACAGTTTTCCCTCCTCCTTCCAAAAGGCAAAATGATTCCTTCAACAACAACAAATATGTATTGAATATTCTGTGCTGACACTGGGGGTATGGTACTAAAAAAGATATATAGCTTAGTGTCAAATGGGGGAGAAAGACATAAAACATAATCACATACGGAGGTTACAATCTGATCCACGTCGCAAGTGAGGTATGAACCAAGAGTGAGAAATAAATGAGATTCCCTCACAGCTCAGTTGGTAAAGAATCTGCCTGCAATGCAGAAGACCTCAGTTCAATTCCCAGGTCGGGAAGATCCACTGGAGAAGGGATAGGCTACTCGCTCCAGTATTCTTGGGCTTCCCTTGTGGCTCACCTGGTAAAGAACCCCCTGCAATGCGGGAGACCTGGGTTTGATCCCTGGGTTGGGAAGATCCCCTGGAGAAGGGAAAGGCTACTCACTCCAGTATTCTGGCCTGAAGAATTCCATGGACTGTATAGTCCAGGGGGTCGCAAAGAGTCGGACACAACTGAGCGACTTTCCCTTTAATGATGCAGGGGGTGGAAGTGAGAAGGGAATGTGTCCTAGGCAGAGAGGACAGCAGGCTTCTAGGACCAGAACAGAGCAGTGAAGTTGAGAGAGCAGAGGAGCAAGATGATCCTGGGAAGGCGGCAGAGGGCAGAGCCTGGGGCCAGGTTCACACCTGTGGTCTTTGTCCTAAGAGCAAAGAAGAATCACCAGAGTTGTGTTGAGGGTGGGAGTAGGGGAGGAAAGGAGGTTGAGCTGTCATGATCAGATTTGCAATTTTTTTTTGAAAGGGCCAAAAGAGATGTGGGAAGACCAGTTAGGAGGCTACTTCAGTAATCCATGCAAGGGACAATGAAAGTGAGAGGATAGGGAAGTGCTGCAAAAGATGAGGAGACAAGGGATATTCCAGTGAGATTTAGGTAGATATATCTTGAGATGAATCAGACATTATGATATTATGATTTATAATAAGAAATCATTAAATTAATTAAACAAGAAGGCCATTAGACTGATGTGACTCTAAGGCTATGGTGACATAGCTACATAAGCAAATCAAAATCTAAGCTTATAAATGTTCCAAGGTTACAAAATTAAAACCACTAAGGACAGTCAATCATGAACAACCACTAGCCTTTAAGCTATCACCAATCAGTAACTTCCTTACTTTTCTTCTGCTTTTTCTCTTAAATATCCTCTCTCCAAGCTTCCACTATGTTAGTGCTCTTAACCACTTCTGGTTTGGTGCTGCCTGATTCAATCTATTTTTGCTCAAGTAAATGCATAAAAATGTTAATGTTTCAATTTATCTTTTGACAGTTTTGACATCAAAAGAGGGAACTGAAGGAAAGTCCCCTCAGTCCCCAGCAGAAATGAACAACCAGGGGAAGCTACTTGCTGAGCCCCTTGAATTTGCTGCACCTTTGGAGGTGCTGGGTAAGTACTTCTCTCCTACCTGTGCGGTTTTTGCATTTTGAACTTTCAGACTTTATTTTAACATTTCTTTTTCCAGACTGGGTCCAGAAACTGGCCAGAGTCAGACTGGGTTCAACTTAGAAACCAGTCTACTTCAACTGGATGCAGACCAGTGTGAAGCCTCGGGTGAATAAAATTTTGTGTTAAGGCTGAGTAAGCAGGTTAACTTTACCAAAGATAATTTTGAATTACAGTGGCCACAGAGGAGAACTTCCAACCGAGATAAACAATCATTTAGGAGGTGCATAGAGAAAATGGGGTCTCAGCCAACTGAAGGTGGAGGGAAATTTCCTTTCCTCCTCTACTGTTTCTGGTGCCCATGATGAGACCCACTGGAACACCCCTACTTGCTGCAGAGCCTGTAAATGGGATTCTGGGGAAACTGGCAGAAGCTAGGAAACGGTGAGAATTGGCAAACTCAGCCCACCTAGATCTCTATCTATGGTGCCTGGTCAAGAGAAGAAGGTAAAATTTCACATTGTCCTCTCCATTCCAACCAGATTGGCAGGCAAAAAAAATTTTTGAGAATAAGGTCTTTGAATTGTGACTTGTAAATCTGCTTTCAGGTAGCCATTGGTTGCCAGTCCTTTCTCTCCCAGGGATAGCTACTACCTTCTTGTTTGCCTCACTTCGTGTCATGGGAACTTGTCTTGGCAACCATCAGGCTCCAGGCAGAAATGTGGGTGACATCCTATTTGTGGCTAAGGTCTTACTCACTGCTGCCAGCTCTCAGGGAAATCATCTAAGTCTTTCTTTCCTTTAGCAATCTTGGGGAGTGGCTCTGGATTTAGGAAAACAGTATCTTTTGTACCTCTTTAGGGATGCTTCTTAAGCCCATGGTGTTACTCGGTACTGCCAGAAAAACCTACAAGACATATGAAGGGATTCTTTAAAGTAATTCTAAGGTCAAAAGTTGGATAAACTGGAAGCTAATACTCAGAGCCTGATGGGAAGAGTTTTTTGGTTTGGTTTTGTTTTGCTTTTGTTCTTTTGTTTTTAAGGCCTTTTCCCCTAAGCTAAAAGAAATTATGTACCCAGAAGAGAAGAAAAACATTCAAAGGCAAATAGCTCTAAATCTAGAATATAGGGATCTTTGGCTTCCATATTAGTTAAAAAGAACTTCTCCTTGACATAAAGAAGGGAGATAAGGCAGTTGGATGGGTCAGGCTTGATATCATTCAAGCAGCAACCCAATTCTTTAAGGAATTAAAAATAACTGTACTTGTCTTAAAAATCAAGTCTTTATAAGAACCAAACTGCTGCTCTAGAGACAATTCAAAGCCCACCTATCCATTTTACCAAACCCAAGTTTCCTCTATTTGTCCTCTATTCCTCAAAATGCTTGTAGGTATTGTAAAGGTCTAGATTTCGGAGCAAAAGTCCTCTTGAAGGAAGCTGAATTATTTCCCTATGTCTTTGAAATGTAAATGTTCTACCCAGTCTTCTCAAGGAATTGAGGACCATCTCTTTGAAAAGCAAACTTCAGGGAAGTTATTCTAAATCAGAAGAGAAAAATAAAAGTGGGGGAAAGGCTATCTGGAAACTAAACAAATGAAAAATCTTAAAAATCTTCTCCACAACATTAGTAAAAGTTTAAGCCAACTGAGAAAGTACACTTATATCATCTGACAGAAATACAACTTGGAGTCAACTATTCCATGGACTATCCACGGGGTCGCAAAGAGTCAGAAATGACTGAGAGACTTTCACCTTTCTTATATAAACCAGATGTATAATATTTTTCTACCTCTGGATAGTATTGCAAAATTAGTTTCTAGAGAGCTCTATTTAACTGGCTTGATGATAAGCATGGGGAATTCCCTGGTGCTCCAGTGGTTAGGACTTGGAGCTTTCATTGCTGAGGGCCCTGGTCAATCCCTGATAGAGGAACTAAGATCCCACAAGCTGTAGGCTGTAGCGCAGCATACAAAAAAGAAAGACAAACATGCACATATAAATTGAGAAATTAAGTATACTCTCAGAAATATAAACACTAACTCAAATGTTTTTCAACTTCACGTGATCTAGGATAATCTTCGGTAAGTAAAAGGTCATTTAGGTTTGAACCCAGGTCTCCTGCATTGCAAGCAGATTCTTAACCATCTGAACCACCAGGGAAGCCCGTAGGTTTGATAGTTTAATTAAAATAGGCATATCTTTGGCGTTATCAGCATTAAATGTAATACTCTTACTTTAGGTTACTAAAATTTAAAAAAACAGGTTTTGTTACAGAATTTGTCAACAAGAAATATATCTTAAGATAATGGTGAGCTGTTTAATATTGTATAAAATTTTTATGAGTAATTTAAGCATAATTGTTAAGAACAAGCAAATTTAATAGATTAAGGTAAGATAAAAGTTTATAAATGAACTTTTAAAGAATAATTATGCTTTATGGTATACTTACTTTAAAATAGTTTCCAAAATCTTTTTGGTAACTTGAAATCTTAGAGCTATACTGAAATGGAGGGTTAAATGATGGATATTCATTGAATATGTAGATCACTCCAAAATAAGGTAAAGTACTGAAATATTAACTACTGAACATAGGTCTACCTGCTTTGGGGTTACTACAGAGGAACTCAAGATAATTGGATCTATTAGTAAACACGCTTGTGTTCAGTGGAAAATGATGCTATGAGGGAGCATATCCTTCTAGAAATTATGATATGTATTTATAAATTTGCCATATAAAAAATGTGTTTGTTGCTGGGGTAAAAGACAGTTCATAATTGCTTCCTTCTTATTTTTCACTATAAATTAAGGTTCCTAAGGATTAAGAATTCTAATTAATGTGTAATTAAAACCACTAAAATAATAAGGAAAACAACTCTATGCAAGGAAAGTAAGATGTGTTTTTGGCTAATAAAAGGTTATGAGGTATGGAGATGCACTTTTGTTAAGAGAAATGAAAGCAATTTTGTTCTAAAATAAAGCTGATTACTTCAGAATGGGGAAAAAAAGAGA
This sequence comes from Budorcas taxicolor, assembly GCF_023091745.1. NCBI lineage: Eukaryota > Metazoa > Chordata > Mammalia > Artiodactyla > Bovidae > Budorcas > Budorcas taxicolor. The sequence goes on along the minus strand of NC_068917.1, from coordinate 43,219,603 downwards.
ACAAAGGACAAAGAACTAAACTAAATGGATATAGAAAGTTGGGAAGAGAGGAAAAGAGATAAAAGTTTACCGTGGGTAGTGAAGCTAGCTAAAATTGAATTGTTACCTGTCAAACTTCAATGTGAATCAGCCATAGGTATGTCCCTTCCCTCTTGAATCTCCCTCCCATCTCCCTCCCCATCCCACCCCTCCAGGTTGATACAGAAAACAAAAAATTCTGTAAAGCAATTGTCTTTCAATTAAAAATAAATAAATTCTTTTAAAATTGAATTGTTATTATAAGGATATTTAAAATAAACTTTATTATAGTAATATGCTTATGTAAAACTAAAACTTAATTCTCCTTTTATCTGCTAAAATGACAAAGTTTTCTCCTCTTGATAATAAGAGATTCTGATTTTTCTTTACCTTTTAAGTAATCTACCTAGAGCAAAGATTTTGTGTTTTAATAAAATAATTTCCTGTGATTTATATTGTCTTTATCAGGTCTTTAAATACTTAAAGAAAACTGAGTCTTCTCAATATTAAAAGAGCTAAGTTTTGTTCACAACTATGTAAACTTCTGTATTTGACTTTAAAATCTTTGTCACTTTGGAGGAATAGATAATTAAATATATTGTTTCACAACGATCTGTGATTCTATTTAGCCAAAACCTTTTGATATTTTTGCAAACTTCAAATTCTAAATGAAGTCTTTTTGACCTGGGAGTAATTTCCCCTGGAAAATCTCCAAAGACTTGTTCTCTCTCCTTTTAAAAAGAGATATTGAACTAGTTAGGCTTATTTTACATGCTATAATACATGGGAAGCATTGTCAAATAAGAAATAATAATTACATTAGATTTGTATGAATATATGATATCAATATAAGTGTCCTAGAAATATGGTATGTCCTAGTATGTGACCCTATGGACTGTAGCCTGCCAGGCTCCTCTGTACATGGGATTCTCCAGGCAAGAATACTGGAATGGATCACCATGCCCTCTGCCAGGGGATCTTTCCAACCAGGGGTTGAACCCCATGAAAATCTCTTGCACTGACAGGTGGATCCCACTAGCACCACCTGAGAAGTCCCAGGATAATGTTATCACTTGTAGTTCTAGTGATTATCTTAAAATGTTGTATGTCAAAGAAATAACCGAGTTTTCTTGTCAATAGCATTATAATGAACTCTCATGAGATATTTAACCATGGCCATTTTTAAGTCTTTTATCATTTACATTGTTTTACTCTGAAGCTTTTGCAGAAATGCTCCTGCAAAAGTACTTCATCTTTAAGGAGAATCATGGAAGGGACTCTAACAGATAGAGGTTTCTGTTAACTTTCAAATCATACCACTGAACTGAGTAAGGCTTTGCAGAATTCTAATGGAGAAACTCATGGCTTCATAAAACTGGTAACAAAAGAACAAGGTCAACAAGAATTAATTACATGGGACTAAATGAACTGATGAGATTGATTATACTTTTTAAGATCTTTGTTTGAAACACTGTGGTTCCTTGTTTTGTTTTCTCAAATTTTAGGAAAACTTTTTCTCTTTTATGCTATTCAGCAAATTGGTAAAAACACATTTTTGTCAAAAAGATGAAATATTTATCTTTTTCTCCCTATCTGATCCCTCTATAATTCAGAAACTCTATTCTTATTTTCATGGCAATACAGTTATATGCATAAGTTCAATAAGAACCTGTTCTCCTTGTAACAGGACACAATTGGAAACACTGGTTATATTACAAAGGCTTTGACTAGAATGTAATATTTGAGAATGTGGATAAATCAGATATGGCCATACAGTTTTAAGGAACTACAGTTGACTTTATGGAGTCAATAAAACCTCTTGGGAAAACTGCCCTAGTACTGTGCTTACAGAATACCAGCAGTTTTACCAGATGAGCAAGGAAGGTCACTTTCACGGCATGCCCAGGCACCTCAAGATATTTTGCATACTTCCAAAAGGGAGAATTCACCCAAATCTATAGGTAATTTAGGCAATCAGTTCAGTTCAGTTATTCAGTCATGTCCAACTCTTTGAGACCCCATGGACTGCAGCACGCCAGGCTTCCCTGTCCATCACCAATTCCCACAGCCTGCTCAACCTCATGTCCATCGAGCCAGTGATGCCATTTAACCATCTCATCTTCTGTCATCCCCTTCTCCTACCTTCAATCTTTCCCAGCATCAGGGTCTTTTCAAATGAGTCAGTTCTTCGCATCAGGTAGCCAAAGGATTGGAATTTCAGCTTCAGCATCAGTCCTTCCAATGAATATTCAGGACTGATTTCCTTTAGGATTGACTGGTTGGATCTCCTTACAGTCCAAAGGACTCTCAAGAGTCTTCTCCAACACCACAGTTCAAAAGCATTAACTCTTAGGTGCTCAGGTTTCTTTATAGTTCAACTCTCACATCCATACATGACTACTGGAAAAACCATAGCTTTGAGTAGAATGGACTTTAGTTGGCAAAGTAATGTTTCTGCTTTTTAATATGCTGTCTAGGTTGGTCAAAGCTTTTCTTCCAAGGACCAAGTGCCTTTTACTTTCATGGCTGCAGTCACCATCTGCAGTGACTTTGAAGCCCCAGAAATAAAGTCTGTCACTGTTTCCATTATTTCCCCATCTATTTGCCATGAAGTGATGGGGCCAGATGCCATGATCTTAGTTTTCTGAATGTTGAGTTTTAAGCCAACTTGTTCACTCTCCTCCTTCACTTTCATCAAGAGGCTCTTTAGTTCTTCGTCACTTTCTGCCATAAGTTGGTGTCATCTGTATATCTGAGGTTACTGATATTTCTCCTGGCAATCTTGATTTCAGCTTGTGCTTCATCCAGCCCAGCATTTCTCATGATGTACTCTGCATATAAGTTAAATAAGCAGGGTGACGATATACAGCCTTGACGTACTTCTTTCCTGATTTGGAACCAGTCTGTTGTTCCATATCCAGTTCTAACTGTTGCTTATAGGCAATGATTGATGGTAAATCCTTGGCTTGTCTTCTTGGCCTGGAGATGGCTTTAAAAGTCCAATCTAAGATTCCTTGTGAAAAGTTCCAGCAGAGTGTATATGGCCAGTGACGATTCCTACTTCTCTTATGTAAATAATCAGGTCAAGTTTAATGAGACTAAACTTATTCTGCAAACAAATTAGTCTTACTATTATGATTATCTTTACTAGAAATGAAGGTGGTCCCTGGAGAAGGAAATGGAAACCCACTCTAGTATTCTTGCCTAGGAAATCCCAGGGACAGAGGAGCCTGGTGGGCTACAATACATGGGGTTGCAAAGAGTCTGAACTATTGAGCAAGCTTGGAATCTAGAAAGATGGTACTGATGAACCTATTTGCAGGGCAGCATTGAAGATGCAGACATACAGAACAGACTTGTGGAGACAGTGGGGGAAGGAGACGGCAGGACAAATTGAGAGAGTAGCATTGAAACGTATATATTACCATAGGTAAAATTAGATAGCGTGTGGAAATTTTCTGTATGATGCAGGGAGTTCAGATCAGGTGCTCTGTGACAGCCTAGAGGGGTGGGGTGGGATGGGAGGTGGGAGGGAGGTTCAAGAGGGAGGATACATTTTTATACCTATGGGTGAAACCAACAAAACACTGTAAAGCAATTATCCTTCAAAAATTAAAAATAAATAAATTTAAATTAAATATAAACAAAACACAAAAGATGATAGGTAATACATTTTTTAAAAAGCAATGAAGGTGATTACAGAGGGAAAAACAGTATTTCAGCAAAAAATTAAAACACAATCTTGTGGATATCATATTCTAGGTCTCCTTATTATCTTTGAGGTGTTGTTATATATCTATAAACCAAACTGGATCCTGAATTCTTCTACTTTTCTCAAATATCTGGCTATTGGCACTCTCCCAATAGTTATTGTAGTCTCCCTGGTACACTATGTTCTCTCAAGGCTGTATATTGTTACCCTGCCTATTTAACTTCTATGCAGAGTATATCATGTGAAATGCTGAGCTGGATAAAGCACAAGCTGGAATCAAGATTGCCGGGAGAAATATCAACAACCTCAGGTATGAAGATGACACCACCCCTATGGCAGAAAGTGAAAAGGAACTAAAGAGCCTCTTGATGAAAGTAACTCAACATTCAAAAAACTAAGATTATGACTTCCAGTCCCATCACTTCATGGCAAATAGATGGGAAGCAATGGAATCAGTGACAGACTTTATTTTCTTGGGCTCCAAAATCACTGTGGATGGTGATTGCAGCCATGAAATTAAAAGACGCTTGCTCTTTGGAAGAAAAGCTATGACACACCTAGACAGCATATTAAAAAGCAAAGATATCACTCTGCTGACAAAGGTCCATATAGTCAAAGCTATGGTTTTCCAGTAGTCTTGTATGGATGTGAGAGTTGGACCATAAAGAAGGCTGAACACCAAGAACTGATGCTTTCGAACTGTGGTGCTGGAGAAGACTCTTAGAATCCTTTGGACTGCAAGGAGCTCAAACCCAGTCAATCCTAAAGAAAATCAGTCTTGACTATTCATTGGAAGGACTGATGCTGAAGCTGAAACTCCAATATTTTGGCCACCTGATGCCAAGACCCAACTCATTGGAAAAGACCCTGATGCTGGGAAAGACTGAAGGCAAAAGGAGAAGGGGCAGCAGAGGATGAGATGGTTGGATAGTGTGACTGACTCACTGGACATGAATTTGAGCAAACTCTGGAAGCTAGTGAAGAACAGGGGAGCCTGGAGTGCTACAGTCCATGGGGTCACAGGGAGTTGGACACATCTGAGCGACTGAACAGCAACAAGCCAGCAACAGAACTACTATCAGATGGTCTCACTGCACTCGGAAAAACAAACAGGATGGGCAATGAGGTGAATAACAAAAACCATTCTCCATGGATCTGACATAATAACCTTAGTTTCACAATGAGACAAGAACAACTTAACTCTGATAGTGACTGACAGTAGAGTTAATATCAATTTTGTGATCAATCTCTCATGTGTGAGAAGATGACAAAGAAGGGGGAAATGGTTAAACTAATTTCACAGGGAGGCCACTGGATTTGGTACTAATGCTATGTTGACTATAAAAATCTCTCCCCAGGAGGATGAGATGAATGGAGAGAGTAGCATGACATTTATACTAACATCTGTAAAATAGATAGCTAACGGAAATTTGCTGTATGACTCAGGGAACTCAAACTGGAGCTGTGTAATAACCTAGAGGGGTGGGAAAGGTGGGAAGTGGGAGGGAGATTCAAGAGAGAGGGGCATATGTACACCTATGGTTAATTCATCTTGAAGTATAACAAAAATCAAATCAATTTTGTAAAACAATCATCAATTAAAAGTAAATAAATATAATTATTTTTAAAAAGAAACCTCTCCCCAAGCTCCTGCTGGTAGAGTATTCCTAAACACTTTTGGTTTGGTACTGCCCAAATCAAGCTTTGTTCACACAAACTCTTAAAATATTTAATATGCTCAATTTATCTTTTAAAAAATATATATACTTGGTCTTTGACCCCTTTCCTGGCACATAACTCCTAAACTCCTCAGAATTTCTTAAGTCATAACAGTAATAACAGTGTTTTTGTTATGTTAATGAAGTGACTTTTAGACTGCACCTAAGAATGGGGACTCAGTTCAGTTCAGTTCAGTCGTTCAGTCGTGTCCGAATCTTTGCAACCCCATGAATTGCAGCACACCAGGCCTCCCTGTCCATCACCAACTCCCAGAGTTCACTCAGATTCATGTCCATCGAGTCAGTGATGCCATCCAGCCATCTCATCCTCGGTCGTCCCCTTCTCCTCCTGCCCCCAATCCCTCCCAGCATCAGAGTCTTTTCCAATGAGTCAACTCTTTGCATGAGGTGGCCAAAGTACTGGAGTTTCAGCTTCAGCATCATTCCTTCCAAAGAAATCCCAGGGTTGATCTCCTTCAGAATGGACTGGTTGGATCTCCTTGCAGTCCAAGGGACTCTCAAGAGTCTTCTCCAATACCACAGCTCAAAAGCATCAATTCTTTGGCGCTCAGCCTTCTTCACAGTCCAACTCTCACATCCATACATGACTACTGGAAAAACCATAGCCTTGACTAGACGGACCTTAGTCGGCAAAGTCAAGAATGGGGACAGGGTGCCCGGAAAACCAACAATATGATTAGAGGATTAGAACTTTCAGCCTCACTCCAGGCCTCTGAGGAGGAAAGAAGAGCTGAAAGTTGAATCAATTGCCAATGGCCAATGATATAAGCAATCATGCCTGCATAATGAAGCTTTCACAAACACCCAAAAGGACAGAGTTCAGAGAGCCTGTGGGTTGCTGAACATGTGAGTGCATGGAAACTTCCTGCCCTTTCTCCAAACCTTGCCCTATGCATTTCTTCCATATGGTTGTTCCTAAGTTACATGCCTTTATACTAAAACAAGAATCTAGAAAGCAACTTTCTCTAAGTTCTGTGAGCTGCTTTAGCAAATTATTCATAACTGAACCCAAAGAATAGGTCATTGGAACCTCTAATCTATAGTTAGTCATTCAGGTACTAAGGCAAATACCTGGACTTGTGACTGGCATCTGAAATGTGTGTGGGAGGACAACCTGTGGGATCTGAACTCTATTTCCACATAGATAGTGTCAGAATTGAGCTGAATTATAGGGCTTCCCTAGTGGGCTCAGTTGGTAAAGAATCTGCCTGCAATGCAGGAGACCTGGGTTCAATCCCTGGGTCAGCAAGATCCCCTGGGGAAGAAAAGGGCAACCCACTCCAGTATTCTTGCCTGGGAAATCCCATGGACAGAGGAGCCTGGTGGGCTACAGCCCATGGCGTCACAAGAGTGGGACACGACTTAGTGACTAGACCACATAGGTCACATAGCTGGTGTCTAGTGGAGGAAAAAAAAAAAAAACATTGGAACTGGATGCAGAATCAGGCAACATGAAGGGTGAAAGACAAGGAGAGGTCACAAATAAATCTGAACTTTCTGCTTTGTGAATTTGGATGGATAGGGCTTTCAAACTTACTGAACAAAGGCTCGATCACAGTCACCACACTGCACAACTTGAGGAGACACCATATCCACTTTTTAGTCAATGGCAATGATGCCCTTGATGTTGTGCACAAGCAACAGCCCCATATGACAAATGATCCCTAGGGAGACAATTAATTTCCCTAACCTGGGCCTAACTTCTTCCTATCTTCCATTTTCCCCTGGTATACTTGAGGTTGTGATCAGTGACCAACACGCCAAAGCCCAATGCAATCAAATGTTTCATGTTTAGCTGTTCAAGTCAGATTCCACCAAAATCACATCATAAACCTGAGCCTTCAGAAAAACTTTGGGCAAAAAGAAAGTAAAAAGAAAGGATCCGTGTGCACCTGATTCATGTTAGGTATGTTTCAGGGTCATTCACTCTCTCCTCACTCATCACTGTTATCAGGGCAAAGCTAGTGTAGCCCAGCACATATGGCCTTCTGGTCACATGGTCTGCTGATGGCAAGAGCCTTGCATGCTGCTTCTTCAGGGCTTCTGTAGCAGGAAGTCATGTTCCATAGAGTCTGATCAGAGGTCCAAGACTGACTCACCCTTTGCATCTAAAGAAGACTGGAGCAAGAGACAAAGATCTCTCCAGGCCTCCTCTGGTGACATCCAGGCAGCCCATATGATGCTGTAGCCCTTAAAGAATGATCTGGACACAGCTCCTCCTGGGGTTCCAGTTGTTTGAAGCAGACAGGGACCCATTCCACCCACTAAGTGGCAGCAGGTAGAGGTGTTCACACCTCAGAATGTCACAGTAAATCAGGCAACATTGGGTGCAATCTAGGGACCCTCACTGGCCATTCTGTGGACAGGCAAACTGTAGCCCTAGCCCAAAGCATGACCCACTGGCAGATCAACCTCTGTGAAGCAGGGAAACCTAAAAGAGCCAAACCCTGGGTTGATAAAGATGAAGTCTTCCTGAACCCAAGCATGATCATGTAGGTTAAGGAGTAGTTTATAGGAGAGTCATCCTGATGTCTGGTTGGAAAGGCCTGCATTGGAATCCTGCTATGCCTATCATTAGCTTGGATGAGATTCTCAAGCTTTCTGTGCCTCAGTGTTCTCATCTGTAAGATGAGGATGATAATAATTGTTTTTATCATAGAAGGCAATATGAGGATGGAAAACATGAAACATATGGAGCACTTAACTTAGGTCAGTGCCTGCCATGGTAAGTACCCAATAATGTTTAGTATTATTACTCTGTTAGAACATGAGTCTGACACTTACTGCTCTCAGGCCATCAAGAGCATTGACAGGTTGCAGTCCCGGCCTGCTTCTCTTAAGCTCCACAGTTTGTGAAGTAAGATACCAACAGCATTTGTCACAAAAGGCTTATGGTGAGGAATAAGACTCTCAAATCCTGCCTTATTGGCAGGCTATAGTTTTAACATTTAAATGGCCTGAACATTTTTCATTCCTCCAATATACTGTCTACTTGGACAGCTGTGTGGAGTCAAGAAGTTTTCCACCTCTGTGGGCCTCAGCTTACTTGAATATAAACCAAAAATTCTCTGAGGTCCCTTCCAGCAATAACATTCTGAGCCTGTGACCCCAGGCCTGCATAAAACTGGCCAGGGTACCTTTACACTTGTGTGTGAAGTTCCTTTTTTCCCCACTGAGGCTCTTAGCTCATTTCTGATAATCAGTGTTTCAATAATAAAGTCAGAATAATCCTTCAAATTTACAAATGTGATAGCAAAAGAAAAAGAAAAATACCTCTGAATGGTAAAATACTTCCCAATGGGTATTTATAACACATCACAATTTGTCTTATAACTAGGTAACAGTCACTGTAACCCCACCCACCTCATTGAGAAATCAAGAGGTTATAAAGCATGTTTTATAAATAAAAATATGTAGATATTGTACCAAGGACTGATCTCTAGCTCTGCAGGGTCCTGCAACAAAGAATTACAGTATTCCAGGGTGGTAGAGAACTTAAAAATCCATCTAGTCTGACCACCTATCTGACACAGTATTCCTGCCAGAAGCATCTACTCTGTGTTTAAAGACCTTCAGTGATGAGAGACTCAATCTTTAGTATTAGTTTTTTTCATCTGTCCAACAAGGGGCCAGCCCCACAGCTAGGTGCTGGTAATACAGGAAGAATCCCTGTCCTCAAAGAGCTTATAGTCTTGATGGAAATACAGATGAATAAATGAATACAGTGAGATATTATACTGAGCTTAATTAATCTCTGTGGTTTCCTTTTCCAATGGTGTTATTTCCTTGAATAACAGTCAAAGATTTTTACACATCCTTGATGAAAATGAGGAGTATTACAGCAGAAATGCTAATAGATAGATCTGGTCAAAACTTAATTTGGGGATATTCAATGTAGGTTCACAGAAGAAACAATAGTTTGAAAGCCAAATAATTTTGATTCATACAGTCTAGACTCCGCTAAGGGAAGAAAAGGCTCTTGAAAATTAAGAGCTATTTCCCAAGACAGCAAGGTGGACATCAGTGGTTCTCAAACTTTGATGTACATCAGAATCACCTGGAGGGCCTATGAAAACACAGGTTGCTGGTTCAGTTCAATTCAGTTCAGTTCAGTCACTCAGTCATGTCTGACTCTTTGCGACCCCATGAATTGCAGCACACCAGGCCTCCCTGTCCATCACCAACCCCTGGAGTTTACTCAAACTCATGTCCATTGAGTCAGTGATGCCATCCAGCCATCTCATCCTCGGTCGTCCCCTTCTCCTCCTGCCCCCAGTCCCTCCCAGCATCAGGGTCTTTTCCAATGAGTCAACTCTTTGCATGAGGGGGTCAAAGTACTGGAGTTTCAGCTTTAGCATCATTCCCTCCAAAGAACACCTAAGACTGATCTCCTTCAGAATGGATTGCTTGGATCTCCTTGCAGTCCAAGGGACTCTCAAGAGTCTTCTCCAACACCACAGTTCAAAAGCATCAATTCTTTGGTGCTCAGATTGCTGGTTCTCACCCACAATTTCTAATTCAATAGGTCTGAGTACTGACACTATTAAAACCTTACAGAGTAGGTAACGCTGTTGCTACTGATCCAGGGACCGCACTTCGAAAACCATTAGAGTTGTGTTTAGACATTTGACAGTGGATTGGAAAGAGATCCCAGTCTAAGGACTGAAAGAAACTAAATTGTCTCCACCTGGACTGGGAAACAAGCTAGAAATGAAGTAGAAGGCTACACCTGGGAAAGGGTGGCACTTGCTGAGAAGAGAGATTGGACTCAGGATCATTTGGAAAAAGTGGAGTCAACATTGAGAAACTTATCATTATTGCACACCAAAAGCATCAGGGGAGCCAGGAGGGAGCTAAGCTCGTGCATACAGATCACCTATTGCCATTTCAGCAAGCTGCTGCGTGTCAGTCATGGGAAGGATAACATAAGCTGCTTTTCCCACTGCTGTGTGGTTAGTACCCACTACTGACTGCTATGTCAGGTCACCATAAGATGGTCTAGAAGCAAGGCCCATTCCATGGGTGATCTGTATTAGTTTCTTGGGGCTACCATGACAAATTACTGCAAGTGGGGTGGCTTAAAACAACAAAAATTTATTCTCACACTTTGTAGTGAACGTATCAGAAGGCCAATGCTCCCTCTAAAAACTCTTGGGAAAGAAACTTCCTTACCTTTTTCAGCCTCTAGAGGCCTGAGGCATTCCTTGGCTTTTGAGAACATAACCTTAATCTCTGCCTCCATCTTCACATGGCCTTCTTCTCTGCATGTGTCTCTCTGAGTCCTCTCCTCTTCTTATGAGAACAGCACCAGTCATTGGATTTGCTAAGTCTCTTCAGTCGTGTCTGACTCTGTGTGACCCCATAGACACATCACACCATAGACATAGCCCATCAGGCTCCCCCGTCCCTGGGATTCTCCAGGCAAGAATACTGGAGTGGGTTGCTATTTCCTTCTCCAATGTATGAAAGTGAAAAGTGAAAGTGAAGTCGCTCAGTTGTGTCCGACTCCTAGCGACCCCATGGACTGCAGCCTTCCAGGCTCCTCCATCCATGAGATTTTCCAGTCAAGAGTACTAGAGTGGGTTGCCATTGCCTTCTCTGGATTTAGGGCCCATCTAATCTAGTATGAGAGCTTCCCAGGTGGCTCAGCAGTAAAGAATTCACTTGCCAAGCAGGAGACATGAGTTCGATCCCTGGATTAGGAGATGTCCTGGAGAAGGGCATGGCAACTCATTCCAGTATTCTTGCCTGGAGAAGCCCATGGACAGAGGAGCCTGGTGGGCTACAGTCCATGGGGTCACTAAGAATCAAACATGACTGAAGTGACTAAACAACAATAATAACAAATCCAGTATGGTTTCATCTCAACTAATTATACCAGTAAAGACTCTATTTCCAAATAAGGTCACATTCTAAGTTGCACGTTTTTGAGTGATACTATTCAATCCACTATAACTATCATTCAAACTACCATTACTGAACTTCATTCTCCCTTTTCAACAGATCAGAACATTCACTAGCCCCTTGAAATAGCTTGAAATAGAAGGCATCTTGACATCCAGAGAAATGACTGAGTGGCAGGGAAGTCTCCTGAGCCTGCACTTGATTGGGAGTGGTTGGCGGTAAGTCCCACATATTATATAATATTGATAGAAGATAATGGGTTATGATGAGGAAATCTAGGATGCCATAGGAAAATAAAAGGCAGACACCAAACACAGATTTGTGTGTTAAGCAACATTTCGCAAAGTTTGAAATGTCTAAGGTGAGACCAGAAAGACAAGCAGGAAATGGTCCAGTGAAGATCTGGTGGGAAGAGAGACATTAAGGAAGAGTGTTCTAGATGTGAACAATGGCTCAGAAGTGACAGAAATATGATTCACTACAGGAGCACAAAGATATTCAAAATGGCTGAGCTGTAAAGTGGTGCAAGGGCCTGGGAGGGAGAGCATCTGGGACTAAATTCTGAGCCCCTGTCTTTTATCTCTTAGAGCCACACAGAAAAATTCTAACCATTCTTCAACTTTGGAGTGGTTATGCATTTAAAGACAGGTATATTGTTGACACACTGATACCATACTCACAGAAAACTAGTCAATCTAATCACACTAGGACCACAGCCTTGTCTAACTCAATGAAACCAAGCCATGCCTGCGGGGCAACCCAAGATGGGCGGGTCATGGTGGAGAGGTCTGACAGAGCGTGGTCCACTGGAGAAGGGAATGGCAAGCCACTTCAGTATTCTTGCCTTGAGAACCACATGAACAGTATGAAAAGGCAAAATGATAGGATACCAAAAGAGGAACTCCCCAGGTCATTAGGTGCCCAATATGCTACTGGAGATCAGTGGAGAAATAACTCCAGAAAGAATGAAGAGACAGAGCCAAAGCAAAAACAACACCCAGTTGTGGATGTGACTGGTGATGGAAGCAAGATCCGATGCTGTAAAGAGCAATATTGCATAGGAACCTGGAATGTCAGGTCCATGAATCAAGGCAAATTGGAAGTGGTCAAACGAGATGGCAAGGGTAAATGTTGACATTCTAGGAATCAGTGAACTAAAATGGACTGGAATGGGTGAATTTAACTCAGATGACCATTATATCTACTAGTGTGGGCTGGAATCCCTCAGAAGAAATGGAGTAGCCATCACGGTCAACAAAAGAGTCTGAAATGCAGTACTTGGATGCAATCTCAAAAACGACAGAATGATCTCTGTTCGTCTCCAAGGCAAACCATTCAATATCACAGTAATCCAAGTCTATGCCCCAACCAGTAATGCTGAAGAAGCTGAAGTTGAACGGTTTTATGAAGACCTACAAGACCTTTTAGAACTAACATCCAAAAAAGATGTCCTTTTCATTATAGGGGACTGGAACGCAAAAGTAGGACGTCAACAAACACCTGGAGTAACAGGCAAATTTGGCCTTGGAATACGAAATGAAGCAGGGCAAAGACTAATAGAGTTTTGCCAAGAAAATGCACTGGTCATAGCAAACACCCTCTTCCAACAACACAAGAGAAGACTCTACATATGGACATCACCAGATGGTCAGCATCGAAATCAGATTGATTATATTCTTTGCAGCCAAAGATGGAGAAGCTCTATACAGTCAACAAAAACAAGACCGGGAGCTGACTGTGGCTCAGATCATGAACTCCTTATTACCAAATTCAGACTGAAACTGAAGAAAGCAGGGAAAACCGCTAGACCATTCAGGTATGACCTAAATCAAATCCCTTATGATTATACAGTGGAAGTGAGAAATAGATTTAAGGGCCTAGATCTGATAGATAGAGTGCCTGATGAACTATGGAATGAGGTTCGTGACACTGTACAGGAGACAGGGATCAAGACCATCCCCATGGAAAAGAAATGCAAAAAAGCAAACTGGCTGTCTGGGGAGGCCTTACAAATAGCTGTGAAAAGAAGAGAAGCAAAAAGCAAAGGAGAAAAGGAAAGATATAAGAATCTGAATGCAGAGTTCCAAAGAAGAGCAAGAAGAGATAAGAAAGCCTTCTTCAGTGATCAATGCAGAGAAATAGAGGAAAACAACAGAATGGGAAAGACTAGAGATCTCTTCAAGAAAATTAGAGATACCAAGGGAATATTTCATGCAAAGATGGGCTGGATAAAGGACAGAAATGGTATGGACCTAACAGAAGCAGAAGATATTAAGAAGAGGTGGCAAGAATACATGGAAGAACTGTACAAAAAAGATCTTCACGACCCAGATAATCATGATGATGTGATCACTAATCTAGAGCCAGACACCTTGGAACGTGAAGTCAAGTGGGCCTTGAAAGCATCACTACGAACAAAGCTAGTGGAGGTGATGGAATTCCAGTTGAGCTGTTTCAAATTCTGAAAGATGATGCTGTGAAAGTGCTGCACTCAATATGCCAGCAAATTTGGAAAACTCAGCAGTGGCCACAGGACTGGAAAAGGTCAGTTTTCATTCCAATCTCAAAGAAAGGAAATGCAAAAGAATGTCCAAACTGCTGCACAATTGCACTCATCTCACATGCTAGTAAAGTAATGCTTAAAATTCTCCAAGCCAGGCTTCAGCAATACGTGAACCGTGAACTTCCTGATGTTCAAGCTGGTTTTAGAAAAGGCAGAGGAACCAGAGATCAAATTGCCAACATCTGCTGGATCATGGAAAAAGCAAGAGAGTTCCAGAAAAACATCTACTTCTGCTTTCTTGACTATGCCAAAGCCTTTGACTGTGTGGATCACAATAGACTGTGGAAAATTCTGAAAGAGATGGGAATACCAGACCACCTAACCTGCTTCTTGAGAAATCTGTATGCAGGTCAGGAAGCAACAGTTAGAACTGGACATGGAACAACAGACTGGTTCCAAATAGGAAAAGGAGTACGTCAAGGCTGTATATTGTCACCCTGCTTATTTAACTTATATTCAGAGTACATCATGAGAAACGCTGGACTGGAAGAAACACAAGCTGGAATCAAGATTGCCGGGAGAAATATCAATAACCTCAGATATGCAGATGACACCACCCTTATGGCAGAAAGTGAAGAGGAACTAAAAAGCCTCTTGATGAAAGTGAAAGAGGAGAGTGAAAAAGTTGGCTTAAAGCTCAACATTCAGAAAACGAAGATCATGGCATCCGGTCCCATCACTTCATGGCAAATAGATGGGGAAACAGTGGAAACAGTGTCCGACTTTATTTTTTGGGCTCCAAAATCACTGCAGATGGTGATTGCAGCCATGAAATTAAAAGACGCTTACTCCTTGGAAGAAAAGTTATGACCAACCTAGATAGTATATTCAAAAGCAGAGACATTTCTTTGCTGACAAAGGTCCGTCTAGTCAAGGCTATGGTTTTTCCTGTGGTCATGTATGGATGTGAGAGTTGGACTGTGAAGATAGCTGAGCACTGAAGAATTGATGCTTTTGAATTGTGGTGTTGGAGAAGACTCTTGAAAATCCCTAGGACTGCAAGGAGATCCAACCAGTCCATTCTGAAGGAGATCAACCCTGGGATTTCTTTGGAAGGAATGATGCTAAAGCTGAAACTCCAGTACTTTGGCCACCTCATGAGAAGCGTTGACTCATTGGAAAAGACTCTGATGCTGGGAGAGATTGGAGGCAGGTGGAGAAGGGGACGACCAAGGATGAGATGGCTGGATGGCATCACGGACTCGATGGACGTGAGTCTGAGTGAACTCCGGGAGATGGTGATGAACAGGGAGGCCTGGCGTGCTGCGATTCATGGGGTCGCAAAGAGTCGGACACGACTGAGCGACTGAACTGAACTATCGTTATCCCTAAATTTTATCTTTTCCCCATTAAATATACTTAATTCCTCCAAATATTTTTCATATACTTTGGAATCTCATTTCATCACTAACTATCTTGGCTGAAGTCCTCCAAACCCACTCCAGCTTGCCTATATCTCTTTACATAAAACCCTGAAATGGAAGAAAATACTCCCACCCAATACCATAGGATCAACTCTTTGACCTTAATGATCAATGTTGACTGACTATACCTTTCTTTCCTAGACCTAGGCATCAAGTTGGAGCAGGTTTTTGAGAAAGAGACTGCTATTTAGTTCAGTTCAGTCACTCAGTCATGTCCGACTCTGCAACCCTATGGACTGCAGCCTTCATGGAGCTTACAGTCTAATGAAGAAGATACTAAATAATTACATGCATACAGGGAGCTATTCAATTCAGTTCAGTTGCTCAGTTGTGTCCTACTCTTTGTGACCCCATGTACCGCAACATGCCAGGCCTCCCTATCCATCACCAACTCCCAGAGTTTAATCAAACTCAAGTTTATCGAGTCATCCAACCATCTCATCCTCTGTTGTCCCCTTTTCCTCCTGCCCCCAATCCCTCAAAGCATCAGGGTCTTTTCAAATGAGTCAGTTCTTCACATCAGGTGACCAAAGTATTGGAGTTTCAGCTTCAGCATCAGTCCTTCCAATGAATATTCAGGACTGATTTCCCTTAGGATTGACTGGTTGAATATCTTTGCAGTCCAAGGGACTCTCAAGAGTCTTCTCCAACACCACAGTTCAAAAGCATCAGTTCTTCGGTGCTCAGCTTTCTTTCTAGTCCAACTCTCACATCCATACATGACTATTAGTAAAACCATAGCTTTGACTAGAAAGACTTTTGTTGGCAAAGTAATGTCTCTGCTTTGTAATATGCTGTTTAGGTTGGTCACAGCTTTTTTTCCAAGGAGCAAGTGTCTTTTAATTTCATGACTGCAGTCACCATCTGCAGTGATTTTGGAGCTCAGTTAGAGACTGCTAACTGAGCCTCAATATCCACTATTACTCTTCTTCTTAGTGATAATAAAACCACCAACACCCCAGTTTTAGCTGAGTACATGGCTGTCTAGCTGAAGATTTACATCCCTGCCTTCCTTGTAGCTGAGTCCAGTCTCGTGATTATGTTCTGGTCCATAAACTAATTTTTAACAAACCATTTACTCTTGTCTTCCTTCTTCCTCTGCCCTAGTCGCTGAGAACAGGGATAACTATAGCAGCTTTGTGCCCAGAGATGAAAGCACCATATTGAAGATAGCAGGGCAGACCAGCCCACCTGGGTCTCTGGATGATTTCCTGAGGTAGAAAGCAGTCTACCCACCCTAGACAGCCCATCCACCTTTGGGCTATTAGATAAGGTAGAAAGAAACTTCTATAATCTTTTGAGTCACTGTAACTAATGCAAGGGCCATCCTCATAGGGTCCCTATTGATGCAGATTGCATTCAGTATAAATGCAGATTTAGGCATTCATCTACCCATCCATCCATTCAGTAAAGGCATTGAATGTCTATTAGGTATTAGACACTATGTATTCTGAACCTTCAGAGAAGGCAATGGCACCCCACTCCAGTACTCTTGCCTGGAAAATCCCATGGACCGAGGAGCCTGGTAGGCTGCAGTCCATGGGGTCACTGAGGGTTGGACACGACTGAGTGACTTCACTTTCACTTTTCACTTTCATGCATTGGAGAAGGAAATGGCAACCCACTCCAGTGTTCTTGCCTGGAGAATCCCAGGGACGGGGGAGCCTGGTGGACTGCTGTCTATGGGATCACACAGAGTCAGACACAACGGAAGCGACTTAGCAGTAGCAGCAGCATTCTGAACCTTATACATTGTGGTATCAATTTTCCTGGGATGGGCAATGCATTGCTCTTTGTTTACAATCTTTACTGTTATAACACTAGTGGACTCTGTGGTCTATGTTAGTTTTTTCAACTCCTTGTTAACCTTTATAACATTGTCTACTCTGTGACAGATGCCTTATCTGGAATATCCCCTTCAATTCTCATAACAATTTTATGAGAAAGATAATTGTTATTCTCATTTTACAAGTTTAAAAACTAAGCTTTTTCTTAAAAATTGACTTTAATTTCCTAAAGAATGAGCAAATAATACCTTAGGAGACTGGGAGAGATTTCTAACATTTTGTAAGCAGTAAAGAGTGACAGGACAATATCTTTATCAAAGACCTTTCAACACTGCTCTGATCTATCTTCTCAAATTCAGTCTTTTGAACAACAGCCTTCTGCTCTGTGGGAAAAAACATGGTTTGCTAGAGAAATCTCGCACAGTAAGGAGATTCATACTGTGCATTTAAACATTAAAGTCCCTGACAAAGACCTGTAGAAAAGAGACCTGTTTGAGTTGATTTAACACAATGTTTCCCAAATGAACCCGGCTATGAGACCCTGTTTTCAAGTCATGCTATTAACTTCCCTCAGAACTTTGAGGAAGAGGTGCTCATAGCCATAACTGCAATGCAATGAGAAAGGAAGTTTCTTTTTCCTCTGTTTTGATTCCCCATCACTGCCGAGTGTTACACCTGATTGATGATATCCTTCCAAGAAAAATTATATTCTTTTAAAGTTCAAGTAATGCTTTATAAAAAAGTGGAATTTCAGGCAACATCAAAGAGAAAACCATTTTTATTTGAGAATTTCTTGGATTCCTCAAATTTTAGCTGGAATACTGCCACCATATCTGTTCTGCTGACCTTCTAAGGAAAGAGAAGGACAAGATTTACTGTTAGGAGATTAAGCACTTAGAAACAACAGTGACTTCTTCATGAGGCAGGCAATATGCTAATGTAATAATTTAGGGGGTTTGAATTTGAATTTCAAGACCATTACAGCAAGTGTGACTCAGCAGTGTGATATAGTTCAGTCAAATTGGGGAAATGGGAATTGATTCTTTCACAGGTGAAGAAATTGAGTCAGGGGACAATGAAAGGTCATCTGTATTAGGGAAATTCCCAAGCAGGTTGTAAATCTTCTGTTTCTAAAGGAGCTTTCTGGATATAGCATTCAGTCCTTATACAAATTTAAAAAGAAAGCACAGAACCAGCTCAAAACAAGTAACTGTAAAAACAAGGAGCTGATGGTTGGAGAGGCTGGAAAGCTGGTGAGTGCCCTCTGCCCTCTCCACCCTTCCGGAAATGAAAATGATTGCAGCACAAATGCATGGTCATTAAACAGCAGGCCTAATTAAGGGCAGACTTTTTTGGCCCTGTCTGCAACGCCAGGGACCTTGCTCCAGTGTTGTCATGGGGAAGTTATTGTCATCCTCCTGGCAACAGGTTACCTAGGTGAATACCAAACAGCCTCACCTGGCCCAGTGAGAAGTGGGCCCAGGCTGTTCGCCGTCCCCAGACTGCTTTGCCTGCCCTCTCCTTTCACTTTCTCACTCCCTCAGCCACACCACTGCCTTTAAGAGACGCAACATTCATTCTTGTGCACACAGACACTACAGAAGTTTATCTGCATGAGAGGTGGGGTGGGGCAGTATTCATAGCCCTTTTCTACTTCTGACTTTCAAAGTTTCAAAGTGTGGCTATGGGCACATTTGACATGTGACCTGGGCAGTCATGCCCATTCCCATCAACCTACAACTAAAATGAGAAGGGCTCTCAGAAGAAACACCCCTTTCCACCTATTTTTACTGAATGCCCCAGTGCCGTAATTAAAACAAATTACAAACATAAGAAATACCTTCAGTGATGATCAAAATCTATATCACAAAGTGAAATGAAGCTCTAAGCCAATTAAGCTGTGAATTTGATCAATTAGCTATATATAGATAAATGAAACAATTCAGTTCCAGCAAATTCTCCATCACTCATAAGGATTTAGCAACACTACCCAGCAAAGGATTTTTGCTCAAATTGTAGTGTCATCTGAATTCCATGTTCTTCCTGTGTTGACAAGGCTTTAAGGTGTGGAGACCAGGCAGAATGTGATGATTCCAAGGTCTAGCCCCACCTCACTAGCCCTGAGAAAGGCACTGACCTAGTTTCCATCTAGCATCTCTCCTGCAGGGCCCCAGATAGCCCAGGGCTAAATGGTGAGCGTTTTCAACATTGCTTAGGGTAAGGTCTGAACCCGCATGAGGATCTGTTTAGACCTATGTATCCTAGAAGGATCCAAGGGGTCCTTCCCTGGATCCCTTGTCCTTTGGTAAAGTGCCCTAAGTTCCCTTCCACCACTGAACCAGATTTAGAAGGATAAGGTTAGTGGGCTGAGCAATCCTTCCCTCATCCTATCGTTGGTGTCTGTATCTACTTCCAAGAAATTCAGGTAGGCAACACAGTACTATGATCATCTAATGTAAAAACTTACTGACTGGAAGAAATTCCCTTGGTGACAAGGAGATGTAGAAGAAAGAGCAGTGATTTATTTATAAGTCAGAAGACCTGTGTCTGAAAGCAATAAGTAATGGACTATATGATCTTGAGCAAGTCACTTCACCTTGCTGGGCCTCCATTTCCACATCTATTCATTATCTGTAGGCCACGCATGCTGTTAAAGTGGGATCACAAAAGCAGCAGGAACAATATTTCTCTGGCTCTAACTCATTGTAAAATCCTCTCCCTGGCCTCATTTTAGGAGTTTCTAAACAGTTTCTCATGCGCATTCAAAATAAGTCCTCTCCACTGCAACATTATGTCATTTAATCTCACAAAACCCTATGAGACAAGTAACACCCAATTGAAAGATCAGGAAATTAGGACTCAAAGAGATGAAAATACCTGCCTCAAACCACACAGCCAATGTGTTGCTAAGCAGGAGCTAGAACACAGATCTGACTTTGGAAGACTTTGCTCTTTCTGGAATATCTAACTGGTAAGGTTGGAAAGAAAATTCACTGATTTTCAAACATATGTTTAAAAAGCAAAACTTGTATTTCTCCTAGCATGACTTCTTTTCATAGCAGTCAGGACACTTGATTCTAACCTTCTCCTAACTAGCCAAGTGACCCTGAATAAGTTACCTCCTCTGAGATTCTGTCACCTCTATGTATCGGAAGTGCTGGACTTAGATCAGTTTCTCCCAGAAGCTTAGCTTGTTAAAATACAGCTTTCCAGGTCTTTCTCCTGACAAACTGAATGGGGCTTTCTGAGTTTAAGCACAGAAATACGTATTTCAACAAGCTCCCTGAGCTATTCTTATTCAGGATAAGAATTGGACTGGAATCGGGAATCATCATACTAGACAACCTATGAGCTATCTTTCCTATCTACCAGTCAATTATGTGGTGAGTTCACAAGCTCGTAGTCAAGGGGTAGCCACCATTGGACTTCAGACATGTCTGGATGATGTGCATAAGACACTGGAGATGGTGAGCCACCAGGGATTGGTCTGCATGAGGTTTGGACCGGACCCAAGGAAAAGAGAAATGGGGAGAAGCAGTATGAGTGTTAGAGATTGGTCCCTGCACCCAGCCCGAAGGAGTAGGGTCTGAACTCCAGAGAAAATAGCTGCAAACAGCAAGGGCTGGCTTCACATTATGTCATCTCAGGAACTTAAAAAAGGACTGTTGCCCGGGTCCCAACTCCAGATCCTTACATAATTGGTTTGGGATATGTGCCTGAACCTTGGAATATTTTAAAAGCTTCCCAAGTAATTCCATTTTGAAGTTAAGGTTGAGATTTTGCACACGGGACACAAAGCCCTCAAAATGAGATGACTATATGTTATAGACTTTATATGTTATAAAATGATTGAAGATTGATATTTCAAGGACCCTCTTGGTGAGTTCACAAAGAAAAATAATCATACCTTGGGTTTAAAAACAACTGAGACTCAACACAAAACTTCTTTATTACGTTTTTGAGGTCAAGCTTAACACCTGGTTCGTTTCAGTTTCGTTACAGCTCTGCCTGTAAGTTTGGTTGCATATAAAGGATTCATCTCCAGGCGTTTGAGTTACATGAAGCCCATCCTAACTGACTGAATTTTTCTCCTTCACTGAAGTGAGTGAATTGATCTGTTGTTTTGTCACTGCCTAGCTAAAGCCAGTGGGAGGGTGCCAGTTATCATTTGGAGAAAAGGTATCATTTTGAAGTACCAGAGACAGCAAATGAATTGTGTTCATGAAATAGATGTTTCACTCTACTTTTTAATTTGCTCCTGTTTGAGTTAACTGAGAGTTTCATCTTTATTTTTAAAGAATGACATTTACACAGCCGCTGAAACTGCCAATCTGTTACATAAACAGCCTCCTTTTCCAAAAGGCTGGCGCCGCCTGGAGGCCAAATATGTGCAGCGCTTTGTATTTCTGTTCAGAAGGAGCCTCTTCGAAGTGTTGCTTCTGACTTGAATCACAAGAAGTTAGGCTCAAGTGAAGCAAATTGGATTTTGCATAGAGCAAAGTTTCCTAAGCAAGGGCGGGGACACCAGAATGACATTTCAAAGTCAGACTGAAGTGCAGTGACAGGGCTGGGGAGACCTGAAACAAAGAAGCTTCTTGCTGACAACAAAATTCTCTCTTTGGAAACAGGCACTGGGATAAAGAGCTCGGCCAGTGACTTAGCACATGGTGATCTGGGTTTGCTACCTATACACCCATGGAGGAGCCTTAGACCTTCTGAAGCTGAACCAGGGTTAAAATCTGAAAGTCTCACAAGTTGGTCTCACAAAGCCTCAATATAGCAGCCCATAAAACCAATGTTTTTCAGAGCTTGGTTTACACACCACTTACATCGGCATCACTGTAGGTGCCTGTTTAAAATGTTATTTCCTGGTGCCCACCGCATACCCAAAGAACCAGAATTTGTTGGTGTGGGGCTCCAAAAGCTAAATTTTAACATGGTGTCCAGGGTTTAGTTCTCACCAAATCCAGGAGCAGCTGTTGAAAGCCCTTGGGTGGCTTGGGCTCTCTTGGTAGAACATGGCTTTCCAAATGAGGAAGAAACTGCGTGTTCAGGGCTGATCAGAGCTCTTCATTTCACACACATACCTGGTGCTGACCTTTCTGGGCAGCCTTGTTACCAGACACCCCTCAACCAGGGCTATGCCCTGCCAGCCTTCCCGACTGTCTCAATAGAAACTGACTCGGTCAAACCCTTTGAATCAAATTATCAGCCAACTAATTTGATCCAAGAGTCGTAACTGATTCACGCTAATTAGCAAGGTCTAGTCCCTGGTTCTGAAACCTTAGCGTGCAATAGAGTCACCTGAAGCACTAGTTAAAACACTGATTACTGTAAATTGGTACAACTACTTGGAAAGCAGTATGAAGATTCCTTAAAACAGGGGTCCTCAACCTCCAGGATCTAATGCCTGAGGATCTGAGGTGAAGCTGATGTAACAATAATAAAAATAAAAAGCACAATAAATGTAATGCACCTGAATCATCCCAAATCCATCCCACCCACCCCAGTCTGGAAAAATTGTCTTCCACGAAACCAGTCCCTGATGCCAAATAGGTTGGGGACCCCTGCAAAACACTAAAAACAGAGCTACATATGACCCAGCAATCCCATTCCTAGACATATACCCAGAGAAAACCATAGCTCAAAAAGATAAGTGAACCCAACGTTCACTTCAGCACTGTTTGCAATACCCAGGACACATAGAAGCAGCCTAAATGTCCATCAGCAGAGGAGTGGATGGAGAAGATGTGGTGCACATGTACAATGAAATACTACTCATCCATGAAAAAGAGCAGAATAACGCCACCTGCAGCAATGTGAATAGACCTGGAAATCGTCAGCTGAGTGGAGTCTATCAGAGAAAGACAAATACATGATATTGCTTATATATTGAATCTTAAAAAATGGTACAAATGAACTTAGTTACAAAACAGAAATAGAGTCACAGATGTAGAAAACAAACCAGGGGGAAAGCAGGGGATGATAAACTAGGAGACTGGGATTGACATATACACACTACTATACATAAAATCGAGAATTAATAAGAATCTACAGCATAGCACAGGGAACTCTACTCAATTCTCTGCCAATGCCTATATGAAAAAGTAATCTTAAAAAAGAGTGGATACATGTATGTGTATAACTGATTCACTTTGCTGTACACGTGAAACTAACATAACATTGTGAACCAACTATACTGCAATAAAAATTAAAAACAAACCAAAAAACCCACAAAGTTACATGCAATTTTGAAATATGGTAGTAACAACCAGAAGATAAGCAAAGTTGGAAGTAGCTGCTTCTGAGGAGTGAAAATTTGGAAATAGGAAGGAATGAGGCAGGGATTACTTTGCTCAGTTTGTTTTTAACTTTTGTTTTTCAAATATTAGAGTACAATTTGACTATAAAAGTTTAAAAGAAACAGATAAAACACAGTTATAGAAGAGATTTTAACATACTTTATTGATCTAGGAGACCAAAAAAAATATAGGTTTTCAGAGGAACTATTACAATCAACTCACTTGTTTCGTTTTTTTTTTTAAGTCACTTGTTTTAATTGCTAAAGAACTTGACATCCATTAAAGGAACGACCTATTATAAAAACTGATCATGAACATGGCTACACACACACAAAAAAAATCAATAAAGTATGAAAGTAGAGATTTTACAGACTTCATTCTCTAATAAGAATCCAATATCATTAGAAATAAATGATATATAAAGGGAGCTTCAAAATTTAGAAATTACTTTTCTCTCTTGATGTAGCCTTGCTTTCAACAGCACTTTCTCCCTGGGGACACAATACATTAAAAAGCTTCATTTGACAGTCAAAGTTGAGCGATGACTTTGGTGTTCTAGCCAGTAACTACCCTGCCCCTGAAGCATTGAAACTCATTGATTAAAAGGATGGGAAGCCATATGGTGTCTTGATTTACAAGGAATGAAAAATACATTAAATAATTCCTAAAATATCATATTCATTATTCATATACGTGGCCATTACTTTAAATCCAGAGTCATAAAATGTCAATCAACTGATGGAAAGGACCAGAACTGCCAATCTCAGTTGTAGCTCTTTGCCCATCTTCGGTTAGCTTTGCTGACCAAAAAATTAATTAACAGTGAATCAGTAAGATTTACTGATGGATGGGATTTCAACCAATAGCTGCCAAAAAAATCTTTAAGGTATCCAGATAAGTGCTTCTCAAAGTAGTACAACGGTTAAAACTCATATTCCTGGGTCCCACACCTGTCACTTGAATCAGAATATGTGAAGCTCAGAAATGTACTTTTCCAAGAGGCTTTTAGGCTGATTTTCACATAATCCAATAATAACCTAACAATAATAATCTAACAATCCAGAGTCTACTAAAAATCATAGAAGGAAATGGGCCCAGCAGACTAGCTTGTGCATGTGTCTATTGCTTTACAATTATATCAGATGAATATCTTAGGAACGATTGATAGAACACCTGACAGTTGAAACACAAATATGTTATTGGGTTTTTTTTTTTATAATTTTGATTTTGACTCAGTCATTTTAATAAAGGAAATAGCAGAGTTTTAGCTTGACCTGGGGACATCTGGCTCTTACCTACATTACCCTATATGTCAACCTTTTCCCAGCATCAGTGTCCTACATATTTCTACCTTATTTGTTCACTGCCCAAGAGCATCCCCATTAAGAATGCCTCCACAAGTTAGGCAAGATATTTCACAAAACAATAAATACTGTTCATAAATATTTTAATTGATAATTCAACTTCTAGGAATATATCCAGAATATTCTCAGACAAATGTGCAAAGATGTTTGGACAAGTATGCTAACTGCAGCATAGTTTACAGCGGCAAAAAATTAGAATCAGCCTATCAGCCTAAGTATCTGTATCAGAATTAAATTTGTCCGAACAACTGAGAACATTTAAAATAAATATCATTTAAACAAAATAGAAATATATTTCTCTCTCACCTAAAAGAAGTTCAGAGGAGGTAGAACTGATATCGAATCTTCACAGTGTCATCTGGAATCAAGGTTCCTATCTTGCCAGTTCACCATCTTCAGGAAGAAGCTTCCATTCTTCAAGGTCCATGACCTTGCTGTATCGTCTAGACATGAGTCAGCACCTGGGAGAACAAAGGGAGAATAGGTGAATTTCTGAGCAACTGGGCAAGTTTAATCAAGAACAAAAATCAAGCTTAGGAGGGTTGTTTCAATTACTGCAGTGGACCTGGCTTATTGGAGTCGACTTAAAATTGAGATTTTTTTTTTTTCCCCACTTCTATAAGGATGGGAACTATTAATGAAATCTGGGTAATTAATAGAAAATTTCTTTAAACTACATTTTCTCTGTTCACCTGAGTACAGCATGTGTAAATTTACAATCCTACTGCTTTATATCTCTTGGGAATTTTTTAAAAACTAATTTAAAATCTCTTTCAGAATGCTTTATTATCTCCATTTAGAGGTAGGTGGTTGAAATCTCCTTCTAGAGTTCAAAATGTTAAATGGGACAAAAAGACCCTTTCTGGTGTTCCTCTCCAGTGATACAATATCCTCTTTCCTGGGCCAAGGAGGAAGTGAATCTATGTGTCTCACTCACTTTTCTCCTGCTGCTTCTACCCCCAATGCCCTGAGGCCAGTAAAAGTTAAATTTTCCTTTTACCTCCTCTTGCTGTCTTTCAGGACCTCTCCTAGTACCAGAACAAGCTACATAATTGTCAGAGCCCAGTACAAAATGAATAAGGGCTGCTTGTTCAAAAATGATTAAGAATTTCTAGATAGTAACAGCAGAGCATTAAACCAAGTACAGGGCCCTTCTAAGCATGAGTTCCCATGTGACTGGCCAGGCTGCACATCCACAAAGCTGGTCCTGCCTATACACAAGCCTTAAAGGGGTGGGTTTTAGACTTTCACTTTCCCTACTGATTCTGGCTTCTTGCTTAGACCTCAAGGCTGGTTGGAATAACTTCTCTACATTTAAAGGAGTCTGGATTTTAAGCTTATTATCCTGTTGTGGATTCAAACAAAATCTAACTTGATGATGAAAACAGATTAATGTCTTTCTTAAATAAATAATATTTAAAAAAAAAAAAACAAAAAGAACAACAACAGAAAATATAGTGGGCATTTCCCCTTTCCTGTCAGTCATTGCAATGTGGGTGATAAGATTTTCAGGACAGGAAAATAAAATATCTGAAAATGTCTTTAAAATAGTATCCTTGTTATAAAAAGGAAAAATACAAGTCTCTAATCTAAAAATAAGATTATGAAACAAGAACTACTGGATTTGGAAAAGAACTTAGTAGAAATACAAAAAAAAAAGTGCTCATTCAAATAAAAAAAGAAACAACTGAGAAAAGAATTAGTGAACTGAGAGCTGAAAAAAATAACAGCAAATATAGAACCGAGAAATTTACAGAAATAAAGATTTGAACGAGACACTAAGAGACATGGAAGAAAAAAGGGAAAAAGTATAATTCTAGTAGAAATTCCAGAAGAATGTGTTGGCTACAAATTGGCACTTGCCATCTACCTCTTCAAGAATTAAATCACGTGCTGCTGCGCCTGCTGATTTTCAACACTCCCTGAAAGGAGTTCAGGGAGGAGAGCAGAAATGAGGTACTCTGCTCAGTGAAAAACCAGCAAGACAGGTCTTCAGATAGTTAGATATTTTCAGAAGCTGATTTTATGAGCTCAATTCCTGTATCTCCTCATATCTAGAAAAGCACTAAAATCCTTCATGGTGACAACTGTTTCTCGTGACTAGCAGAAAGTTTCTGCAAAAAATATGTGCTTGATTGCATGTATTCCCTCTCTACCAAAATCATATATATACTGACCTTTCCCCCATGACTTTTAGAGAAGTTTCTCAGAGCTACCTGGGGTGTGGTCTCCAGGGCTGCAGTCTTCATTTTGCCCCAAATAAAACTTAACTCGCAACTCTCACATTGTGCATTTTTTTAACGATGACAAATGGAATAGAGAAACAGGAAAGAAGCAATATGTAAAGAGAAAATGGAGGAGATTTTAGAACCAGAAAAATACTTAAGATTAAAAATAAATAAAAACCACACTGAGTCATGAGCAGGATAAAAACAATTCCAAATATTGACACTCTGTAGTGTAACTATAGAATATTAAAAGAAAATTTGAAAATCAACAGAAAAGGCAGATTATCTCAAAATTAAAAAGCATTCAATTAGACTGGCTGCAGACTAACAGCAAACGTCTCTTAGGAAGCAACAGATGCTAGAAGAGAATGAATTATATCTTTAAGAGGAAAAACTGACACAATAAAATTCACAGATAAATGATAACTCAAGAATGAAAGTAATATAAACAGTTTTTATATACCCAAAGTCCAAGAGAGTTACTTGATCCTCACCAAAAGAACTACTGAGAGACTTTGGCAAGAAAGAATAGGAAGCCCAAAGGAAAGATGGAATTCAAGAGCAATGGTGAGGAAAGAAAACAAACAAATCAACTTTATATGTAAAAATATGTTAACTAACAATAATAAACACTCTTTTGTATTTAAAAACAAGGTAGAACTACAACTCTAAACAATAGTTACTATGGGAGACCGAAAAGGATTGTTTGTAGTAAAAAGTGTGCTAAATTCCTTGTTTAGAAGAAGAGTATAAATTAATTTTAGTATTTATTTAAAAATAATGTGAGCTATGTATAACAAAATTTTAAAGCTACCTAACTAGAGGACTAGGAATAGAATGTGTAACTTTCAAGCTAGTAAAAATAAATGGAAAATAAAGAAATGTAACCATCCAATAGAAGACGAGAAGAGGGGAAAAGCAAGCAAAATGGGAAAAGCAAAAACTAAAATGGCATAAGTAATTCCAAATAGGTCATATGCCATAAATAATACAAACAAATAAGGCTCATCCACTAATCAAGATGTGTGTGTGTGTGCTAAGTCACTTCAGTCATGGCCGACTCTTTTGGCCCTATGACTGTAGCCCACCAGGCTCCTCTGTGCATGGGATTCTCCAGGCAAAAATACTGGGATGGGTTGCCATGACCTCCTCCAGGGCATCTTCCTGACCCAGGGACCCTTATATCTCCTGCATTGGCAGGCAGGTTCTTTACCACTATCACCACCTGGAAAGCCCACTAATCAAGACATTCATAGTGAAATCAATATTGAATGAGAAAAGCAACTTGTAAGATGATATATACCAAAAAAAAAAAGTAGGATAAACTGTCCCTCTTATACATTTAAAACATATGTGTTCCTCAGAACATATTGTCCTCTGATAAGTATGCACATAAAAAATATTAGAAATATTTTAAGAACACATCTTAAATTCATAATAGCAATTTACCCTGGGAATGGGGTAAGACAGAGAATGGTGAATAAAGAGGACTTTGATTCGACCTAAAATGTCTTATTTTTTTAATTAAAAAATACTAAAAGCAAATATAATAAAATGTTAGTGAGTACTGGGTAATAGTTTATTATTTTTCATACTGCTCTATATTTTTTAAATTTCCAAAACTAAAAACAATTAAACAAAATATAAATCAAGATGGGAGGGGTGAGGGAAAATCTTTTACGTATCTCAGAAAATACTGTTGAGTGCTTAAGCTTATTGCAAAATATTCAAAAATATACTTTAAAACACAAAAATACCTTTCTCCAAGAATTTTTTAATTCAGATTTTATACTGAAAACAAACTTTCCATTTAACTGACAAGAATTAGTACAGTTTTCATGGGCAAGAAGAACAAAAAGTTTTAATTTGTATTGCCTAATAATGGATATTAAGCAACGATGAAAGATTTTCTTCTGAACATGATATGATGGTCCCTAGAACTAGGATCATAAATGGTATCCAAAATACTCTCTGTCCTTTATTGATGAGCCTTAGGTTTTTAAAATTAGTTTCTGAGCCTCTTTAAAGAATCCAATTTTATCTCAGAGCTAGAAACCTAGAGCACAAAGTCATTTTCAGAGAAAATGAATGCACAGTTTTTTTGTTTTTAAAAAAAATTCCTGGATTCTGAATCTGGAGAGAAAAATGAAACTTGTGCCTCTACTTGTGTCTTCAATCTAAGGAGATTTAGTTTAATCCCTGGAAGGTTTATACCCTCCTTTTCACAAAATGTTCAGTATAAACTTGAACTACCATTGTTCATAAAGTTAGATTCACAACTGGTGTGGAAAGGGGGATTTTTAATATTATAGAAGAAGCTTGTTTGGGTTCACTGTATTCCTCCTTTAAACAAAAATGCAGCCATTGTCTTGAACCTTGCTAATATCAGTAAGGTTCAGGCAACACCCCGTAATGCCCTCTTTTGGATGGCTAACTGATTTCCTCAAGGTCATGAAGGCATATGGCTCAGGAACAGGGGAAAACCTGAGGTTGGCCCATGACTACTAAAATTACATTAGACTTTTTATTCAAGGCTTCAATCATTGATCTCCAATCTTAAAGTAGCTCACAGTTCAGCTTGTGTCTCTTTGGCCAGTGAGGGCATGAGAACACAGATGGCTGAGGCACAGCAGGGCATCTTCTGCGTAAAAGCAAGAGACCTTCCTGATCTCCAGTATCAGAGAGCACAGAGTGGTAGCCAAATAGCCATGCCTTTATAGATGGTCATTAAATGAATCCTGCCTTGAGAAAGCAATGGCACCCCACTCCAGTGTTCTTGCCTGGAGAATCCCAGGGACGGAGTAGCCTGGTGAGCTGCCGTCTATGGGGTCGCACAGAGTCGGACACGACTGAAGCGACTTAGCAGCAGCAGCAGCAGCCTTGGGTTAGGCTGTCTCTGTGTAGAGAGATTTCTTCCACTTGGCCACCCACAGGCTTTCAAGGGCATAGAGATAATCAGGACAAGACAAGCCTGAAGGGCTCGGTGTGGTATTGGGCAGTTCCGCTTGTCCGTGTACCTCTGTGCTATGGACTCCACGAAATACTTTGATGGAGTGGTCAAAAGAATGAATTGGTCATAAATGAATATTCTCAGACATCAGTCAAAAATGAATATTCTTTGGTGAACCACTGACAGATTTTGTGAACTGTAAAAGAAAAACATATCCCTTTGCACCAAACAAGTCCTATTGCTTACACATTTAGCAGATGTACATGACTACTCTTTAGACCCAGGAGCACTGGGGTCCTTCTTCAGAGCTCTAGTCCTTGGTGGCTTGTTGGTTTATTTATTTGGTCAGGAGGTAAGTTATCTCTTTGGAAAGTTATGTCAGCCTGGAGTATGGTGGCTACCTCTCAAGATTTGGTTCCATCATTTATCCCTCAGTGAACAAACATACTTGACCCTCTTTTTCTTTCATACTCTGAGATCTGTCCTATCTTGATATCCTTGTGCCATTAAAGGCTAAAACTGTTGAGGCAAAGATGATCAAACTTCTGTACCCCGCTGACCAGACAAAGCCACAGCTGAGTATGAACTTCTATAGTCAAACAACCCCTCAAAGCCACCACTGTTCTGTTGTGAATGCAACTGCATGCTTTATCATCTGTTTTTGTGAAGTCTCAGGGCTCTGACCTCAGGTAGCTTTCTTTAAAAGATAAGAAGGAACTATGGAAGTTCATCAGCACAAAAACTAATCAAGTTTACTGAGCCTCAGCATTTCCAAAGTTCAAAGGCCAAAGTTTGTCTCCAGACTCAGCTCAGCTCAAAAATGACTAAGGCATTTCTAGAGCTGCCTCTGGGCACTGGCCAAAGGGTGGCATGTATATCTGTAAACTACCAACAAAACTAAGGACTGCACTCTGATTCTTTGCCTAAGAGTGCCTTTCAGAAAGTTCAAGGTCAAGAAGTTACCCAAAAGGAGGTTTTAATCAGTGGTAGGATAGAGCCCAGAATGCTCTTAAGACAGACCTAGATTCCTCCCATAAACCGCATGGCAGAATTGTTCTCAGTTGTTTCTCCTGGGGCCTGCATATCCTTTGCATCAGGATAGTATGTTCTGAATTATGTGTGCTATACTTAATTTGGTCCCTGTATCTGTTGAGTTGCTTTTATTTTTCAAAGTCTCCTCTGTACTACTTCAGAAAAATGCAATAGCCAAGAGGGCATTTTAAAAAGAATACTGGGCTAAATTTGCAACCCAGACAACCAGAAGCAAAGGTATATGAATGAAATTAGATACCCCAACTGAAACTCTCAGTATTCTCTCAGGCAAAACTTCCTAAGCATTTTTGTGTGCGTGCATGATTAAAATTCAGTTCACACCCTTAAATCAGGACACCTCTCTTTCTGTTGTGGGAAAGAGGACAGAGAGCCTCTTTAGCAGGCATGAGGTCCTCAGCCAGTTACTTCCTTCAGTGAGTGCATGATGATTCCCTTCCCTTTTCCTGTAATTAACAGAGTTATATACTCTGGCCTGAAATCTCACTTTTTATAGGCAATATTGGCTGTAATAACACCTTACCTCCAAAATCCATTTGCTCCATCTCACAGAGTCCAAAACCCCAGAGCATAAAATCGTCCAAACCCAGTGAAACATAGTAGAACTCATGCAAAGCAGTGTGCAGTTCACAAGGCTTTCTCAGGTCTTTCTCACTATGGTCCTGGGACCACTAGTACAATCACAGTGACAGCACTGGGGTGATGCATAAGTTGTCCATGAGCTCCCTGGTCAGATGTCCTTTTCCCTCCAGAAAGATACGCTGCCTCAAATTTTGTCTTCAAAAAGTTATTCCTTTGGGTAAAGTTGCTCTCATCTTCAAGAGTTCCCCGAGGCAGGGAAAGGGAATGGAAAGTGTCCTGATTGTGGAGTTGGGCAGATTTGGGTCTCAGTGCAAACTCTGCTACTTGCTAGCTGTGCAACTGTGGGCCAGTAACTTAACCTACTTGAGCCTCAGACTGACCTTATGTAAAACCCAACAACCTTACACAGCTCCTGTAAGGCAGCATCTATGTAGGCAACGTATATAGAGTACTAAACACATGTCTGATATACAGCGTAGGTTCCAGTAAACTGTAGATGTCACTGTGATTATTAAACACAAGCATTTCCAGGAACAAAGTTATTAATACCTTGACATAAGATGGACAACTCAACTTACTTTTTAATGGTACTTAGCTAGATCAAAACAATGCACAGAATGAAGCTGGAGTTAGAACTAGCAACATTTCATAGTCCAAGGGTGATAAGAATGATTTCAGAGAAGGGTAGAAGAACCAAAGGCAAGCTTTCTCACTTTCACAATCTGGCTCCCTGTGCATACCCCATCCTATAATAGCTAGAGAAATTGACTCAGTGAAACTACTCGCCTAATATTATACAGTTAATTGAACAAGAACTGGAAGGAGAACCCATATCCCTGTTTCCAGCCCTGGGGTCTTTCCACCAAATGATGAATGTACCTATGTGATAATGAAAAGGTCACTAGAGGCAAAAACATTAGATCAGAAGTGAAAAACCTACTTTCCAACTAGAGGAATATATGGAAAATTTCTCTATATCTTGATTGGATGTGGGTGTGTTAGCTATGATTACATAGATATATCCATTTGTCAAAATGCATCAACTGGACAAGTTCTGTGCATTTTATGGTATGCAAATTATGTACCAATTAAATAAGTTAAATAAAAATATATGCTTTCCAGCCCCAATCAGCCCTGACACCAATGAGCTGGGTGGTCTTGGTCAAATTGGTTTCCCATTTTGGGCCAAAGCTTACTTGTCTTTATAAGGAAGGTGTGTGATTAGACAAAGTCTAAAAGTCCCTTCCAGTTCAATACTTCGATATGGTAAAATAAGACCTCTTCCTTTCATTTCAGCCTCTATTTTATGCCAGCTGGGTTCATCAGCAGGGTCAAAAAGATTGGCACACAATTTATGGGAAGTGGGAAGGAACTGAATGGAATGTGTAGGGGACCCAGAGTCTTTCTTTTGCATCATTAACTTTCCAGCCACACTTTAAAGAACATGATTGGTTTTCCACAGGGATCCGGCAATGCTACATGATTGAGCTGTAGGATGAGGATGATCTGGCCCCAGAGAAGTTGTATCTGCCACCAGAGATAACAACTTTCACATGGAGAGCAGAGAGAATATTTCCTGGACAAAGGGAATGACTGACAGATATTAAACGGGAGGAAATTGAAGGCTCTGCCAAGTTTCATGATAAAATGCTATTTCTCACGGTAAGGTCAAGCTGTCTCTAGTGCAGCTACTGCTTTTAAAAATATAAAGGGTACAAAAACATTCAACAGAGAGCATCAGGCTTTGCAAAGAGTATGTGATCAAAGGCCACTTGTTTCATTTATAAATGAAATTGAA
This sequence comes from Budorcas taxicolor, assembly GCF_023091745.1. Classification (NCBI taxonomy): domain Eukaryota; kingdom Metazoa; phylum Chordata; class Mammalia; order Artiodactyla; family Bovidae; genus Budorcas; species Budorcas taxicolor. Next base: position 43,186,182 of record NC_068917.1, on the reverse strand, counting down.
TGACTATTATAGCTATAAAAATCATCAAGAGTGAATTTGGAATTTGCTGATGAACTAAAAGCTGAGAAACATCAGTGAGGAAATCTCCAAAGGTTTGAACCTAAAGCCCTTTGGATGTAAAATGCCCACTGATTGCAAGATTACATATGCAAAAGGAAGGTTAAATTAGACTTTCATGGGAGGACATTATGCCAGGAGCTAGGGTTGGCATTATCATAATACATTAATAAGTGTTTTAAAAGGTGGAATTTATTCACTAGCTCTAAATATTAACAGTGTCCAAAGACTAAGAATCTGAAAGCAAAATGTAACACATACAAATCATTAGTGTGTTTACTCATGCAAACAAGATAGAAATAAAAGTTATATTTATTAGTCTCAAGTTGTATTTTAAAAAGTGAGTAGCACTTGTTTCATATTTTAATCTTTGATGAATGACACTGCAATGGTTAATTTTATTTGTCACTGGACTGGGCCACAAGGTGCTCAGATGTTTGATTAAACATTATTCTGGGTGTGTCTGTGAGGGCTTTTCTGGATGAAGTTAACATCTGAATTGGTAGACTGGGTAAAGCAGATTGCTCTCCTCAATGTGGGCGGGCCTCATCCAATCTGCTGAAGGCCTCAACAGAATAAAAGGTAAGTAAGAAAAGAATCTGCTTTCTCTGCCTATCTCTCTTCTAGCTGGGACATCCATCTCCTGCCTTCAGATTCAGACTTGGACTAGAGCTTATAAAGGCATTAGTTCACCTGGGTCTCTACTTTGCCAACTGCAAATCTTGGGGTTTTTCACCCTCCATAATCATATGGGCCAAATCTTATAAAAAATCCCTCTATAGGGACTTCCCTGGTAGACCAGTGGTTAAGACTTCACCTTCTAATGCATGGGGTGCGAATTCAATCCCTGGTCAGGGAACTAAGATCCCACATGCCCTGCAACCAAAAAACCAGAAAGTAAAACAGAAACAATACTGTAAAAATTCAGTAAAGAATTTTTTAAAATCCTTTTGTATATATACACACACAAACATATATATATACCAGATCATACAGATCTATATATATATGTTTGTGTGTGCAGGTATAAATATATATGTATGTATGTATATGCATGTGTGTGTGTGTATATATATATATAAAGAGAGAACCAGTAGGATATAAATAGATATTCTATTTCTCTGGTTAATATAGACTCCAACAAATGACTAATCAGTTGATTCATATTAACATCATTCAACATTTTGGAGATTAGCTATGAAAATTCACATTGAGCACAGCCTTTGAGCCAGCAATTGTCCTTCTAGAAATCTATCCTACAGAAACACCTGGACATGTGTGCAAAAACTAAAGTGCAAGAATCAGGGCAACTGCACTGCACAATGGTGGGTCAGAAGGCACCATTCCCACTGAGGTTTTGTCACTGGTGCCACTGTGGCATGACAAAGATATTCACTGTTAGGTTGTTTGAAATGTCAAATGACTCAGAATGAAGCAGATTTCAGCTACTGGAGGCCAATTAAATGTTATGTTAATTACATCTACATGATACATTACTATGGATATTTTATGTCTTTGTTGAAAAAAAAAATGAGGTAGATCTATATGATCTGATAAGGAAAGACATTCAACACCAGAAAGGCAAGGGCAAGGACAGGGCAGTGTAGAGTATATTCTCCCCGACACACATAAACTTTAAACGCTAGTTGTTCCTGGGAAGTGAGACTGGTGGCCAGAGTGATGAGGAATTCTACTTTGTATTACATACTCTTCTTTTAATGTGCGTGTGTGTGTGTGTGTGTGTGTGTGTGTTTACCATGGCCAGATATTACTTTCATAATTAAAAAAATACAATTAGACTAATACAAAAGTTCACCCACTCATTAAATAATTAAGGAACACAGACCAAGCAACTTGCTAAGTCCTCTTCCTGAGTTGAAGTGCTCCTCATCCAGGGAAATTCTCCAGTTTGCTAATATACTTGTTCTTGGTAGTCTTGTTGGTGCTGCTGTTACAGATGGTGAAACATTACCTCTATGCTGCACTCTTCTAGGCACTGGGGATATATCACGGACCAAAAGAGACAAAAGCCTCTGCCTTTGTTGTCCTTACGTGTTTAGTCACTTCAGTCAGGCCCCAGTCCTTGTGATCCTATGGACTATAGCCGTCAGGCTCCTCTGTCCATGGGGATTCTCAGGCGAGAATACTGGGGTGGGTTGCCACATCCTTCTCCAGGGGATCTTCCTGACCCAGGGATCACATGGGGTCTCATGTCTCCTGCATAGGCAGGCGCGTTCTTTACCATTAGCACCACCTGGGAAGGCCATAGATCAGAAAGTTCACAGTCTGTGCATCACATTCATGTGGCCCTGACAAACTTCATACAGTTAGAATCTCTACAAATGCTCCCAGAGGGGTAGCCATACAAGTATGTATACGTGCACATGTGTTTTAACATATGTGTTTGGGTTACAGTCTGTCTGGCATTCACATAGACAACACTATACAGTGAAGTCTCTATTCAGAGCAGATTAGATGAGTGTAAAAAATGTTCCTATAACATAAAAATCCTACTAACAACCAGTCATCTTATAGAATTCACTGGCGGCTCCCTCTCCTGCACTCCTCCACTCTAAAACTTTCTAGGCTGGCTGCAGTTCAGGAGACAACCAGATCCCTAAATCCCAGGCTGGCTGTAGTTCAGAAAATGGCTGGGTCCCTAAATCCTTAAAACTTGTCACTAGTACCATTCTCGACATTTTCATCTGGTAAGCCTATGCCAGCTTATAGAGACAGAGGCTGTACTCACCAGAGATTTCAAATACCTCTTCTGAGTTATCATCTTAAGTTACCACTCTCTAGGGATTGAAAGTGGCCCGCTTCCAACCAAGTCAGTTGTTACAGTTGTTCCAGGACATATCAAACCCCAAATGTCCAAGAATGCGCACAGCTGTACACACCCATGGACACATACAGGTGAATCTCCTGATGTACCTACTTCTTCAGAAACTCTTACTCCGTTACTGGTGTGGCTGGAACTGGCTTGTGGCTCATCAGATATTTTTTGTTCCCTCTTCTGTTTTAACCTTGTAGATTCACCTGAACTGCTATTGGAATCACTAGCCTCAGGCATTCAGAAATAGCTGCTTATATTCCCTCATGGCAAAGATCAGGACAGATTTCTGATTGTTATTTCTACTATAATGAGACTGAGCCATACAATCTTTCTGGCTGACTCCTTTGAGTAACTACTTCTCACCTTTCATTACCTTGTAATGATTCCCTCCCATCTACAGAGGAATAATAGCTCTTGCCTGGTGACAGGGTAACATATCCAATAAATGTTTTATTTAACATTTCATAGAAATAACTTGGGAGTACACAGTACTTATGAGATGCCAAGACCCAGATTTTAATTTAATTTTAGAACCAGAATTTATTTTAAAAGGTAGAGCTGCCTGCAATGGCTCTTGGGACTATAATAAGCAGACATTGATTTCTGCTGAAGTTAACATCAGGGATTACTGAACTGAGAAAAAAAATTCAAATAAATAAATAGAAATATTTACAATTAAAAATATAATTATTGAACTGAGAAGTATAGGCTTCCCTGGTCTCCAGTTCAATCAGTAATTACCTTGAAAAAATAATTAATCTTCATGTTACATAAAAGCAAGCACCAGTATACATATTCTTACTTTTTCTCATGCTGAGACAAATGTCAAATAGACAGATAGAAGTTTAATAGAATACAAGAATTTGCAAAAACTTAAACTACAAGGTTAAGGGCAGGAAGATAAGGGGGCGACAGAGGATAAGAGGGTTGGATGGAATCATAGACTCAGTGGACATGAGTTTGAGCAAACTCCGGGAGATAGTGAAGGACAGGGAAGCCTGGCGTGCTGCAATCCATGGGGTTGCAAAGAGTCAGACATGACTGAGCGACTGAACAACGGCAATGATATTCTTCCTCTCCCAAAAAACTTCATTTCCTTCCGCTATCCTTATTCAGCAAGGACACTTGCATTGTGCAGATAGTGCTATTTTCTCCCAAGGAGGCAGCACGCTTAGAAACGCTGGAGGCATCATCTAAGCATCCCACTCACCTATGGCTTTTACACTGTTTGACATAAAAGGGCTCTGTGTCAGAACATGTCTTCCAAGAGTGAAGGCGTACAACAACAGCCCATGACTGCTTACGTTTGGTTGTTATAAGAAAAACATGATTCATCTCAGAGACACAGTCACTCTCCCAAAGTCAACTTGCATCTTGCACCCAGAAAATACATACTCCCTAGCTCAGACAGATGAGGTTGATGGCTAATAATGCTTTTACAAATAGTATTAGCAATATTAAATTGCTATTTAAATAATAACTGCTAATATGCATTAAGCTCTTAGCATTTACCATGCCAGCTTTGGTCTTTTACAAGGGTTAGCTCATTTACTCTTTATATTAATCCCATAAAGTTGATAGTATTGGCTCTGTTTTATAAATGAAAAGAAAAAAGAAACCGCATTCTGTTGTTGCTGGCAATGGTTGCCCACTAAGGGCTCCTAGCTGCCCCTCTTGGGGAACTGCTCTCTGCAGAAGGGAGTGTGCCCACTCAAGGTTATATCCCTTCCTGTGGGCAGTTTTTATGTAATGACTGGTGAATGTAGGGGAGTACCAAGTTCTGGCCCTCTAGCCTAAAGAAGGGATTCCTCTGATGAGTCCAAGGACTGGCTGAAATCTTTCTTACAACTGTGAGGCAGTTCAATTTCTATTTCTGCCCAATCCTGTTTCCTTCACTCCCTTAAAGGTAAGGTCCCCTTTCCTAGGGAACACAATCTAAGACAACAGTTCTTGTTAAAAAAAAAAAAATTACTTGATGATTGGTCTCTTCCCCTTCCATCCTGAATGTCTGCAAGATTCTACATGCACAGAGATTTAGATTTACAAAGCTGTGGTATATGAACTAACTGTTCCATCCAGGGTAATTCACCCTTGTGGCCAAGATAAATCCTGGGTAGAAGCCCAAGCTTCCAGATCCTCACATTCCTACCTCAGTTATTCTGTAAGCAGTCCTGATTTGACCTTGCTCCAACTTTGCAAATACAACTGGGAAGGCTTGGCATCAAATGTTACTGAAAGTTCCTAACCATATTTCCTGACCTTGTTGTAACACAATGATTTTATTACATTTTAAAACCCTGAATTTAGCTGCACATCAGTAGAAAATCTACAGCCTAATTTGAAGCTTCTTCCTTGATGATGAAGAGAAAGACCTTGTAATCTTTGAACTTTTTCTTTTGTTTTTGCAGGTTTGGAATGTAATCCTCTTCTCACTATCCAAAAGAAATAAAATGTGTGAACAGTTTAATGAGAAAATCTAAGTGAAATCCCAATGATCAACTGACATTCTTTTTCTAGCTTGTAAGCAGAAATAAATAAGAGATAAACGGTCAGTGAATGAGGCTATATTTACTTATGCAATACTGAATCACTAAAAAGTACTCATCAGTTTCCCCCAGTAACCTCAGGTGCCTGATGAAAAACAAACTGTATATCAAACTAATCTCTCTTCCCTGAAACCAGTGGAGGGGGAGGATTTTTTAATGTACTTTTTGCCATAGTTTTTTCCCTTCTTCCTTTCATTCCTTCTTTTTTCTCTTTCTTTCCCCCTTTTAAAAGAATATTCTCTCAGCTAGTGAGGAAAGGAAACTCATTTTTCTGCTGACTGGCTTGTGCACAACTGGAAATTATAAAAGAAATTGCTGTATCATTGATGTAGTAAGAAAACAGGAAGACAATTTTCATCCCAAAATGAGCCCTCTCAGCTGAAGCTCCCTTTGTAGTTGATGACCACATGCTTTCCATCTCGGCATGTGGCCAGTTTTATTAAAATACTATAGCAACAGCTTATTTTTCAAACAACACTAAAAAGGCACTTTATGATGAATTGGCCTTAAAGTTGCTCATGGTCAGATGTTTGCCACCTTCAGTTACTCCAATGAGAAAGGGATCTTACTTCATAGGGGGAAAGTCTGAACATTATTCTTGTGATCAAAAGCATTTGTTGGACCCTTAGGTAATACTCAAGCAAAGAAGTAGATGGGCATCAAAGCAAAGAAAAACTGAGGATCCCACTCTAGGCCACCATTTCCCTAAACAAAAGAGTAAACTGCAGAACCTACAGAGTTTGCCAGAAAACCCAGAAATCATGCTGGAGAATGATGGGGAAACAGATGCCTAATTTTGAGAAAATTACCTCAGAAAGAAGTAGAATTTGAAGAGTTAAAGGAAGGAAGAAGAGTGGTGAAGAGGGTAGTGAAAGAGAAATACTGGTAATCAAAGAGAAGATGATGGCAGAATAAAAACAAAAAAAGAGAGAGAGGAGAAAGAAAGAAGAAAGGTGGACACTGGTCCATTAGTTTCCCTGTAAGTTGGAAATCAGTTTCACCAATCCCAAGAGACAGCCTTGATAGAGAAAACCACCAAGAACAGAAGTAATCAATAAGCTGAAGATAATATTAAAACACTTGATTGCATTAACACCCAGTAACCAGAGAATTTTAGGGCATAAATGATGAAAATTAACTTGCCTTTAAAATATAATGTGTTTAAACTTCTTCAAAAATATTTAAGACATTTAGAAGTCAAACACAAATTTTGGAGCTGAAATTCTATATACTGCAGTAGCAAACAGTCCTGTCCAAGAGATGTTTCCTAGTGTCTGAGCTATTCATATTGAAAGGACCCTTAATGGTCAGCTTCTCCAGCACTATTTTATCCAGACTGGATTCTTTCCACCTCTATCACATCCTCAACAAATAGAGACTCAGCAACATTTCTAAGTATACTGGTTTTTTCATTTATATTTTTGCTCTATCCACAGTAAATTAATTAAAATCTTCTGTTCTGAAAATACATTCATATAAACATACAACTGTCATCGATTAACCCTTTGTATCAGCTAAGGTAATCTCACAAGGGCTAGATGGCTGTTGAGGTTAATAAAAAGGGTTACCACCTCTTGTGGGAATTCTCCATGCCAGTCTCCAACAGTGTTCCCAGGAAAGAGGAGGCAGAACAGGACTCCCAGCCCATTACTATAAAAGAGATGTCCTTGATCTTTTGCTTAAATTGCCCTTCGGTAACTCTGATTCAACAGTAGTCTGGATAGAATTCCTAAGGATACTTGTATATTAAATGTTGAAACACATACAGTTGACACAAAATGCATAGTCAAGTTAAAAAATCTGCCCTTGTAGGTTAAACCTCAGTTGAAAACTGAATGGAATACTCAAGGCTCTCATTGTCTGTGTGGAAACCCTTGATTATTCTCATTTGATCTTAAGATATCCTTGAGTTTACTGAAAAACTGTTACCCAAAAGGAGAGCCAATCCCTTTCTAAACCTCTATAGGCTTTTAGTCTCTCCTTGAAGTTAATTTTGAAAAACTAGATAGAACCTAGGACCACAGTACTTTTAGTGAACATTAGAAAATTCCCTCATCAAAAACAATATGTGCTATATCTCCAGCAAGGGTAAATCTCAGAATGCAATATTTGGCCATTTTTAAGAGTGAACAGTTGCATTAGTAGGAGATCTTAAGTAAATGCTAACACTTTCAAGCAAAGGAATTATGTGCTCCCATTTAAAATGATGATATAAATAATACAATGATTAAGTGAATTAAATCAGGTTACAAAATAATAATCATAAAATAATATTGCTCATTTATCTTTGAAAATGACTATGAATGCAAAAGAAAATATCTGAAAAGTTCCAAATGTTTCAAAATGTTAATAGTTCAACAGTGATTATTCTCCAAAGTGTGATCATGCTTCTTTTTCACTTCCTCCTTTATATTTTCTATTTTCAAGTGATGATATAGAATATACAAGGATTTCCCTGGTGGTCCAGTGGTTAAGAATCCACCCTGCAATGCAGAAGACGTGGGTTCAATCCCTCGTTGGGGAACCACGATTCCCACATGCCACAGAGCAAACAACTAAATGTGTACCACAACTATTGAGCCCGTGAACCACAACTAGAGAATCCGTGGGCCACAGCAAAAAAATACCACATGCTGCAACGAAGACCTGATGCAGCTAATAAATAAAACTACAAAACGATTTCTATTTTGGAATAAATGGGATATTTTTAAATGCTAAAAAGAATCCATGTTTTTTAATATGACTTCTTTATAAAAGAGGAATTTCCCTCTTCAGAAAATTCTGTCTGTTGTAGGTATTTTTCATTACACTATCATCAAACAGTAATTCTGGTTTCTACAGACATGCTATTAAGTATTATGTATGAGGAAGGGAAGGCAGTTGAAATAGAGATGGCCTAAGTATATGAAAAAGACTCAAACATAATGAAAATGAGGTGTATCTTATCACCCTGACTTGCTCACATGGAGGGACAAAATTTAAGACTTCAAAAACAGTAACAAACATAGATTACTACCCACTCACAATGCTGAGAAGCCCTGCTCCAACTCACCCCATTCCACCAGCTGCCAAAATATTGTGCTCCTAAAATGCCACCACCAAGTATTCATTTGGGCCATCAAAATCTCCCAAGGGTCACGAAGCCAGAGAGTGTGCTGTATGCTCCTACACTCAGACCTGAGAGTTTATTAAAATCTTATTGTAAATCAATTTAATCAAATGTCTTTGTTTCAAACTCAGACGTGCTAAGGTTTCATTCAAAAGTGTAGGTGAGAGCAAGCAGGGCAAGAGAGATCTTTCACTATGCTTTGGTGGGGAACTGAAGTCTGATCTTGGGTGTGAGGAGATTTGACATCCAGAAGACAGGAAGGAACAGGCCCAAGAAGGCGGGAGAGAAGATAGAAAGGGTGATAAGAATGGTAAAAGATAAACTCCACCATTTCCCAAGGCTCTAACCTATAGCTGTATTTAACCGAACGAAAAAACAAACAAAATCAGCCCACTTGAATCTTTTAATTTTTTGCTTTGATCATATACCCAGCCTAAATCACTGACTTTAAATAATTTTAAATAGAAAAAAGAAATACTGAATTTCTCCAGCTGGCTGCCTAAGTCTGAATATTCTTGAGTAAATCCAATGCAATGAATTGGAAAGTAAAAAAAATGTATAACCTTTTCTTGGAATGAAAGGGAAAGAGGTCTATACCATGCCAAATAATTGGCTTGACTAGATTCTTCCTGCCTGAGATGACCCATAGCTTGGATGTCATAAAGACACAGCCTCTCTGTTTCTTTCCTGTACTTGGAGAAGGAATGTTCCATTCCACGCAATTCATGAATTTTAAAAACCATGAACCTTCCTTCACATTCCGGAGGAACACAAACGTTTTCCTGTCAGGGAGCTGTTTTGAGCATGAATGCTCAAGTGATTGCAGCGGTGACAGGGAGAAGACTTTTCAGACTGTCTTTGTTCTGAGCTGACTGGAAGCTTCAGGACTAGGAAGGTCTGGACATATGGTTGGGCACAGGGTAGGGGCTGAATTTACCAACCACCAACTGCCATAACAGCCTTAACAACAACTGCCGTAACGGTCCCTGGAACATTGTCAACCATTGAGCCAACTGCCAAGGCTACCATGTTGTCTTTAGACAATGAACAAACAGAAAATTACTTGACCACGGAAGACCACTAACTCCCTCTTGTGGCAGAGCACATGGCTAAATCTTGCCATTTTCCCATTAGGAAGACATCGCTGAATTCCATGAACAAAGGATGAAGGAGGTGATTATTTTAGGTGGTTTTTGTTCTTACATTCTAAATGAGATATTCAATTTCTGAATATCTCCAAAGAAAATAATAGTACCCTGGTGAGCTTCCCCAACTAGAAGGCAACAAAGCATAAGCAGCAGGAAACAGACAGAGTTGCTGCTGCTGCTGCTGCTGCGTCGCTTCAGTCATGTCCAACTCTGTGCGACCCTGTAGACACCAGCCCACCAGGCTCTGCTGTCCCTGGGATTCTCCAGGCAAGAACACTGAGTGGGTTGCCATTTCCTTCTCCAATGTATGAAAGTGAAAAGTGAAAGTGAAGTCACTCAGTCGTGTCCGACTCTTCGCAACCCCATGGACTGCAGTCTACCAGGCTCCTCCGTCCATGGGATTTTCCAGGCAAAAGTACTGGAGTGGGGTGCCGTTGCCTTCTCTGACAGACAACGTTGGGCATCCACAAAACCTCAACTTTAAGGCAAGTACTGGCCCAAGCCTGGAGGATGACTCTGACTAAGCTATTTCATGTCTCTGAAACTTGGTTCCTCATTTTTGAAAAGAAGAAGATGGATTTTTAAGGAAACTTTTAATTCTTAAATTCTGCTGTTCTAATTCAAAGTGGAGCAAGTCTCTAAACTCTTGCTAATTTATGATTGAAATAAGGTAGTGATTTTGCTTGGTGTTAAAAGACCTCTTCAAACGCATCAGTCAGAAAAAATCAAGATCTTGTTTACATTAACTCTTAATTAAACAGAGCAAATAATGCCCAAAAGGATGCTGATTTCTTATTTCCTGAAAAAGTTCTCTGACTTCTTTATTTCTAAATGTAAAGAACTAGTCTAAGAATTCTAATCAGATCCCAAATAGTGCTTGCATGCTTTCTTGTTATGCATCTCTTTGGAAATTTGCTTCATCTTGGAATTTTTGTACACTGTAAAAAGATTCTCTAGTGTCTGGACTGATCAGAACTTGAAGTCCTCCCATTTTAATAATTCCTGATGAATTGTTCGTCTACTATCCTAGATCTTCTAAAGAAGTATTCTCAAAGATGTTTTAAGAATCCCAGAAAGGAAAGACATCTTCCCAACCAAACTGTTCTTTGCAAAAACTGATATGTAGTTTGCTTTCTGACTCTGAATAAAAAGTACTTAACGTTTCTGAGTCTATTATTTATAAAAGAGGGCAACAATACCAACTCTAAAGTTATTAAAATAATTTATTGCAAAATGTTTGTGAAAGCACTTACTCAAAGGGCAAATCTCTGTTACATGGTATCTAGAGCCTATATTTTTAGTTCTATTGACAGTTCAAAATTACCTTGAGAGAATCTAGTTCCATGGAAGTAACACTCGTCTGAGAATCAGAAGACCCAGGTATAGTCTGGGCTCTGACACACCCTAGCTGTAAGGCCTTGGACAAGTAGTTATACTTCTTAATAATCTTAAGAATCTATTTCTCATCAATCTATATTATGGAGGATTACAACATAATAATGGTATGCTGATCAAATGTGCACACAAGTAGAAGAGTTGGTTTAGATGTTCATTGAACAAATCAGAATCCCAAAGGATTTTGACAAATTAGAACCATGAACTAGATCTGAAGGAGTTTATCTAATAAAATCCTATGTTTATGGCTAAAAAGCAAGCAACTAAAAAGGAAACGTGAAATTTCACAAGTACATGAAGATATAGTAAAAAGAATAAGAGACAGGAAGTGAAATACAAATCAATAGCACACTGTGGTTACCCAAAAGTAATATTTGCATGGGTATCTATATTAGTGAGGAGCTTTCTCTTCTGTATGACAGTATCCAGACAAGTGAGTACCATCACTTTCTCAGTCTTCTCCATCATGAACAGTACTATTCTTCCAACCTTTCCCCTTGAGCCACGGTTTGCTGCCTCATCACCACCTCAGAGTTGTGTGTTTCTTCTATGAGTCTTGTTAGATTTTTGGTTGCAAATATAGGTCTTTACCTCTCTTAGATAAAGCTCTCTAAATTTGGTTCTTTAGTTCATTATTTCAGTTTGTCAAAATCTTCGGGGATTTTGATCTGCCAACAGTTTTTTTTCCTCTGGATGAAAAGGGAATCTCAAACTACGGTTCATGCAGAAGAACTGAAAGAATGAGAGCTGTACAATGTCAGGTTTTCTAGAAATTAAATAGGCTATTAAATATACTATATTTAACATGAGCATATTTTAAATGTAACAAATATATTCAAGTATTTATATAACATAACTATAAATAAAATATTTTATATTTAATTAATTGACTATATTGGGCTTCCCTTGTGGCTCAGCTGGTAAAGAATCCTCCTGCAATACCAGGGGACCTGGGTTTGATCCTTGAGTCAGGAAGATCCCCTGGGGAAGGGAAAGGCTACCCTCTCCCATATTGTGGCCTAGAGAATTCCATGAATGGTATAGGGATCGCAAAGAGTCAGACGCGACTGAGCAACTTTCACTTCACTTCAGTTGAATATATTATTATATTTTCTCTTTCTTTCAACTAAGGAATAAGAGATCCACCATACTCAATATACATTTCCTGAGGTAACTAGTCTTCTAGTCAATAAGACATTATTTCATGAAGATGTTGGAAAAAGAATTAGAATCCTCTGGGGAATTCAAAAGAAAATAGTAGACCTGGTGCTATTTCTAGAGAAAGGGACTAGAGACCAACACACATGAATTATATAGGAGCCACATATCAGTGAAACTTCAAAAGGTAAAAGATAGCATTTCTCCAACCTATATTCAGTTTAAAAGACCAATATTTTTTTTAAGATGAAGGGGTGAAACTGCAAAAATAAAATCAGGAATGTGTATGCCCCAAATATTAACAGTGACCCAGGATGATTGGAATTATAATTTGCTTTGATTTTTCATTTTACCCATCTGTATTGTCTAATACAAGGAGAGATTTTTAAAAAGGCCTTCTTCAAAGAACAATGCAAAGAAATAGAAAAAACAATAGAAGAAAAAAGATTAGAGATCTCAAGAAAATTGAATATATCAGAGGAACATTTCATGCAAGGATGCACCCAGTAAAGGACCTAATGGTAAGGACCTAACAGAGGCAGAAGAGATTCAGAAGAGGTGGCAAGAATACACAGAAGAACTATACTAAAAAAAGTCTTAATGACTGGGATAACCACAATGGTGTGGTCACTCACCTACAGCCAGACATCCTGGAGTGTGAAATCAAGTGGGCCTTAGGAAGCATTACTACAGACAAAGCTAGTGGAGGTGATGGAATTCTAGTGAGCTATTTCAAACTCTAAAAGATAATGCTGTTAAAGTGCTGCACTCAATATGCCAGCAAATTTGGAAAACTCAGCAGTGGCCACAGGACTAGAAAAAGGTCAGTTTTCATTCCAATCCCAAAGAAGGGAATGTTCAGACTACCAGATAATTGCACTCATTTCCCATGCTAGTCAGGTTATGCTCAAAATCCTTCAAGCTAGACTTAGGCAGCACTTGAATTGAGAACTTCCAGATGTACAGCGGGTTTAGAAAAAGCAAAGGAACCAGAGATCAAATCGCCAACATTCATTGAATCACAGAAAAAACAAGAGAATTCCAGAAAAACATATACTTCTGCCTCACTGACTACATGAAAGCCTTTGACTGTATGGATCACAACAAACTGCGGAAAATTCTTAAAGAGATGGGAATAACAAACCATCTTACCTGTGTCCTGAGAAACCTGTACTTGAGTCAAGAAGCAACAGTCAGAACCTTATGGAACAACTGATATACAACTGGTTCAAAATTGGGAGAGGAGTATGACACCTGTTTATTATTATTATATTGTCACCCTGTTTATTTAATTTATACACAGAGTACATCATTCAAAATGCTGAGCTGGACAAGTTACAAGCTGAAAGCAAGATTTCTGGGAGAAATATCAACAACCTCAGATATGCAGATGATACCACTCTAATGGCAGAAAGCGAAAAACTAAAGAGCCTCTTGATGAGGGTGAAAGCAGAGAGTGAAAAAGCTGGCTTAAAACTCAACATTGAAAAAACTAAGATCATGGCAGCCAGTCCTATCACTTCATGGCAAATGGAAGTGGGGAATGTGGAAGCAGTGACAGATTTTCTCTTCTTGGTTTCCAAAATCACTGCGGGTGGCAACTGCAGCCATGAAACTAGATGTTTGCTCCCTGGAAGGAAAGCTATGACAAACTCAGACAGCATATCAAAAAACAAAGACATCACTTTGCTGACAAAGATCCACATAGTCAAAGCTACAGTTTTCCCAGTAGTCATGTATGGATGTAAGAGTTAGATCACAAAGAAGGCTGAGTGCTGAAGAATTGATGCTTTCAAACTGTGGTGCTAGAGAAGACTCCTGAGAGTCCCTTAAACAGCAAGATCAAACCAGTCAATCCTAAAGGAAATCAACCCTGAATATTTACTGGAAGGACTGATGCTGAAACTGAAGTTCCAATACTTTGACCACTTGATGCAAAGAGCTGACTCAATGGAAAAGACTCTGACGTTGGGAAAGACTACAAAAGGAGAAGAGGGCAGCAAGGGATGAGATGGTTGGATAGCATCACTGACTCAATGGACATGAACTTGGCAAACTCCAGGAGATAGTGAGGGACAGAGAGGACTGGCATGCTGCAGTCCATGGTATTGCAGAGTCGGACAGGATTTAGTGACTGAACAATAACAAGTGTCTAATATGCTGATTTTTGTAGTAGGAAAAAAACATATATATATATATATTTGGTTCTTTAAAAAGATTCATATATAAACTGTGTGGTCAGGCCTGGCTCCCAGGCTTGGCATCTCCTCTCTTCCTCACAAGAGGAAGAACAGTATTTCCAATTGCTGATTCAGTGCATGAGCTCTGTCGCTCAGTCGTGTCCAATTCTTTGCAAACCCATGGACTGTAGCCCACCAGACTCCTCTGTCCATAGACTCCAGGCAAGAATACTGGAGTGGGCTGCCCTTTCCTACTCCATGGGTTCTTCCCAACCCAGGGATTGACCTCACATCTTCTGCAGTGGCAGGCGAGTTCTTCACCACTGCACCACCTGGGAAGCCCAGGGTACTACATATACTCATGTGGGGAAATATTGAACACAAAAGGAGAAGAGAGCAGCAGGATGAAATGGGTGGAAAGCATCACTGACTCAGTGGACATGAACTTGGCAGACTCCAGGACTGATGAAGGACAGAAGGCATGCAAATAGCCCTAGGACACTGTCTAGAACTGCTGAGTCAGTCTCTCTTATAAGCTGTCCCCTCAGCTTCACCTCACTCTTCCCACTGGATACCACCTCAATGCTAATCCCCAGATTCCTCTTCCTTAGATAATTCTCTCCTGTAAGCTTCTATATGTGACCTGTGTTGCTCTGCGCACTTATTCACCCAAAGGCTGGAGCCCTGACCACAAATCCCAGCCCAGTGAGAGCAGTTCTGGTGCTTTTCCCTACCTGGATTACCACTGGGACACTCAACACTCCCAGTGTGTGGCCTTCTTTACTGACCTTTCATTGTGATCTGTAAGACATTGGACTATTGCAACAGCCTCCCAACTGACCCCTGCCCCTTGCCTTGTCTCTCCCACTACTGCACTGTGGCCAAAGTCATCTCTATAAAATACAGAAGTCAGCCCATAACTCTCTTAATGTTTTTCAGTGGTTCCTCATTCCCTACAAAGTGAAATTCAAACCTATTGCCTGGCTCAAGTCTCCTGGAGGACCTGACTCTTTGCTTCAAGGGTACAGGCCACCTCTTAGTCCTTCTGTGTCTTCCACAATAAATACAAACAGAACTGAACTGTGGTTCCTTGGATCCTCGACTTTGCCTGTCTGCACCTTTTCAAGCCATAACTGCACCTGGGTCTGTTTCAGTCCCCTTTCAGTCCAGCCTCTATGGGCAGTTTCCGGTACTGGGTGCTATCTCATCCCCTCCTCTGGGATCCCTGATATTCTGAAGATGTGGATGCATAATCTCTATTCAACCTGCTCTGCTATTGCCATGAAAGTTGGCTGGAGTGTACTGAGGCAAGAGGAATTAGTTTAGAAAGAATTCATGTAGCACAAACTCCTTGGGCATAACACCTGTGTATCTGCACAGGACCTTTGCTCAGAAGAGTCCTGTACTTGGTTCAATACCCTGCTGTTGCCATTTGAAATTTTTAATAATTTTATTTTTGAACGTGTTATGTAAGTGAAATACAATGGAAAAGTGGAGCAAAAGTTTGAGCACAAGAGATAACATCCAACATGCATGTCTGCTTCTGTTTCTTGTCACTAGGATCACATATAGTATTTGTGATACCCCATGAGTACAGAATTCTGGTAAATCTACACATACAGGAGTTCAGAAAGACTCAATAGTAGTACAAGTGAGCCTATTACATCTACAATTGAGTCAACTGACACCTTAGGGAGGCCACTTTTTCCATTTGAATCAGAGTTTGCTTTCAATGAAGAAAGACAGAAATATGAAGGGCCAAGAACCCTATCATATGCTTTCTTATTCACATTACTTTTCTGAATTGGCCAACTACTTATGGTGAAAAAGGTGACACAGAAGGAAAGGGAAAGGTAGCCCTTTCCTACTTTTTCTTTAAGTTATTCATTACTTATCAGGTACAGAATATTGATAGAATGCACATATATCAAGAAGCAAAATTTAAAAGCTGAGTTAGTTTGTGTATCATTTCTACTGTTCTGGTAAGAATGAAATATATACACATGTATGATCTATGAAATACAAATTGTGCAACTACATTGATTCTGCATACAAGTAACTTGCATTTAGACTGCCTTTTGTAAAATGTAATTATAAGTGGTAAAATTAATGCTATAATTTAAATTTTTAACGTTTGATTACTTAGAATGACATTAAATAGCAAACTCTAAACACCATGACAAATCAGGAGAGAGTCTGCAGAAGAAAGGTGAAAGCATTTTTGAGTACCTT
This sequence comes from Budorcas taxicolor, assembly GCF_023091745.1. Taxonomy (NCBI): domain Eukaryota; kingdom Metazoa; phylum Chordata; class Mammalia; order Artiodactyla; family Bovidae; genus Budorcas; species Budorcas taxicolor. The sequence goes on along the minus strand of NC_068917.1, from coordinate 43,169,521 downwards.
TCAAGACACTTTTTTTCATGTTTTTTAAACAAAGAACCCTGCTCCTTCATTTTGCACTGGGTCCTGAAAATTATATAGCTGGCCCTTTACAAGCAAAAAGGAGCCACTTTCTATCCAACTACCAGCAAAATCAAAATTACATTTATAAAGATGGAAAGAAGGCTAATTACTACCTACTATGTGTTGTGATCGGAGAAGGCAATGGCACCCACTCCAGTACTCTTGCCTGGAAAATCCCATGCACAGAGGAACCTGGTAGGCTGCAGTCCATGGGGTTGCTAAGTCGGACATGACTGAACAACTTCACTTTCACTTTTCACTTTCATGCACTGGAGAAGGAAATGGCAACCCACTCCAGTGTTCTTGCCTGGAGACTCCCAGGGACGGGGCAGCCTGGTGGGCTACCATCTATGGGGTCACACAGAGTCGGACACGACTGAAGCGACTTAGCAGCAGCAGCAGCATGTGTTGTGATGGAGAAGGCAATAGCAACCCACTCCAGTACTCTTGCCTGGCAAATCCCATGCACGGAGGAGCCTGGTAGGCTGCGGTCCACGGGGTCGCTAAGAGTCCAGCACGACTGAGTGACTTCACTTTCACTTTTCACTTTCATACATTGGAGAAGGAAATGGCAACCCACTCCAATATTCTTGCCTGGAGAATCCCAGGGACAGAGGAGCCTAATGGGCTGCCATCTATGGGGTCGCACAGAGTCGGACACTACTGAAGCGACTTAGCAGCAGCAGCAGCAGCAGCAGCATGTGTTGTGAAAGCGAAAGTTGCTCATTCATGTCTGACTCTTTGCAACCCCATGGACTATAGCCTGCCAGGCTCCTCTGTCCATGGGATTTTCCAGGTCAGAATACTGGAGTGCATAGCCTTTCCCTTCTCCAGGGGTCCTCCCAACCCAGGCATCAAACCCAGGTCTCCTATACTGCAGGTTGATTCTTTATCATCTGAGCCATCAGGGAAGCCCAAGAATACTGGAGTGAGTATATTATCCTTTCCCCAGTGGATCTTCCTGACCTAGGAATCAAACCAGGACCTCCTGCCTTGCAGGTGGATTCTTTACCAGCTGAGCTACCAGAGAAGCCCTACTATGTGTTGTAGTTTGGTCTGATTAAAGACTATACTGTTCCTTACAATGTGAATTAAGAACAGAATCTTTTCTCTGTAAGCCACAGTCTCTTATACAAGGAACAAGGCCTTGACAGAAGTGAGCTAATGCCATTCAGATCTTGTAGGGGAAAACAGAGATGTCCCAGCCCAAGAGAAATAAAGAGTACAGATCTCATCACTCCAGGCAGTGAATGCTAATGGAAGAAGAGACAGTGAGTACCTTTTGGGGGATGGGTCCACCATCTTTAGTTAGAAAAGAAGTGAGAAATCCACAGTGGCTTCTAGCAGGCATATCAGCAACTACAGGAACCACTGGACACATCCTGTTGTTGCAAGCTGCCCTAGAAAGAGGGCCAAAGAGTGTAGTCAGGAAAGTAGCCAGGCAATCATGGGTTGGGCCACCCAAGGACAGTTATCCTCCAATAAAAAAATTTAAATAGCATCTGCACTTACTACTAGACTTTAGGAAGTTGCTTCAAGAAGCCTCCTAGATATAACTAATTTAGGAGACTCTCTGATGATGGAAAGATGAAAATCCTATTGTAAGTGGCATTTGCTTGAAGGGGCCCAGACCTGCTAAAATAGACAATTTTCATGTATGGCCATATCACCCTGAATCCAATCTCGTCTAAAACAGGTAGTTATCCTAAAAACCCTAAAAATAGAGTGAAGAATTAGGAAAAATGCTAAAGTAATTATGGCTTATCTAACATTTGAAAGCTGGCCTAAAATTCAACATTCAAAAAACTAAGATGATGGCATCCCGTCCCATCACTTCATGGCAAATAGATGGGGAAACAATGAAAACAGTGACAGACTTTATTTTCTTGGGCCCCAAAATCACTGCAGATGGTGACTGCAGCCATGAAATTAAAAGACGCTTACTCCTTGGAAGAAAAACGATGACCAACCTAGACAGCATATTAAAAAGCAGAGACATTACTTTGCCAACAAAGGTCCATCTGGTCAAGGTTATGGTTTTTCCAGTAGTCATGTATGGATATGAGAGTTGAACTAGAAAGAAAGCTGAGCGCTGAAGAACTGATGCTTTTGAACTGTGGTGTTGGAGAAGACTCTTGAGAGTCCTTTGGACTGCAAGTAGATCCAACCAGTCTATCCTAAAGGAGATCAGTCCTGAATATTCATTTGAAGGACTGATGCTGACTGAAGCTCTAATACTTTGGCCACCTGATGTGAAGAACTGACTCATTGGAAAAGACCCTGATGCTGGGAAAGATTGAAGGCAGGAGGAGTAGGGGACAACAGAGGATGAGATGGTTGAATGGCATCACTGACTCAATGGACATGAGTTTGAGCAAACCCTGGGAGTTGGTGATGGACAAGGAGGCCTGGAATGCTGCAGTCCATGGGGTCGCAAATAGTCGGACATGACTGAGCGACTGAACTGAACTGAACCTTTGAAGGAGACTTGTACTATTATCCTTATTTCACTCATGTTCTTCCCACCTGCTGCCACAGTGGGAGATGTCACTCCATGCAGTGATGGTAGGACTCCACCATCCTACCCCAGCCTCTGATGGACAATGCATTCTCAGAGCCAGGAATGATGGCTGATACTTCTATCCACATCAATGCCTCATTCAGTGACTAGTACGAATAGCATTGCATAAATGTTTGCAGAAGGCAAAAATGTACCAGAAAGGAAAACACAAGTTGGATGCTCAAATGTCACATTTCAAAACTAGACACTGCCCACAGGAAAGTGATTTCTGTGTTCCCTAGGTTCCAGGCACATGGAAACATTGGGTTCTGTGATTTCTGAGATTTGAAATTCCACTTCCTTACATAAAATTGGACTTTTACTGGCACCATGAGGGGGCCTAAGGAATGCAGAACACCTTTATCAGACATCACTGATCACCCACTGCATTAAATGTGGAAGATGAACAGTTAACAGCTTCCATGTGCTATGGTCTGGATCAGTGGTTTCCTGCTCCAACTGCGTGTCAGAGTTACCTGGGGAAGGTTTGGAGTTCTCAGGATTCAGTGAAGAACTACTGAATCAGAATTTGGGAGTGGTGTGGGTGATTTTTAAAGCTCCTCCACACACCAGCCTTTGGGACCCACCGCCCTAGGATGACAAACTGTTGAAGCTTGATATGTTTCTGAGATCCAACTCAGTTTACACCAAGAATCAATTTGAATTACATAAATGTTATGCAAAACCCTTGCCCAAATTCTCTTTCTGGGGTCTAAAAAAGACTTCTCAACCCTCAGTGTGAAATTAATTATTTTTCCTTCAGTTCAGTTCAGTTCAGTCGCTCAGTCGTGTCCGACTCTGCGACCCCATGAATCACAGCACCCCAGGCCTTCCTCTCCATTACCAACTCCCGGAGTTTACCCAAACTCATGTCCATCGAGTCTGTGATGCCACCCAGCCATCTTATCCTCTGTCGTCCCCTTCTCCTCCTGCCCCCAATCACTCCTAGCATCAGGGGCTTTTCCAATGAGTTAACTATTCACATCAAGTGGCCAAAGTATTGGAGTTTCAGTTTCAGCATCAGTCTTTTCAATGAACACCCAGGACTGATTTCCTTTGGGATAGACTGGTTGGATCTCCTTGCAGTCCAAAGGACTCTCAAGAGTCTTCTCCAACACCACAGTTCAAAAGCATCAATTCTTCAGTGCTCAGCTTTCTTCACAGTCCAACTCTCACATCCATACATGACCACTGGGAAAACCATAGCCTTGACTAGACAGACCTTTGTTGGCAAAGTAATGTCTCTGCTTTTCAATATGCTATCTAGGTTGGCCATAACTTTCCTTCCAAGGAGTAAGCGTCTTTTAATTTCATGGTTGCCATCACCATCTGCAGTGATTTTGGAGCCCAAGAAAATAAAGCCTGACACTGTTTCCCCATCTATTTGCCATGAAGTGATGGGACGGGATGCCATGATCTTCGTTTTCTGAATGTTGAGCTTTAAGCCAACTTTTTCACTCTCCTCTTTCACTTTCATTAAGAGGCTTTTTAGTTCCTCTTCACTTTCTGCCATAAGGGTGGTGTCATCTGCATATCTGAGGTTATTGATATTACTCCCGGCAATCTTGATTCCAGCTTGTGCTTCTTCCAGCTCAGCGTTTCTCATGATGTACTCTGCCTAGAAGTTAAGTAAGCAGGGTGACAATATACAGCATTGACGTACTCTTTTTCCTATTTTTCATTATCTGGGGGGGAAACACGAGATTTTCAGACTGTGACAATTGAACAATTTACACAAAATGTGTGCAAATTTTTGGCAGTCATATTTCACATCTTACAAGAACAGAACAGGTAGTATGATGCTTTCAGGTAATATAAAAAAATGCCTGCCCAAATGCATACCTCTGCTATACAATTTTGCTACTTAAGTATACAGAAAAATTTCCCTATTGAAACTGCCTCAGTGATACTGCTTTCTGATTACATGCCATCACTGCCAAGTATTTCTGCTCCAAGAACAGTTACAAAACAAGTTAGAACAACTGGTCTCCTCTGAAGCAATGGCTGTTGTAGGCAAAACCCTCTATGAGCTACTTCCTACTCTATTCACTCCTCCAAAACAAAATGACAGAAGGTTCTGTTAGTCAATATTAGCTGTCCTGAAATTTTCCCCTCGTGCATACACATGAGCTAAGATGCTTCAGTTGTGTCCAACTCTGCGACCCTATGGACTGTAGCCTGCCAGGCTCCTCTGTCAATGGAATTCTCCTTATCTGGGGGAAAAACATGAACAGCAAGAATACTGGGGTGGGTTGCCACGCCCTCCTCCAGAGGATCTTCCTGACCCAGGGATCAAATCCAGGACTCTTACATCTCCGGCACTGGTAGGCCGATTCTTTACCACTAGTGCCACCTAGACTTCCCTGGTGACTCAGATGGTAAAGCATCTGCCTACAACGCGGGAGACCTCGGTTCGATCCCTGGGTGGAGAAGATCCTCTGGAGAAGGAAATGGCAACCCACTCCAGTATTCTTGCCTGGAAAATCCCATGGGAGGAGCCTGGTAGGCTACAGTCCATGGGGTCACAAAGAGTCGAGCATGACTGAGCGACTTCAGTTCACTTCACTTCAGCGCCACCTAGGAAGCCCTTCCACCTCTTAGCACATTTAAAAAAGAACCAACATTGGGGTTAACACACACAGGACTTTCAACCAGTCATTGACCAATCTCTAAAAGAACACTTCACACAGGCCCAACCTAAGACCCTCAAGACAGCTACATCTATTCAGGCCATGCTCACAAATGACATACGTCTCCCTGGCATCCCTTTCTTGGGAAACTATGCCCCTCCCAACACTGTGATTCTGATGAGGCTGTCAATTCAGGCATCACATCCTTCCACCACAAGCATAGGAGTGAAACCTCTGTGGGCAGCAGAGCCTTCCCATCTCCTGGATAAGGGATCACATACACAAAGCAGATAGAAAATGTAGATTATACTCAAAGGTCAAAAATTAAACTAGCTACACTTCTCAGAGAAAAACCCATTTACTGTGCATCCAATTTCAAACACACGTATACACATGCACACACATGTATACAAATGTGCACACAACTGAATATACTGTTTTCAAATCCATTTTTTTCACTTTATACAACATTTTGAGCATTTTCCCATGTGCAAGGGTACCATCTTGTGGCTGACACAGAAGATGGTCGGAAGACACATGGCTTTCTAGTGTGTAAAGTTATGAGAAATATCAGCTAAGTATGACTGCAAGCTCCTCTTTAAGAGAATATTTGCTTCTACAGTAATAGAATATATACATCAGTGTTTGTTGATGTTTAAAACATGTGTGCACATAGAGCAAATGTTACAGTGTGTCCTGTCCCTAACTGATAACATTCTGGCATGAGTGGAAAAGTATCAGGACCTTTTAAAATAGCTGAGAAAGGAAAAATAACCACGTGAGTATTGAGCTCACTTGTGATAATAAGTAATTTACACCAAACTTTGGAGCAGTAAAAAGATCACAAGAGTAGAAGTTTAAAACCAGCCTCCAGTCTTAGCTACATGCGCTTCTGTGACCCAGGACACTTAACTTCTCAGTCTCTGATTCTTCGCCTGGAAAAAGGAGAGCGTACCTGAACTGTGGGCTGCACAAGGATGCTGGGGTCATGTAACATATAGGAAGGGGTGACACATACTAAAACACCAGGCAGAATATAAAGCCTTATTATTGCTCAAAACAGCTGGATTAGCAATCTGGATTTTTTAAAGATATAGCTTAGCCTTGCTCCTTAAATATTTTCAGACATGATCCCAGTGGAGGAAAGAATTCCCTGAAGGAAGGATGAAGTTTTCTCTCAGAATAAGTTGTTAGGTGGAAAAGGGGTCAGTAGGGAAAGGTTCAGAGAAAAAAAATTAATCCATCTTTTTAGGTGTCAAGTACCTAAAAAAATTAGGAGGATATAAGGAGAGCTTGCAAAGGCTCAAGAAAGTTTTTCTGTGGTGAAAGTGAAAGTGAAGTTACTCAGTCATGTTCAACTCTTTGTGACCCCATGGACTGTAGCCTACCGGGCTCCTCCCTCCATGGGATTCTCCAGGCAAGAGTACTGGAGTGGGCTGCCATTTCCTTCTCCATGGGATCTTCCCAACCCAGGGATCAAACCCGGGTCTCCCACATTCCAGGCAGATGCTTTAACCTCTGAGCCACCAGGGAAGCCTGTGGCTCAGAAAGAAGAAGCCTTTTCTGTGGTAAAGACTGGAAAAGACAATGGATTACAAAGTCCAGTTTAAAATGTTGGGCCTACAACATTTGGACATTTCTCCAAAGAAGACATACAGATGGCTAACAAACACATGAAAAGATGCTCAACATCACTCATTATTAGAGAAATGCAAATCAAAACCACAATGAGGTACCACTTCACACCAGTCAGAATGTCGGCGATCCAAAAATCTGCAAGCAATAAATGCTGGAGAGGGTGTAGAGAAAAGGGAACCCTCCTACACTGTTGGTGGGAATGCAAACTAGTACAGCCACTATGGAGAACAGTGTGGAGATTCCTTAAAAAGCTGGAAATAGAACTGCCTTATGACCCAGCAATCCCACTGCTGGGCATACACACCGAGGAAACCACAATTGAAAGAGACACATGTACCCCATTGTTCATCGCAGCACTGTTTATAATAGCCAGGACATGGAAACAATCTAGATGTCCATCAGCAGATGAATGGATAAGAAAGCTGTGGTACATATACACAATGGAGTATTACTCAGCCGTTAAAAAGAATTCATTTGAATCAGTTCTGATGAGATGGATGAAACTGGAGCCGATTATACACAGTGAAGTAAGCCAGAAAGAAAAACACCAATACAGTATACTAACACATATATATGGAATTTAGAAAGATGGCAATGACGACCCTGTATGCAAGACGGCAAAAAAGACACAGCTGTGTATAACGGACTTTTGGACTCAGAGAGAGAGGGAGAGGGTGGGATGATTTGGGAGAATGGCATTGAAACATGTATACTATCATGTAAGAATCGAATCGCCAGTCTATGTCCGATGCAGGATACAGCATGCTTGGGCCTGGTGCGCGGTGATGACCCAGAGAGATGTTATGGGGAGGGAGGTGGGAGGGGGGTTCATGTTTAGGAACACATGTACACCTGTGGTGGATTCATGTTAATGTATGGCAAAACCAATACAGTATTGTAAAGTAAAATCAAGTAAAAATAAAAATTTAAATAAATAAATAAATAAAATGTTGGGCCTATATGCTTTCAAAGCAAAAGAGCAACAGAAGAAATCACAAAAGAAATGACTGACAAATTTCTCTCTCTTTATAGTTACACTTCATAAGTCAAAGGTCCAAATACAAAACTGAATGACAATCAAACATGATTTTTGCAAGTCCTTTGCAATAAATGACAGTAAGACTCATGGGATTGGTTTGTTTAGTCTTAACATGCCAAAGGGTAAGGATATAAATATACACCTTATGAAAGAAGAAATGTATTTTTTAAATTATATGAAAAAGAAAGTTCAAACTTATATAATCAAATAAATACAATGTAGGAACTATTAAGGTACTATTTCTCACCTAACAGATGTGAAAAAAAGTTTCATAAGAATCCATGCTAGAAAAACTATGACCCAGCAACCCCAGTACTGGGCACTAGGCATATACCCTGAAAAAAATACATAATTCTAAAAGACATATGTACCCCAATGTTCACTGAAGCACTATTTACAATAGCCAGGACATGGAAGCAACCTACATGCCATTGACAGGTAAAGGGATAAAGCAGGTATGGTACATATATACAATGGAATATTATTAAGCCACAAAGAAGAACAGATTGGAGTCAGTTCTAGTGAAGTGGATGAACCTATAGCCTGTTATCCAGAGTGAAGTAAGTCAGAAAGAGAAAAACAAATATAGTTTATTAACAGATATATATATATGGAATCTAGAAAAATGGCATTGATGACCCTATTTGCAAGGAAGGAATGGAAATGCAAATGTAAAGAATAGACACAGTGTGGGAGAGAGTGGGTGGGATGAATGGAGAAAGTAGCATCAATATATACACACTATTATGTGTAAAATGGATAGCTGGTGAGAAGTCTCTGCATAACACAGGGAGCCCAGTTTGGTGGTCTGCGATGACCTAGAGAGGTGGCATGGCGGGAAGGGAGGGACGCTCAAGAGGGAGGTGATATATGTATAATTATGGTTGATTTGCATTGTTGTATGGCAGAAACCAATATAACATTGTAAAAGTTAAAAAACAAAAAAAAGAGTTAAAAAAGAAAAGCTGTGCTGAAACACTCATGAATTCCTGGTAGAAGATGTATAGGTGTAGGTATAGGTGCAATGTATAAGTGCAATCTTTCTGAAAAGCAATTTAGCAATATACATCAAGCTGCTTACAAATATGCGTGTTCTCTGAGCCATTAATTCCATTGCTGGAGGCTGAAGAGTGAAATCAGTAAGAATGTAGGCTCTGACTCAGGTCACCTGAAATTGTCTCCCAGCTCCACTGCTTATTAGTCAACCCACTGGGCAGGAAATTGCCTAATGTCGTCATGCCTTAGAGTCCTCATCCATAAAGTGGGATAATAATGCTACCTATTTCACAAGGCAGTGTGAATATTATTATTAATAAATGCAAGTCTTCTAGAATATGCCTAGTATAGCATAGATAGTTAATAATATTTAATATTATTGTCATTACTTTCATTATTAGAAGAATCTAGCAAAAAACCTGGAAATTGCATTCATTTAGGAAATATGTATTAGCAGTATCTTTGGCTGGGGAATGGAAAACAAAATAGTCATGGTCTCTGACCTAAGGAGCTCTTAAAGTAGGTATAAAAAATTATGTTCTTAGATGGTCATTTCAATAATTTTTAAAGTAGTAGCTGTGATTAGAAATGAGGCCAATATTCAAAAATACATGTATATGAAATAAAAGATTGTGTAGCATATTGTGGATTACTCTACAGTCAGTAAAATATGTTTCTGAGGCTTAATTTCCTTATCTGGCAGATGGGGATACCACAGAGTCATCAAGAGGGTCAGAATAGTCATAAATATTAGAAGGTTTTAGAAATAGCAGAGTAATAAATGCTAATTATTATTATTTGTTAGGGTCTATAGAAGCTCATTTATGAAAACAATCTTAATGAACATTTACTATGTGCCAGATACTATACACATACTACCTCACCTAATTTCCATCTCAAGCTGCAAAGTTTGGAGATAAAAATACACAATGACCATTAAATTTTAATTTCAGATAAAACATTTTTAGCATGCCCAAAAATTATTCATTGTTTATCTGAGACATTGGAATGTTCTTACACCAAAAGTTCATACTGTTTACCTGAAATCAAAATTTAACTTGGCACCTTGTATTTCACCTAGCAACCCTAATCAGTCCTATGAAGTAGATACAGTAATTATACATGTGAGAAAGAGACAGGGGAAAAAAAAACAGATTAAGAGACAGAGATTTGATTTTGATTGGTGCAGTGGGAGATCGCCCATCATTCCTATTATGGATCATAGAGAGGAGAAGTATTAAATCAGGAGAGAAACTGAGAAAGGCAGATGTTATTATCTGGTTCTCACTATTGTGGTATTGTTATTTTAAATGTTATAATTTTTCTAAATACATTTTTTTAAGTAAAGTATTAGTCTTTCAGTTATGTCCCACTCTTTGCAACCCCATGGACTGTAGCCGGCCAGGCTCTTCTGTTCATAGAATTCTCTGGGCAAGAATAATGGAATGGGTAGCCATTCTCTTCTCCAGGGGATTTTCCCTACCTAGTGATCGAACCCTGGTCTCTCACACTGTAGGCAGATTCTTTAGTGTCTGTGTCACCAGGGAAGCCCCAAATTCATTAAGCCCAAATTCAAATATTAAACATAAAAGAATGTTGCAAAGCCAAATCTTATCTTGGAATTATTAGCTTTTTTTGGCATTTTTTTTTTAATTAGTAGCCATTTTGGAAGACTGACAACATCAGCCTCTTCTTTCAGTGCAAACTATCTAGAGACGGGAGAGTAAACATGTAAATACATGTAAATGCTTATAAGCTGTTTTGAGTTGATAAAATTTCAAGATCTGGGAGCTAAACCTCAAGCTGCTTCATTTCTATTAGATGGTGGCAGCTGACTTGTTTTCTGCTATTTCAGTGGACCTTGAAATTAGCATGACTATTTGCTTCAATTCAGCATGTACCATCCCTCACCTTTTACAATCAGCATCACTCAGGGAATAAACTTAATCCACAGGAGCATTTTCAAGCATCTTTTTGCTCTTGGAGAAAAGATTTCACTTTATTGTTGTAAAAGGTAGGTACAAAAAATGGTCAATATTCAAAACCTGCATGGTACATTGCAAAGAATGGAAAAGTGTATGTGTGTGTTCATCTTTTAGCACAGACATTCCCACATGGCTCAGTGATAAAGAATCCACCTGCCAGAGCAGGAGATGCAAAAGACACAGGTTTGCTCCCTGGATTGGAAAGATCCCCTAGAGGAGGAAATGGCAATCCATTCCAGTATTCTTGCCTAGAAAATCCCATGAATAGAGGAGCCTGGCAGGCTACAATGAGGTCACAAAGAGTTGGACACAACTGAGCGACTGAGCAAGCATGCATCAATCTAAGAAAAAGAGGTCTAAACTCGGAGAAAATGCAGGGAAAGGATCCCAGTCAGTCTAGACTTCAATCTAAGTCTATAATGATCTGGCTATGTGACTTTCACTAGTCCCGTACTCCTGAGCCTCATTTTAACCAACTGTAGCCTGACATCAATACATGCTCTACTCCACAGGAGTATTTGGGGGCAAGGTTTCAAATCTAGGAGGTATCTTGGCTGTATGCTACTACAAGAAGAAATTATAACTGATTCAAACTGAAATGACTTCAGAATAAATGGGGCAAACTTAAATCAATATTGCCCATCTGCCAAGTCTGATAAGACAGTATTCTGTTAAAGACAACAGTATTTTCAAAGGAAGTGAGAATTTCAAAGCTTCAGAGCTTGAAAACAAAGATCTTTATCAATGCATCTCACACTTTAATGTGACTAAAATCATCTAGGAAACTTAAATATGCAAATTTCTGGACCACACAACACGGATTATATATCAGTAGGACTGCACTTGGCAGAGGAATCTGGATATTAAATAAGCTCCCTGGGTGATTCAGAGGCAGGTAGTCCATTTAGAACACTGAGAAACATTGGTCACTACAAATATATAGTTAAGATTTTTAAAGACAATGAGCTTTTTAAAAATGGTAAAAGGCAGAACGTGCACTTGATTTAATATAAATTCTGGGACGGACATACAAGACCCTCCAGAATACACAGGAAGGAAAGAAGGAGTCATAGCAATCTCTGATCTTTCAAAACATCTTTAAAGTTGATCTATAAGACCAAGTGTGCAAAGATAAGGGGTGGGGGGTGGGGAGGACAAACCTAAGACTTTAAAATGCTGTATAAAGTTGGATGGTCTTGATCCCTATCTCCTGTACAATGTCACGAACCTCATTCCACAGTTCATCAGGCACTCTGTCTATCAGATCTAGGCCCTTAAATCTACTTCTCACTTCCACTGTATAATCATAAGGGATTTGATTTAGGTCATACCTGAATGGTCTAGTGGTTTTCCCTACGTTCTTCAATTTCAGTCTGAATTTGGTAATAAGGAGTTCATGACCTGAGCCACAGTCAGCTCCTGGTCTTGTTTTTGTTGACTGTATAGAGCTTCTCCATCTTTGGCTGCAAAGAATATAATCAATCTGATTTCAGTGTTGACCATCTGGTGATGTCCGTGTGTAGAGTCTTCTCTTGTGTTGTTGGAAGAGGGTGTTTGCTATGACCAGTGCATTTGCTTGGCAAAACTCTCTTAGTCTTTGCCCTGCTTCATTCCGCATTCCAAGGCCAAATTTGCCTGTTACTCCAGGTGTTTCTTGACTTCCTACTTTTGCATTCCAGTCCCCTATAATGAAAAGGACATCTTTTTGGGGTGTTAGTTCTAAAAGGTCTTGTAGGTCTTCATAAAGCCATTCAACTTCAGCTTGTTCAGCATTACTGGTTGGAGCATAGACTTGGATAACTGTGATATGGAATGGTTTGCCTTGGAGACGAACAGAGATCATTCTGTCGTTTTTGAGATTGCATCCAAGTACTGCATTTCGGACTCTTTTGTTGACCATGATGGCTACTCCATTTCTTCTGAGGGATTCCTGCCCACAGTAGTAGATATAATGGTCATCTGAGTTAAATTCACCCATTCCAGTCCATTTTAGTTCACTGATTCCTAGAATGTCGACGTTCACCCTTGCCATCTCTTGTTTGACCACTTCCAACTTGCCTTGATTCATGGACCTGACATTCCAGGTTCCTATGCAATATTGCTCTTTACAGCATCGGATCTTGCTTCTATCACCAGTCACATCCACAGCTGGGTATTGTTTCTGCTTTGGCTCCATCCCTTCATTTTTTCTGGAGTTATTTCTCCACAGAAAAGAAATGCAAAAAAGTAAAATGGCTGTCTGGGGAGGCCTTACAAATAGCTGTGAAAAGAAGAAAGGTGAAAAGCAAAGGAGAAAAGGAAAGATATAAGCATCTGAATGCAGAGTTCCAGAGAATAGCAAGAAGACATAAGAAAGTCTTCTTCAGTGATCAATGCAAAGAAATAGAGGAAAAGAACAGAATGGGAAAGACTAGAGATCCCTTCAAGAAAATTAGAGATACCAAGGGAACATTTCATACAAAGATGGGCTTGATAAAGGACAGAAATGGTATGGACCTAACAGAAGCAGAAGATATTAAGAGGTGGCAAGAATACACAGAAGAACTCTACAAAAAAGATCTTCATGACCCGGATAATCATGATGGTGTGATCATTAATCTAGAGCCAGACATCCTGGAATGTGAAGTCAAGTGGACCTTAGAAAGCATCACTATGAACAAAGCTAGTGGAGGTGATGGCATTCCAGTGGAGCTATTTCAAATCCTGAAAGATGATACTGTGAAAGTGCTGCACCAATATGCCAGCACATTTGGAAAACTCAGCAGTGACCACAGGACTGGAAAAGGTCAGTTTTCATTCCAGTCCCAAAGAAAGGCAATGCCAAAGAATGCTCAAACTACCACACAGTTGGACTCATCTCACACGCTAGTAAAGTAATGCTCAAAATTCTCCAAGCCAGGCTTCAGCAATACGTGAACTGAGAACTTCCTGATGTTCAAGCTGGTTTTAGAAAAGGCAGAGGAACCAGAGATCAAATTGCCAACATCTGCTGGATCATAGAAAAAGCAAGAGAGTTCCAGAAAAACATCTACTTCTGCTTTATTGACTATGCCAAAGCCTTTGACTGTGTGGATCACAATACACTGTGGAAAATTCTGAAAGAGATGGGAATACCAGACCACCTGACCTGCCTCTTGAGAAATCTGTATGCAGATCAGGAAGCAACAGTTAGAACTGGACATGGAACAACAGACTGGTTCCAAATAGGAAAAGGAGTACGTCAAGGCTGTATATTGTCACCCTCCTTATTTAACTTATATTCAGAGTACATCATGAGAAATGCTGGACTGGAAGAAGCACAAGCTGGAATCAAGATTGCCGGGAGCAATATCAATAACCTCAGATATGCAGATGACACCACCCTTATGGCAGAAAGTGAAGAGGAACTAAAAAGCCTCTTGATGAAAGTGAAAGAGGAGAGTGAAAAAGTTGGCTTAAAGCTCAACATTCAGAAAACGAAGATCATGGCATCCGGTCCCATCACTTCATGGGAAATAGATGGGGAAACAGTGGAAACAGTGTCAGACTTTATTTTTGGGGGGCTCCAAAATCACTGCAGATGGTGATTGCAGCCATGAAATTAAAAGACGCTTACTCCTTGGAAGGAAAGTTATGACCAACCTAGATAGTATATTCAAAAGCAGAGACATTACTTTGCCAACTAAGGTCTGTCTAGTCAAGGCTATGATTTTTCCAGCGGTCATGTATGGATGTGAGAGTTGGACTGTGAAGAAGGCTCAGCGCTGAAGAATTGATGGTTTTGAACTGTGGTGTTGGAGAAGACTCTTGAGAGTCCCTTGGACTGCCAGGAGATCCAACCAGTCCATTCTGAAGGAGATCAGTCCTGGGATTTCTTTGGAAGGAATGATGCTAAAGCTGAAACTCCAGTACTTTGGCCACATCATGTGAAGAGTTGACTCATTGGAAAGGACTCTGATGCTGGGAGGGATTGGGGACAGGAGGAGAAGGGGACGACCGACGATGAGATGGCTTGATGGCATCACTGACTCGATGGATGTGAGTCTGAGTGAATTTCAGGAGTTGGTGATGGACAGGGAGGCCTGGCGTGCTGCAATTCACAGGGCTGCAAAGAGTCGGACATGACTGAGCAACTGAAGTGAACTGATAAAGTTGGAAGAAAAACATGGGAAGATAGAAATGGCCACAGAATAAACAGTGGTAATCTTTAGTATGATAGCACTGCTGAGGCCTACAAAGAAGGAGGAGATTCAGGAAAGTCACTGCTCAGAAGAAAAAGTCTATTCATCAGGAAGGAGTTAAAAGCCAGTTGAGTGACAAAATAGTAAAAATGTAAGTGTCCTTATATTTATAAGAAAATGATATATGATGTTCATGGAAAGCATGTTAGCAAGAAATAAATAAAATATGTTCAATGTGAAAATACCTTTTTAAAATATCCTACAAGAATTTTAGAATAGATGAGAAACTATTGTGAAAAGTATAAAGAATAAATAATATGGTTATTGAAGAATCTTATGTGACTATCAAATTCATCTACTGCCTGCCTGGCTTGCAAGCTAGTTAAGGAGGGCTGTATGACATTATCTTTGTATCCTCAGTGTGTACCACAATGTCTGGCATATGATAGGCACTAACTCCATTCAATCATAAAGGAAATCAACCCTGAATATTCACTGGAAGGACTGATGCTGAAGCTGAAGCTCCAATACTTTGGCTACCTGATGCGAAGAACTGACTCATGGCAAAGTCCTTGACCCTGAGAAAGATTGAGGGCAGAAAAAGAAGGGGGCAACAGAGGATGAGATGGTTGTATGGCATCACCAATTCAATGTAATAAGTTTGAGCAAACTCCAGGAGAGACTGAAGAACAGGGAAGCCTGGTGTGCTGCACTCCATGGGATCGGAGGGAGTTAAACATGACTTAGTGACATGCAGTTGTTGTTACAACTCAGTGGATGGATGGACAGGTAGATGAATGGGTTAAAATGAGAAAAGCCTAGGGAAGAGTTGCACATTCACACAGCATTCACCAACCTTCACAACATTCATTCTCTATTTTTCTTGGATTGAGCTGCTAAATGGCTGTCACGAGACTTAGGCACACTTTAGTACTAATACCTGCTGGGAGTCATGCATGAACCTCTGACTGAGATGTGTTCATTTGTCTTCCTGAAGGAAGTACATATTGATTCATTTTACTTGATGTACTAGATATCTACTTGTTGACCCTCAGCTCCAAATCCACTTTCCTCCAACTATTTTGCATTGCTGGGGCTTGATCTACGAAGTACATTTCCCAGACTCACTCAGCTTGCTTTCTACTAAATTCTGGAAAGAAAGAACCACTATTTCTTTCTCATACTCTTTCACTTCTGCCAGTTTTTCTGGAAGTAGTTGAATTCCATCAGTGATCCAAACTTCTGCAGTAACTGCCCTTCTTTTGTGGTCCTAGCTCTGGCCAGGAAAAACATCCTCCACAGCCCTAGCACTAGGGAGATGGAACCCCTAGAAGTCTGACCTTGGGCTTGATAACAACTCTTTTTCCCTTTGATTCCCCCAGTCCTAGAGCTTATAGTTGCTTCCTACAAATACTAATCTCTCAGTATCACTCTCTCCTTTTCGCTTCTCAAGTTCCCTTGCTTTTTCTTTTTTCCTTCCAACACCCATAACACCAAGATTTGTATTAAATTCCCTCTGTTTGAAACTTTTGTTTGGAACTTCTATTTGCAAAAGAAGTGGTTTCTGGTTTTTCAACAATATTCTGACTGATACACTTGATAAAATCAGGGGGAAAGTGATCACATTAGATATTAAAAGCAGAGGTTAAAGAACATTTCATGCATTCCATAAGAATCCAGAATAGAGGGACATCCCTGGTGGTCCAGTGATGAAGAATCCACCAAGCAATGCAGGGGACTCAGGTTTGATCTTTGATCAGCAAACTAAGATCCCACATGCTTCAGGACAGCCAAGTCCATGTGCTGGAAGTAGAGAGTCTGTGTACCTCAGTGAAAGATCCCACGTGATGCAATGAAGATCCCATGTGCGCAACTAAGACCAAACATAGTCAAATAAATAAATAAATATTTTGAAATAAAGAATCCAGAATAGAAACTGATATTAAGTTGGAGGATTAGGTTATTATTTAATAACATATATAAGAGATAAAATACCTTCCCCCGCCCTGGAATATCTCTGGGATCATATTACTTTATTATGACTATTTTTTATCCTCTGCTTTTTTATACACATCTACAAGAATCTCCTCCTCACTGAAACCTCTCTGATTACCCTAGCTAGCTTTGAACTTACTTACTCTGAATTCTTTCACTTCTTTTGTTCTCTCATTTCTAGAGTATTTCTCCAGGTAAACTGTCAAGAGTCTTCCCCTGAATCATTCTATTATCAGAATTCTCAGAAAAATATATCCAGATACCAGAACCCCCTCTCACTCCTAACCTCCTAAATAAGAATACCTGGAGTAAGGAGTGGGAAAGATGGGGTAGAAAAGGCATATAAAATATTCCTCAGATAATAAAGCCCTCAAGATCAGGACCCTTCCATTTCTCATGTAGCTTTTACCATGCCTAACACAGTGTGCGTGCGTGTGTGTGTGTGTGTGTGTGTGTGTGTGTATTAGCCACTCAGTCATTTCTGACTCTTTATGATCACATGGACTGTAGCTCACGAGGATCCTCTGTCCATGGATTTCTTCAGGCAAGAATCCTGGAGTGGATAGCCATTCCCTTCTCCAGGGGATCTTCCCAACCCAGGGATAGAATCAAGGTCTTCAGCATTCTGAAGATTCTTTACCATCTGAGCCACCAGGGAAGCCCAACACAATTTAAACAGAGGCAATAAAAATTTGTCCATTTTTTTCAGTGAACTAAGTGAAGATTCCCAAGAAGACCAGGTGGTGTCACTACTTCCCAATTAATATTTCTGGCCCAACGAAAAGAATCTCAAGTAGCAAACTCTGACCTTCCCTAGACTCAGTGATTCCATACTTGCATCCATCAGTTTTCTTTCCTAAGAGAGAAATGTAGAAACCTAGCTAAGAAAACAAAAACAAAATCTCAACAGGGCAAATAAACTGAGTTCTCTGAAAAGAAACCATGGCATATCCTGAAGCTGCTAGGCTTGGCTTCACATGAGTAAGTGAGAACCAAAAAGAGCAGAAGTAAGCCTCTCCTTAATGGCAACCCACTCCAGTACTCTTGCCTAGCAAATCCCATGGATGGAGGAGCCTGGTAGGCTGCAGTCCATGGGGTCACTAGGAGTCGGACACGACTGAGCGACTTCACTTTCACTTTTCACTTTCATGCATCAGAGAAGGAAATGGCAACCCACTCCAGTGTTCTTGCCTGGAGAATCCCAGGGACAGGGGAGCCTGGTGGGCTGCCATCTCTGGGGTCGCACAGAGTCGGACACTACTGAAGCGACTTAGCAGCAGCAGCAGCAGCAGCAAGCCTCTCCTTAAAGTCAGTAAAGAATCTGCCTGCAGTACAGGAGACCTAGGTTCAGTCCCTGGGTCAGGAAAATACCCTGGAGAAGGAAATAGCAAACCACTCCAATATTCTTGCCTGGAAAATCCCATGGACAGAGGAGCCTAGCGGGCTACAGTCCGTGGGTCCCAAGAGTCGAACACAACTTAGCGACTAAACCACTACCAAGCCTCTCCTTGGCCAGAGGCCTGAGATTTCCTTGTGTTAGTTTCTCGGCATTAGCATTCCAAAGAGCAAGCTTAAGAAATATACGCTTAATGAGCTTGTGAGAAAAACTAAACTCCAAACAGATGGCACTTTTACTCACCTTTTGTTTTATAACATCTGAAGTTGTTATTTGCAAGTCTAATTTTCTTTTTAGGTCTATTCTTACATTATTGACTTAAATTATTCCTGATTCCTGGATGAACAAACCAATCTAGGTTTATCATAAGCTATTTATTATGTTATTTTTAAGGTGATATAGAACCCTTACTTTAGCAGAAGCTATTTAGAAATTAACCTTAATTACTAACAGGTTGGGTACTGCATGTTTTCCAAAAGCAGTTGCCATACAAGCTCAGACCTGGCTATATTTTAACATTTCTGAATTCCAATTCTCTAGTTGCATTAATAGCCCATTAAAATGGCTGAAATTAATTCTAGATTTCTGTATCTAAAAGGGGCCTTCAAACGTCTATTATAACCCTTCTCAGGTAACATCAGGCCTTGATTTTCTCCATTTGAGCATTTATCTCCAAAAAAAGTAGATATCCTGGATAATCTGTCCTTTCTTCATATTGACTGACCACAAAATTATTGTGTTCAGAGGCTAGGAAGTACTGGTAAGGAACATGGAACTAATAAGCCACCACCAACTGGAAGAGTTCAGGAAAGGTCAAAAGGTGACACCAAGTGTCCAACCACCTCCCAGAATTCTTCTCACTGGCATCCATCTTGTCTGAGCAATGCGTGCACCACCAGGAAGGACTCTGAGTCAGAAGGATTGGCCAAACACAACCCAGAAACTAATCCTATCACCATAAGACCTGAGACTGCAAGTCATGTAGCAAAACAGTTCTCCTGGGTTCCCTTGCCCTACTGCTCTCCACCCAGGCACCCCTTCCCAAAAAAACATATTGCTTTGTCTGCACATGGGTCTCCTCAGACAATTCATTTCTGAGTGTTAGATAAGAGCCCACTTTCAAGCTCTGGAAGGGGTCCCTCTTTCGGCAACAGTTTGATCTCTTTGCAGTCCAACGGACTCTCAAGAGTCTTCTCCAGCACCACAATTCAAAAACATCAGTTCTTTGGCACTCAGCCTTCTTTATGGTTCAAATCTCACATCCATACATGACTACTGGAAAAACCATTGCTTTGACTGTATAGACCTTTGACAGAAAAGTGATGGCTCTGCTCTAAGTTTGTCATAACTTTCCTTCCAAGGAGCAAGTGTCTTTTAATTTCAAAGCTGCAGTCACCATCCACAGTGATTTTGGAACCCAAGTGGTCCTAGAGACTCCCTAAATACCCCTAGATACCTCTCCTTTAAGACTTATTCCCCTAAATATCTACTAAACTACCTCCATTTTCCCAGTGAACAGTTAGACTCTTTTCACATTTTACAATGATCCCCGGGAGGAGTTTTTGCATTCTTGGCTGCCTATCAGTCATTTCACTTACAGGGCATCAAGCTAGTCCCATCTGTTCCCCACTAAGTACTTAAGAAGCTCTGGCCTTTGGGGGTTAACTTCCCAACGTTCTGTTCAGAGATTGTGTCGGTGGTGTTTATAAGTTTTGATCTCACCTACGTTGGGGGAACCATACTTGCCAATGAACATTGGTTGCTGGACCTCGATGATCTTTTTGTTTCAATCTTGGGGGCCTATTTTAAAAAAACAGTGATGTCAGGAAAAAAAAAAAAATGGGACAGCTTTGGGGTCAATATTCTGCATGCAGCCAGGACTCACCCTCACTGGTCCATATAGTCAAAGCTATGGTTTTTCCAGTAGTCATGTGTGAATGTGAGAGTTGGACCATAAAGAAGGCTGAGTGCCAAAGAACTGATGCCTTCAAACTGTGCTGCTGGAGAAGACTCTTGGGAATCCCTTGGACAGCCAGGAGATCAAACCAGTAAATCCTATAGGAAATCAACCCTGAATATTTATTGGAAGGACTGATACTAAAGCTGAAGCTCCAATACTTTGGCCACATGATGTGAAGAACTGACTCATTTGAAAAGACCCTGATACTCGGAAAGATTGAGGCAAAAGGAGAAGAGGGTGGCAGAGAATAAGATGGTTGGATAGCATCACTGACTCCATGGATATGAACTTGAGCAAACTCCAGGAGATACTGGAGGACAGGGAAGCCTGGTGCACTGCAGTCCATGGAGTCAGAGGGAGTCGGACACAACTTAGCGACTGAACAACAACAACACCATCACTGGAAAAGAACTTTCTAGAGACTCTACATGAAGGTCAAAGTTAATTTTCTAAGTTGTCAATCTCACCTTTTTGTCCTTAAATAAGGACTATTACCCACGGCCAATAGCACTGAAATTCATCCCGCTCTTTTTCTCTTTTGTTCTTTCCTGTTTTCTTGGTCAAATAAATAAATAGATTTTAAAAACCAGCCACTCTACCTTTCTTCCTGGACAGCAAGATGACACTCAATACCTTACTTTAGGACCTAAATTGCCACCTACCATCTTTCTGTACATCCAAAGTACAGGTAATGACTGCTTTTCTTTTTGAGAAATTTCTAACATCAGTTGGTTAATAGCTATAGACTTGTGCATCCTACCCACTCCACCATGCTCCATGACACAACTCTGGTGTCTCAGTTCGGTTCAGTCGCTCAGTCGTGTCCGACTCTTTGCGACCCCATGAATCGCAGCACGCCAGGCCTCCCTGTCAATCACCAACTCCCGGAGTTCACCCAAACCCACATCCATCGAGTCAGTGATGCCATCCAGCCATCTCATCCTCTGTCGTCCCCTTCTCCTCCTGCCCCCAATCCCTCCCAGCATCAGAGTCTTTTCCAATGAGTCAACTCTTCGCATGAGGTGGCCAAAGTACTGCAGTTTCAGCTTTAGCATCATTCCTTCCAAAGAAATCCCAGGGCTGATCTCCTTCAGAATGGACTGGTTGGATCTCCTTGCAGTCCAAGGGACTCTCAAGAGTCTTCTCCAACACCACAGTTCAAAAGCATCAATTCTTCAGTGCTCAGCTTTCTTCACAGTCCAACTCTCACATCCATACATGACCACAGGAAAAACCATAGCCTTGACTAGACGGACCTTTGTTGGCAAATTAATAGTGTCTAATGCATATTAAATAAAAGACTTTCTATTCCTTGATATCCAAATTGGGAACCAAAGCCTCAGTTGAAATGCTATTGCACAATGTTAGGTTATAAATGTCACTGACACAATTTCAAGTCACCTGTCAACATTCAGCTTCTTCAGTTTCACAATGTTGCCCTGCAGAGGGCCAGAAACCAAGAGCAGATGCCTCAGCCCCTTAGGAAAATGATTGCAAAATGATCATAGAATGAGAAATTTTAAAGTGTGTTTCAAATTTCTAAATAAACAAAAATCTCCTGACACGCAACAGGGCCAGTTTATTGTTCCTGGGGAATTAATAGTAAATTTGATAGCCGGACTGTTTCTGCAACCTCTCACATTTCCTGTTCTCACTTTTCCTCAGCTTCCCTCTGCAAATAAAAATTTCAGAGATTTCCAAAAGTCCAAGCCAGTCCAGACAACCCAACAAACTTTTAATCTTCTGTAGCACTTAGCATCTGTACTAGTCATTGACTGCATAAAATGCTTCAGGGTACAGAAAACCGTTAAGATTATCCACCTGTATTCTGATCTGATACTGGCATCTTCCCTGACTCCCCACTCAAAGACCAACCACCCCTGAGGAGGGGGAATTGACTCCTTCCTTAATGCTTTATTATGATTAATCTCTTTACTATAAAAATATATATACACAGTAGAAGAATTAAGGGAGGAAAAAAAGAGAAAGATAATAAAAATAAACTCTCCTCATAATCACCATTCTCAGAAAAATAAATTGGTCACTAAAAAGTATTAGTGTTATTCCATTATAATAATAAATTACTTTTATAAATATATATTACAGGGCTATAATAAACATTTTTTCTGGCTAAATCTTTGTGTGTGTCCATGAATAGTTTTTAAGATAGAATCTTAGAAATAGAATTAATCAATCAAAATTTTAAGATGTCTAACAATAATAATCACAACAATACCATTAATATTAATAGCAAATGCTTCTAGAGCATACTATGAGGTACTCTGTCACATGCTTCATATTCACAACAATCTTAGGAGGCAAATATTGTAGCACCCCCACTTTTAAAATAAAGAAATTGAGAGATGGAAATTTACTTGAGTTCTCTCAAAAAGTATACTAAAATAATGACAAATGAGGGTTTCAAACCCAGGTCTATGTCCACAAACCATGCTCTTTCCATTATACACAAAAATGAGGAATCCCTCACTGTGCTACAATGAGTAAATGACAGTGTTTTTACTAAAACAACACAAGTTAAGTGAACCAAAGGATGCCACATTGGGAAACACCAAAAAGTCCTTAAATTCAATCCTCATCAGATATGTGAGTCATCCCACAAGGAACACTTCATTTTTATTTACTTACCTTTAAAGACAATAAAGTATCTTTCTAGGTATTTCACCTTTAGACTACTCTAAGAATTAGAAAATTCATTTTCTGAACTGAAAATTATTTCCTTTTAGTCACCAATCATTAGTCTAGATCGAAACTGCAAAGCCACAATGACGTTACCCTCTGCCCTGTGATGTGACAGCCCTTTGCAAGTGTTATTCAATCCCCGTGCTGGACTCAGGTCTTTTTCAAGCCCACGGTTTCTTTACCTTTTCTTCCTACCTTAGACCACGGAGTGTTCTCCCCACTGGGAAGACTTCTGCTGACTATGATCCAGGCTGTGTATTTTTCAAGGCGGGGCATCAGCTGAGACACCAAGAGAGCCATGAAGCAACCGGCCTTCAAGAATCTGTCTAGCATTATGTAAAGTCCATCAGGGACGTGCCCTGGGGGAACACTGTAAGCCTGACGGGTATGGGCCAGTTCCTGGTGAAGACAGGAACCATCAGCATCTTTGAGCACGCTTACAACATGCAGGTGATGAAGTTCAGTGTGAACCCCATTGTTAAGAGTTCCCACAGAAGCCAAGAACTGGCTGACCTGCCCAAGCCAGTGGAGGGGCTGAAGAGGGGCGGCTAAGCCAGTCCGCATGGTGCAACTCATCACTGAGGAATCAGGGGATTGCTTCATCAACGGGGTGATGAGCTGCACCCGTTGATCTGTCTGAAGGACCGAGAGAAGAACCACACTGGCATTTCCACCAGGACATCCTAACCGGTCATGTAGCACCGCGAGACCGTCAGCGAGGAGTCCCTCCGTGCTGTGCCCGTCCAAAGCTCCCAACAAGCAGAGCCGGCTGTACACAAAGGCGGCTCTTCCCCAACTCCATAGCCAAGGACACTGACAAGAGGTGTCTGTCCTTCAGGAGTCCAAGTAGCAGGTCTCACTCTGGTGAAAAGTGTGAGTGAGACAGTGCTGAGGCCCACGGTACTTTGGGCTCTCGAGCACAAGTCACCCAGCACTACCTCAGTGACATCCATCGGGACAGCATGGCAGCCGGCTATCAAGTGGTGGAGCTGTGAGGCGCGCTCGCGTGGCGTTTGCTTCCACGTCCCCAGTTTGACGCTGCGCACGGATCCATACAGGGCTTCCCACACCCAGCGTTGCCTCAATGCTGCGTACTGACCGCCTGCCCTGGGCCGTGGAGCCCATTCACCTGCTGAGATTCGGTGTCCGCAACAAGGGCCTAGTGGCATCCAACTGTCCTGCAGAGGAAGCGGGGCCACGTCTTCGAGGAGTCCCAGGTGGCCGGCACCCGCCTGTTTGATGAGAAGTCACATCGACAAGTCCTTTGGCTTCACCACCGACCTCAGGGCCCACACAGGTAGCTAAGCCTTCCGCTTCCTGGCGCCTCCAGACCCCGCCCGCAGACCCCTTCGACCACACCAGCTGCCCCAGCAAGTTGTGGGAGAGATGCGCAGGCACAAAAGCCTCAAGCAAGGCGTTCCAGCCCCAAACAACTTCCAGGACAGACGTCAGCGGCCTCCAGTAGCGGCTCAGCCCAGGGGCACAGCCTCAAGCCCTGGGATCTCCTCAGGACCCCTCACAAGATTGGCCAGACCCGAGATGCTCTGCTTGCAGGGTTTCTGGGGCCCACTTGGTACCATCCTCATCATAAATACACCAGCTAGTGTGCTTAGAAACTTAGTCGTGGCTGACTCTTTGCCATCACATGGACTGTAGCCCACCAGGCTCCTCTGTCCATGGAATTCTCCAGGCAAGAATATTGGAATGGGTTGCCAACATCCTACTCCAGGGAATCTTCCTGACCCAGGAATCCTCCATTGGTGAGAAGGATTCTTTACCACTGAGCCACCTGGGAAGTCCACTCATCATGAACATTTGATGCCATTTCTTTCCATATCTGGTTCAAGATTTCAGAGCAACAGAAATGCTTTTGCAGAAAGTACTTATTTGGCCAGGGGAGGTGGAAGAAAGGAGGTGACACCTGCTGCAGCCAGCACAGTAGGTAGGGATCGAAAGTGGTCGCCGCACAGTTTGGGGAAAAGAATCTAGAGAGATTTAAAGTTTTAAAGATGGGATCAAGGGACTCAAGACCTCTTGGGTCAAGAGCCCTGTTCCTTGGAGTCGCATCATTTTATTTAGTGTCTTGGCAAGTAGAAAGTGTCTGTTGTGTTAGTGTCCCTGATCACATCTCCCATTTTATTAATTACTTTAAACTATCTTTGTTATTTTCTTGTGCAAGGGCTACCACCTAGCTGGAGGTCATAAACCTGCATGGGGCCGCTAAATCGCTTCAGTTGTGTCCAACTCTGTGCGACCCCATAGACGGCAGCCCACCAGGTTCCCCCATCCCTGGGATTCTCCAGGCAAGACCACTAGAGTGGGTTGCCATTTCCTTCTCCAATGCATGGAAAGTGAAGTCGCTCAGTCATGTCCAACTCTTAGTGACCGCATGGACTGCAGCCTACCAGGCTTCTCTGTCCACGGGATTTTCCAGGCAAGAGTACTGGAGTGGGTTGCCATTGCCTTCTCTGCATAAACCTGCATATGCCTTGAGAAAACATCTTAGTGTGTGCACAAGCAACATTCTGAACTTGCGCTAACCTGGCATTCCAAGGTCCACACTATGTTTTCCCTTAGCTTAGCAGGGCATGACAATCCCAACTGATCAACCCAAGGTACTTTTATGTGGGTTATGCTGTATTGCTATATTTTGCTTTTATTCTTTTCCCATGGTGATTTTTTCATGGCTTAGCCAGAGCAACAGGCAGCTGACTATTAACCCCTTCAGACACTCAACACTTTTTCTTTCTCATTTCTTCAGAGGGAAACTCAAATTCTCCCACCCCAAGAAATTTTAAATAAACATGTTCAGGTTTATTTGCGTAAGTGGCCTGTTGATTTTCTCCTAGACAGGAGGAAGGAACAAGTGGTTAGACATTCTCCTTGAAACTAGAAGGCAGGAAATTTTATACCACGTCACCACAAGCATCTTCAGCTGTAATAGTGTCAATGGAATAATAAATTCGATATGGTGGTCACAAAAAAAAATTTGTGGTTGAAAAATACATAAATATGCAATGTGGCATAAGTGAAACTACTGACAGGTACAGAAAGTTCTGAGATAGTACAGAGAAGGGAGTGGTTAACTCTATGGGGATGAAGGAGTCATTATTCCTTCATTTCATAAACATTTCCTGAATACATATTACATGCTGCAATGAGCACAAACCTGGATAAATACATTTTCCAGCAAAGGGGAAAAGAAACATTTCAGGCAGAGGAGACCACAGACAAGTATAGATGCCTGAAAGATCATGGTGGGTTTGAAGAACTGTAAGACACTCCAAGTTGTGGAGAATAAAATTTTGCAGGAGAGAAGCAGCAGATGAGGCCAAAGTATACAATAACTCATACTGTGCATTGAGTGCAACACTTCATAACACTCATGCGTGCACGCTCAGTGGTGTCCTACTCTTTGCGACCCCATGGACTATATAGTCCACCAGGCTCCTCTGTCCGTGGGTTTCTCCAGGTAAGAATACTGGAGCAGGTTGCCATTTCCTCCTCCAGGGAATCTTCCCAACCCAGGGATTGAACCTATGTCTCCACGTCTCCTGCATTGCAGGCAGATTCTTTACTACTGAGCCACCAGGAAAGCCCCCATAATTTGTGTAGGATGCAGTAATTCATATTATATGCAGCAAACAGCATAAGTAAATGTTGTGAAGGTTCAAATCCCTGACAGAGTTTGTGTATATTAAGTAAAAGTCTGAAACTGCTAGGAGCCTGTGACCCTCTTGAGAGGGTGGGGCAGCAGTCAGAGGAGACAGGGAATCACCTTACTCTCCCTCAGGCTGGTTGTGACCCTTCCCTACCCAGCAATCCATCGTGGGACAGAACAGAAGCCACCAGATGTAGCATGCCTACCTCTCCTACTTCCTCACCTTCCCTGAACTCTGCTGGGAGAAGACTTCAACCATTCTTTTCCTGAAAGATTCATGTATGACCCAAAGTAGTGGAGAGTTAAGGGCAGAAACAGAAATTGTGGCATTAAAAAAAAAAAAAAAGCTAAGATTCTGTTTAATTCTCAGAAGAGGAGTAAGTCATCCACGTTTGAGAACTGTTAAAATCCCCACGAAGGCTTCTTACCTTCCTAACCTTCCTCTGTTTCCTTATCTTCTAGTCATCTCCTCTTCTATTTGGGCCCCTCTCTTCTGTATCTCCTCTTCCCCTTTCTATCACTCCCTACAATTCCTGCCAGGATGTAGAGTCCTACTGCCAGCCAGCTGTTGAGCCTGGAATATTCTGCAACCTCTGGTTTCAGCTAGATGCCAATGGAGGATTTCTCTGATACCCTTCTGTAAAATCCTTCTATAGGGTGCATTCTCCTGTGAAGGGACACTTGCTGAGGGTGCCTCACCTCTCATAGATCTGCCTCCAGATTGCCTTTTGATGTTCCCTAAAAGCAAACAGAAGGAAGAAAGTTCTTCCTTCCAGAGATTACCTTGTCTAGTCTATATAAGCAGTGTGTTCTCTAGTTGATGTAGCTTTAACCCTGCTTCTTTTGAATTAGTAACACTAGACCTCTGTCCAGGCCTGATTTTCATTAAAGGCTTTCCACATGAACTGAAAAATCACTCTACCTGGGTCAGCTGAGACAATGGGACTGTACTCAAAGAGTTATCAGGAACAAACCTTATTGTTAGGTTTGTTCCTGATAAAAGTCTAGGAGGTGTGTGTGTGTTGAGTAGGGCAGAGTACAATGGGGTATTCACATTTTCCAGCAGTTATGTAAATGTTTATTTGAAATTTGAAAAATTATTGCATTTTCTCCATCTCCATTGAGGACAGAAAAATCAGAAAGAGGATTGCCTTGTCAAGAGATTCAGCAAAACACTTAGCCTCGGAAACACACATTCCAATACCTGGAGGCTATCATTATTCTTACAAAACGTGCATCGCCTTAGGGCCTGTAGGTAACTTGCCTCCTCCATGTCTTAGCTGGGGTTTGTGGTCCCTCTTAGGAAAGGGGCATTGAAGCCAGTTATCTCTCAGTGCAGCCCAGAACCTAAGATTCTAATGGGAGGACACAGTTTCTGTTTTTTGGTGTTTTTTTTAATCCAGTCCTGGACTTCAATGTTTTCTTTTTCTACGGAGATCACCCCATCCCAGATGCAACATCCTTGCAAAGTATTGACGCTAAAGCAGGAAGGACACACTGTTTATACTCTTTTGCTTCTAGATGAATTAATCATTTATTTCTGTTGTCTTCATCAGAGGCATCACCTCAAAGCAGTTCCACTCTGAGTCAATTCTACTGCGGCTTGTAGTGACAAGTGGAAACAAGAATACAGATAAGTCTCTGGCTAGAGTGAAATAACTGAAATAACTTCTTCAGGTCACTGAGAGGCAGGAGACAGATGGGCCTCAGGTTAGATATTTACAACTGGCCTCCAGGTTTATATTTTTGGGGGCAAGAAAAATATGGGTTTCAGACCAGACACTTAAAACTAACCTCCTGTTTGCATTTCCTGAAACAGAGGGGAGGTGGGTTCTACGTTAGATATTTAGAACCAGCGCCCTGTTTGCTCTTAGAAATGTTAAGTAATAACTGAAACAGCCTAAATAGCCAGGCTTTGTCTCCTGCGGATACCTTAAGATAACAGTCATGGCAGGAACAGAGAGGGGCTGAACCTTGAGATCAGAAGGTCATATATTTCCCATCTTTGGGACAAGGGAGACATTTCACATGTACAGAAAGGCTCCTTGGGGGTCAAAAGGAGGGGGCACCATCCCATAATAGGTGATGCTCCTATGCGATCCCATAGCCCTCTGGGCTGAATCCATCTCGGAAAAAGACCCACATGTATGTTGGGGAGGGTCCTAGGGTGGGTTAGGTGTAGAAATCAGATATTTGGCTAGAGGTAAACAAAGACCTGGAAGAGATCTGCCCTATAGAAATGATTTAACTTCCTCTTTAATCCTACTCATTAGGAGGGAAGCTCACAAGCTTTTTCTCCCAGTATGCATCTCTACCTTGCTTCTATTCTAACTAAACAAACTGTTTCTCTGTGTGCTCCATCACTTGTTCTCCTATGTCTCTAATAATAAACTCTGTCCCTGCTTGTACAGTTTCTGCCTCCATGAGAAATGCATTTTTTAATGGGGGCAAAGATCCAGGGACAAATAGCTTCTAGTCTCCAGCCCTTGCTGGTCTGGTGGCAAGGATTCCTGGCTTTCATCCAGACTACCCAGGTTCAATTCTTGGGCAGGGTATTAACATCTCGCCTCCTGCCACTGCTCACTGCTTCCTCTCCAAGATCAACTGTTCTTCCTGGTTCACTGCTTCTGTTTTAGTCCCTCAACAGTGGAGCTTAATTTGTTTTTGTTTGTTTTTCAAGTGAAGGAGTTTTCCTTAATCCAACAATCCCACTTTGGGGGATTTGACAGAAATAAAATAATGGTGTGTGTACACTATTTATAGGATCAAATTTTAAAAGTACATTTTTCTTTCTTTCTCATTACTTAGCTGGTGACTATGGACACATATTTATCCTCTTAGAAAGGAAAGTTAATGCAGAATATGATTTTTGTTTTAATTGTGAGGATAGCATGGGATGATTAGGGGAGTAATAAAACATTTCATGATGACATTACTGACCCAGTGGATTAGTTATGGTTCCTTGTCTAAGCTGGCCATTCATAACAGGCTAATATGTACAAGAACTGGCATCAGGAAATATCAGATATTATGTAAGTCTGTTTCCTTTGGACAAGGAAAAAATTTCTTTGGTTAATAACTCAGAACCTCAGGAAAATGGTTTCAAAACCATCCTGTCATACTGCGAGCTCCCAGCACATTCATGTTCCGAGCACATGCAAGTCAGGTGGGCAGAGATTTATTGAGCAACTATTATGTGTCAGGCTGGGTGCTAGTAGGATATGGGACAATGAAAATAAACATGACATAGCTCAACTCTCAAGGTACTCAGTCCGTTTAGGTGGAGATAGGGAGAAACATAAATGAGGATAATGCTGGTGATGATGACTTTTGGTGTGATGTACTTTTATGAAGAGAAGAGCATCATTGGTCACTAGACCTGCAGAAATAAAGGTGTGGGGATAAATGGATGAGCCTGTGAACATTTGGTATTATCAGGGTAGGAAGTCCAAGATAAGGAGAGATGCCACTGGGAAAACTAGTTCTGCTGATCACAGAAGATCTTAGATGGTTTCATGGAACTTGGATGGGTTCCCCCCGCCCCCGCCCCTATAGTTCCAATACTTTGGCCATCTGATGCAAAGAGCCAGTTCATTAGAAAAGACCCTGATTCTGGGAAAGATTGAAGGCAGAAGGAGAAGGGGACAACAAAGGATGAGATGGTTGGATGGCATCACTGACTCAGTGGACATGAGTCTGAGCAAGCTCAGGGAGACGGTGAAGCACAGGGAAGCCTGGTATGCTGCAGTCCACGGGGTCACAAAGAGTCGGACACGACTGAGCGACTGAACAACAACAAGGCAATGAGGAGCCATGGAAAGGCTTTCTAAAGGAGAGTGATATATTCAGATTTGCATTTCCCTGGTGGCTCAGATGGTAAAGCCTCTGCCTGCAATGCTGGAGACCTGGGTTTGATCCCTGTGTCGGGAAGATCCCCTGGAGAAGGAAATGGCAACCCACTCCAGTACTCTTGCCTGGAAAATCACATGGATGGAGGAGCCTGGTAGGCTACAGTCCATGGGGTCGCAAAGAGTCAGACATGACTGAGCAACTGAACAACAACAAGGCAATGAGAAGCCATGAAAAGGCTTTCTAAAGGAGAGTGATATGTTCAGATTTGCATTTAAGTTAGATGACTTCAGTCTCAGATAGGCATATATGCAAAGGCAGAGAGTCCAGGTAGGTGACAGAGGAATAGTCTCTCTGAGAGATGGTGGGCCCTCCATGTGGGCAGTGATACAGACAGGGAAAGGAAGGATAACTTTGAAAGAGATTTAGACTAAAATAGATTAGATTAAGTAATTGATTAGATAGGAGAATGAATGAGAACATAAGATGACTCCTATGTCTGAGTGGCTGAAGATAAATAATAGAAGACAACAAGTACATTTAAGTTTAGTTTTAGAAAGGAAGATAAGTTTAGTTTTAGAAAAGTCTAAAATGACTATAAAGTATATAAATAGAGGTGCTTTGTAAGCAGTTGACTTTATAAATCTGGGACTCAAGAGAGAAGTCAGGGCAGGAGCTATCAACTTGGAAATCATGGAGTGTACTTGTCTGGCTGGATCTAGGAGTCATATTCCTTACGGGCCAGGCACTGCACTTAACACTGGGTATACAGTAGACGCACAAAATAATTCTTGGTTCTTTTCCTCATGGAGTTAACCATGTAGTGGTGGAAACAGACATCAAAAAAGTGAAGCTACTACAAAGTAGTATAAGAGAGGGACTTGATTTTCAACGGGGGGTCATGGAAGTACTAAGGAAATAACATATAGGGTAAAGTCATGACTCAAGGGAAAAGTAATAGACCAAGGAAACGCAGGTAACCCCAAAATGTAGAGATCAAGAAGGGAGAACTGAAAAGGAGAAAAAGGCAGAAATATAGGCAAAAAAAAAAATAGAAACAACTATTGTCACGGAAGACAAGGAAGGAGAAAATTTCAAGAGAGAATATTCCAACAATGTTAAATTTAGCACAGAAGACAAGCAATATAGGGCTAAAATGACCCCTTGATTACAAGTATGGCGGTCTTAAAGATATTGACAAGCAAATCATTGTAGAATTTAGAAGCCAGCTTTTAGTGAGTTGAGGAGTGAATGAGAAGTAAAAAACTGTTAAGGGGAGGAGAGCACAGCAGTTAGAGTGGAGCCTAAAGCAAATAAGTGGTGGATTCTAAGATCAGAGAAACTTTACCAGTGGGTTGACATCATAAGAAAGAAGAATCAGGGTCTGAGAGTAAACGGAAAGGCTGGGATCAAAAGAACAAGCAGAAGGAATAGCTTCAGTTTGGAGGAAAGCACTCTATCCTTTCGGCTTCCCTGGTGGGAGAGCCAGTAACGAATCTGCCTAAATTGCAGGAGAACACCTGCAATGCCAAGAGACATGGGTTCAATCCCTGGTTTGGGAAGATCCCCTGGACAATGAAATGGCAACCCGTGCCATTATTCTTGCCTGGAGAATTCCATGCACAGAGGAGCCTGGTGGGCTACAGTCCACGGGGTCACAAGAGTCAGACACAACTTAGCAACTAAACCACCGCCACCACTCTATCCTTTTAGATTGGCAGAGAGAGGTAAAAGTGCATATGGCTGTGGGTGTGTTTATACAAGGGGACCCAGAACGTTGAATAGCTCATTACCAAAGGACTCACTATTGTAGTTTATGAAGGAGTCAGCTTCTCTGCTGAGAGTGAGGGACCTGAGAAGAGTATAAGTCAGCAGTCATTCCTGAGGGGAAAGGGAAAGAAGATGACAGGGGACCAGAAAAAGAGTTGAGCTGCTGTGCTAACCCTGACTTTGCAGTGGAGCCAACCCATCTGGAGATGTGATTTTTCTCCAACCTATCACTTGACCATCTGGATACAGAAGGAAAGTCACATTGCAGGTTTTAAGATTGAGTTTTGCCTGGTGGCTGTGGCAAAACAGCCAGGCTGCAGAAGAATTAAGAGACTGAATGGAATTGTATCTTAGGTCATCAGCCATATGGGCCAAGTCAAGGAAGGAAACAAGTGACGCTAGAGAGGGGATGATTGGAATAAGAGGCTGAGATTTAAGAAGCTGGGGACACTAGGAGGCTGAAGAACAAGAGTTTTAAGAAAGGAAATGTGTGATATTGGGAAGGATTTGGGATTTGGTCTGAGAGTGGTTACAAAGGATTTCTGATCCAAGCCATAGATGGAGGTAACTCCAGTAAAGTGGGGTTTACTGGAATTGGGGCTAAAAAACCAAGGCTCAGGTGTTTGCTAGTTCATCTACAGGGTCATTTGAGCACATGAATATCAGCAGGTAACAGGAAGGAGTGGAGACAAAAGAAGCCAAAGGGTCAGTGAACCAGTTAAGAGGGTCTGGGAGGCTGGTATTTTTCAGTAATCAGAAGGAGCAGAAGAGGTACAATCTAGTGGCAGGACCCTTAAAAGAGAAGAGATTTTTACTGATTGATGTAGGAGGAGTTTGAAGCAGGCTTCTAGGGCTGCCATAACAAAGTACCACAAACTGGGTAGCTTTAAACAACAGCAATTTATTCTTACACAGTTCTGGAGGCTAGAAGTCCACAAGTCAGGTGTCAGTGGGGTTGGTTCCTTCTAGAGGCTCTGAAAGAGAATGTCTTTTATAAGGCTTCCCTGGTGGTGCAGAGGTTAAAGCATCTGCCTGCAATGTGGGAGACCTGGGTTCAATCCCTGGGTCGGGAAGATCCCCTGGAGATGGAAATGGCAACCCACTCCAGTATTCTTGCCTGGAGAATTCCATGGATGGACGAACTTGGTGGGCTATAGTCCACAGGTCGCAAAGAGTCGGACACGACTGAGCGACTTCACTTTCCTAGCTTCTAGTTGCCACCGGCAATCCCATGGACAGAGGAACTTGGTGGGCTACAGTCCACGGGTCGCAAAGAGTTGGACACAACTGAGCGACTTCACTTTCCTAGCTTCGAGTTGCCACCGGCAATCCTTGGTATTTCTTGGCTGACAGATGCATCACTCCAGTCTCTGCCTCCATCATCTGTGGTATTCTCTCCTCTTGTGTCTTCACATCATCTTCTTCTAAGGACATCAGACCTATTGGATTCAGGGCCCTCCCTACCTCAGTATGACCCCATCTACTCTTAACTAATGCAACAGCCCAGTTGCCAACTAAGGTGGCATTCTGAGGTACTGGGGGTTGGGACTTGAACATATCTTTTAGAGTGACACAATTCAACACTTGGACAATTGGAAAAGGCCATTCCTATCACAAGAAGAACATGATCAGAGAATAAACAGAACAATGCACGTCTTTGTGTGCCTGTTGTAGGGGTGGTGTTTAACAGGCAGTAGCATCTCAGGTTGGAGCCAACTTTCACTTAAAAAAAATGAGAAAGAAGAAAGTCAGAGGGGGTTCCAGTGAGCATTGGGGAGAAGTGTAGGGCCCAGGTAAGCACCAAGAAGGAAGAGAATAAGGAAAACAAAAGAGATGACTGGTCAGGGGCTTCATTGATGGGGTAATGACTGAGGAGGCCAGAGATATGCCTAGGGATTGGCTGTCCTGTGGCCCCAGAAGTAACTCCAGAGCTCATGTGTGCACATGGCTGTGTGGAGACAGGCTTTTGCACTGAAGGAGGAAGAGTGTATTAAAGCCAGCTTAGAGGCCTTTAGAAAGGTCTGGGTGATAACTAGCATGCATAATTATAAAAATATACCTCTAATGGAAAGGAGAGGATAGCGGCCAAAACCCCAGGTTTGGCACTGGACAACCCAGGATGAGACCAGGCCTCGTCATTTGACAATCACTTTACTTCATTTGACAATCACTTTACTTCATTTGACAATCACTTTACTTCTCTGGGCCTCAGTTTCCACCTCTGTAAAATGGGGCCATCCTATCTCCTAAATCCATTGTGGGAATTACCTGTGCTAATGTCTGTATGGCATCTAGAGCATGGTTTCCCATGAAGTAAATGCTCAATAAATGGCAGCCAGTTATTATACGATAACTTTTTATTTTGCAGTAATTGTACAAGGAACTCTTGTATACCTTTTAAATAAATTCACCAAATTCTGCTTACATTTTCCATTTTTTCTCTGTTATACATGCATGTCCCTCAGTATAGACACATTTTTATTTATATCTCTTTCTATTTCTACTTATATTTCTATCTGTAATTTTCCTTCCCTAAATCTTTTGAGAGTAAGTTTGGAGACACTGTGCCCCTTTAGTAAATAATCCAGTATGTATTTTGTAAGTACAATAGTGTCCTCTTATAAGCACACTGTGATTATCAAAATCAGGAAATTTAACCTGATACAATACTATTATCAACAATGTATATTCTTTTTAAGACTTTTATTTCTTTACTGTAGTTTTAGGTTTACAACAAAACTGAGAGGAAGGTACAAAGATTTCCTATATATCCCCTGCCCCTACAAATGCATGAACTTCCCCATTGTCAACATCACTTCCAGAACAGTACATCATTTTTATTAAGAATAAATCTACATCGACACATCGTAATAACCCAAAGTCCATATTACTTTAGGGTTAATACTGCACATTCTGTAGGTTTGGGAAATGTACAATGACATGTATCCATCATTATAATATCACACAGAATATTTTCACTGCCTTAAAAATCCTCTGTGTTCTGCCTATTCATCTTTTCTTCCCTCCACTCCTGGAAATCACTGATCTTTTTATTCTCTCCATGGTTTTACCTTTTCCAGAATGTCACATAGTTGGAATCATATGGTATATAGCCTTTCTAGATTATCTTCTCTCACTTGGTAATATGCACTTAAAGTTCCTCCATGTTCTTTCATGACTTGCTAGCTCATTAATTTTTAGCACTGAAAAATATTCCATTCCAGCTACTGAAGGACATCTTGGTTGCTTTGAAGTTTTGGCAATTACGAATAAAGCAGCTATAAACATCATTTTGCAGGTTTTTGTGTAGACATACATTTGTAGCGCTTTTAGGTAAAGATAAAGGAGCATAACTACTGGGTTGTATGGTAAGAGCGTGTTTAGTTTTATAAGGAACCACCAATCTGCTTTACACAGTGGCTGTACCATCTTGTATTCTCAACAGTGTAGGAGAGTTCCTGTTGTTCCACATACTCCCCAGCACTGATGTTGTCAGTGTCCTGGATTTTGGCCATTCTAATAGGTGTGTGGTAATATCTCATTCCTTGGAGAAGGGCATGGCAACCCACTCCAGTATTCTTGCCTGGGAGAATTCCATTGACAAAGGAGCCTGGCAGATTACAGTCACAGGGTCTCACACAACTGAAGCAAGTTAGCATCCACGCACCATCTCATTGTTGTCTTAATTTACATTTCCCTGATGATATAGAATATGGAGTACCTTCCATATTAATTTTTCATCAATCTTCTGAAAAGTTTCATAACTTTTTGATTTTTCCCAGTCTAGCATCTAATTCTGTATCACACATTGCATTAGTTTTCATGTTTCTTTATTCTTCTTTAATATTAGCTCTCATTTATGTTTTTTGGCCTTGATATTTAAGAAAAGCACAAGCTAGTTATTTTGTAGAATGTCTCATGGGTTGAATTTACCTGGTGTTCCCTCATGATTTGATTCAGATTATTCATTTTTGTCAGGAAAACCAAAAAAGTAATGTTGCGTTCTTCTTGATACATCATATCATGAGGCACATGATGTTAATTTGTTTTTAGAGATCAACCTGATCACTTAATTAAAGGGAAAGTCTTTTTATTTTATCATTCTTGTTGCTGTTAAAAATATAAGAGGGGCTCTGTTCCAATATGATTCTCTTTTTACTGCCAAATAAAGCATTATCTTTCCTGTGACCTTTCAATGGGTCAGTACACCTGAATTTGGACTTTTCATCTGACTCACAGAGTAACCAAAAGAACAGAAAATGGTACTTTTGGGTGAACCAGAAGGAATTAGAACTTGGACTTGTTGAACCTGGTTCCATTTAAGCCCCAATTCCAGGATAATTACTCTGCATTAAAAAAGAAATCCCTTCCATACTCTTCACTTATTGACTGAATTTATTTCTAAGTTTATTGTGATTGCCTTGGTCTGCTTCCCCTAACAATTCAGGATTCTTCTTAGGGATTACATAAAGCACAGAACAGTTTGAGAGAGGTTTGGAACATTCATATCTTTCCTTTAGGAGAGCTCAGTTCAATCGTTGCTGCTGTTGTTTCAGAGCCCCTGTGTCAAGGACTAACAGAGTGATCTGGGGTTGTTCAGAGACTTTAGTCTCCCGAGGCACATGGAATTAGGCTTTGGATTTGTTCTTCAAATACTGAAGAATTCTTTATGGCCATTGTTCTTGAAAAACAAGCAAAGGAAATCCGTATCCTTCAAGCTTTAGTTTAATGGTACTATGTACCACTGAATGGGTGGAAGGAAGACTTACCTTTAATTCAGATGAAATATATGTGAGAAATGATCCATATCCATTAAAAAGGTCAGCTTTGCATCTCATGCCAAAGTTTTTCAGAAAAGGTAGCCCACTGCATTAATTTGATTTTCCTGATTTTGAATATCTGACTCTACATTTGTTTTTACAGAGCACAGACTAATGCAAGCACACTATTCATTCCTTACACCACTAATGAGCAAAGATTATAACTCATATAGCTCTCTGTGTGTTACAGCAATAGCAAAACACTGCCAAATATAGCCATGTCTAACTATTATGAATACCTTTAACCTTGAGGGCCATCACCACAGTAACTAGCACTGTAATTAGCTGTTTAATCAGACTGGCTAGGGAAAACACACTAAATACTATATTGCACTGAATATCCAGTGGATGACTAATTGCCAACTTAAAAATTCAGAACTATGACTCTGTAGAATGTCTAAAACAGTGTAAAATGCTTTACAATTATTCATTAAGAATAAGATGGGCATCTATTGCATGTCTCCAACCTACTAAATGTTAATGTTGAAGGTTTTATGCAGACCATGTTCATAAATTTACAAATTGTGTCCATGAATTTAAATCCAAATAACTCAGCTTATTAAACTCCAATCACATCTTCTCCCTTAAAAGGCAGTGTTTTACAAGTAGACTATAAATGTGTTCATTGACTAATAATTACTTATATGACTTCCAAAATAAGGTGATTTGCAGGTGTAGCTTGATTATTTTGTTGAGGTGATGAGATGATTCCCTATTTCCCCAAACTCACTCACTATTTTGGTGTGAACATATGCCTGTTACAGAGATTTCAATCTGCTCTTCTTATGCCTCAGGCTTAAAAGGCAGCTTGAGGAATGTCTGCTACTCACCCAGCTTTGATGCTCTATCCAGAGGGAAAGGGTCCCCACACAGCCCATGGGTCACCTGGGTACTGGTGACACCTCTCCTTCTGAAAGGGGCTGAAAGTAAAAGAAAGTGTTAGTCACTCAGTCGTGTCCAACTGTTTGCGACCCCATGGACTGCCCACCAGGTTCCTCTGTCCATGGGATTTCTCAGGCAAGTACACTGGAGTAGGTTGCCATTCCCTTCTCCAGGCAATCTTCCTGACCCAGCGATCGAAGCCAGGTCTCCTGCATTGCAGGCAGATTCCATTCCAAACTGGTCCTTTGAGAAATTTATATGGATACTTTACCAGGGGTTGCTACCACTTCCAAGCAGGCTCTTGGCGCCAGTCTGGCTAAATTCTGGATCAGGTGATGGTCTTCCTATCTAAATTTCCTTACAATTTCAAGTTGGTGAAATAGGATTATCCTTCCTATTGAGAAAAGCATTTGACTCTAGAGGCAGTCAAATTAGTAGCAGGTCATCTGCAATAAATAGATGTATTTATTCATTCTGTAAACACAGGAACTGTGGGGACATGAAATTGAAAAATATCAAGTCTTGCTCATGTGAGCTTCATCCCCACAGATTGTACCTTCACCTCTGCAGAAAATGAAGGTGCTTTGTGAGTTAGGGGTGAAGTTTTTGATCATTTAAAACTTTATGGAAGGAAATTTTACAGTTCCTAAGGTAACCATTTCAGTTATTCATACTCCTCATAGCTAGGGAATTTTTCTTTATTCTAACTCAGGATTTCTCAACATCTGCTCTATTGACATTTAGGACTAGATAATTCCTTGTTGTGGGGGCTGTCTTGTGCATTGTAGGATGTGAGTAGTCCCCCAGACCTCTACTCACTAGATGCCAGTAGCACATCCCTAGTTGAGACAATCAAAAGTGTCTCAGACATTGCCAAATATTCCCTGGGGGACAGAGCTAATGATCTAACTTGAATTTGTTCTTTTACAATCTGATGTCATGTCTTTGTTACTGTTTATATTTACTGTAGAGATAGAGATTAATTTGCCATTATTTTCTGTTGAATAATGTCAAGGGAAGTCAGGCAGAGGAACCAGAAATCAAATTGCCAACATCCACTGGATCACCAAAAAAGCAAGAGAGTTCCAGAAAAACATCTACTTCTGCTTTATTGACTACACCAAAGTCTTTGACTGTGTGGATCACAATAAACTGTGGAAAATTCTGAAAGAGATGGGAATACCAGACCACCTGACCTGCCTCCTGAGAAATCTGTATGCAGGTCAGGAAGCAACAGTTAGAACTGGACATGGAACAACAGACTGGTTCCAAATAGGAAAAGGAGTACATCAAGGCTGTATATTGTCACCCTGCTTATTTAACTTATATGCAGAGTACATCATGAGAAACACTGGGCTGGAGGAAGCACAAGCTGGAATCAAGATTGCTGGGAGAAATATCAATAACCTCAGATATGCAGATG
The DNA here is from genome assembly GCF_023091745.1 of Budorcas taxicolor. Taxonomy (NCBI): domain Eukaryota; kingdom Metazoa; phylum Chordata; class Mammalia; order Artiodactyla; family Bovidae; genus Budorcas; species Budorcas taxicolor. Next base: position 43,129,997 of record NC_068917.1, on the reverse strand, counting down.
ACACCACCCTAATGGCAGAAAGTGAAGAGGAACTAAAGAGCCTCTTGATGAAAGTGAAAAGGAGAGTGAAAAAGTTGGCTTAAAGCTCAACATTCAGAAAACGAAGATCATGGCATCAGGTCCCATCGGTTCATGGCAAATAGATGGGGAAACAGTGGCTGACTTTATTTTTCTGGGCTCCAAAATCACTGCAGATGGTGATTGCAGCCATGAAATTAAAAGACGCTTACTCCTTGGAAGGAAAGTTATGACCAACCTAGATAGCATTTTAAAAAGCAGAGATATTACTTTGCCAACAAAGGTCTATCTAGTCAAGGCTTGGTTTTTCCAGTGGTCATGTATGGATGTGAGAGTTGGACTATAAAGAAAGCTGAGCACCCAAAATTGTTGCTTTTGAACTATGGGGTTGGAGAAGACCCTTGAGAGTCCTTTGGACTGCAAGGAGATCCAACCAGTCTATCCTAAAGGAGATCAGTCCTGGGTGTTCACTGGAAGGACTGATGTTGAAGCTGAAACCCCAGTACTTTGGCCACCTGATGCCAAGAGCTGACTCACTGGAAAAGACTCTGATGCTAGGAAAGATTGAGGGCAGGAGAAGAAGGGGAAGACAGAGGATGAGATGGTTGGATGGCATCACCAACTCCATGGACATGGGTTTGAGTGGACTCCAGGAGTTGGTGATGGACAGGGAGGCCTGGCGTGCTGCAGTTCATGGGGTCGCAAAGAGTCGGACACGACTGAGCTACTGAACTGAACTGAACTGAACTGAAGCAGATGCAAAAGTTTCATCCTCTGACTAGATCTCATATTGTTAAGAGTATAACAGTGTAACACTGGCATGATTGTTTTAATTTTTATTGACAAGATTCCCAGTTTCCTTTCCTCCCATTTTTTTCATTATGTTCATAGGCAAGAGTGTCATAGACAGATTGCTAGCTGGCTTTCTTTTGAAGTCAGTGATACTTAACTATTTTAATATGTCCATTCAATATGCAATTTGCTGAAAGCTATATAGCCTCTCCCTAGAAAGATATGCATATACATATAATTTTAGGAAATTCAAAGCTACCACCTCTCTAAGCCCTTTCCTGCATCCCAGGTTAAGATTCTATGTTTTAAAACTAGTGCTGCTTCCTTGAGTTATGATTTTGTGAGGTTATGAAATAAAGGAGGCCTGAATATGGATATTCATAATAACTTCATAAGAGTCAGACACAACTGAGCGACTGAACTGAAACGAATACGGATAATAAAGTTTGATCAGCATGATGGCTTTGCTCTTTCTAGGTAAACACTGCAGGCATTGTTAACATTTTGCGAAGCATCCTATTTTCATCTCCATTGTTATTGTGGGCCTTTGTGTTGTTGCTAACCCATTATTGCTCTTTCGCTTTAATTACTGATTTTGACAGCAGCAGAGCCATATTACTCAACAATAGAAGATGGGATGTGTGCCACCCTTTCCCCTGCCTACCCACCAGCCAGTAGTTGCTGCAGAACCAAACAGAGCTCTTTGAGGCTAGTGTGACCCTGCTATGAGCTCATCCACCCCTTCAAATGTACTCCCCCTGCAAAGAAAGAAAGAAACCGTATGCACAGCAGCATTGATGAGAAGTCCAAAGGATTCTTTGGAAGGGAAGAACAAAAATTAGTATATTGTCAAGCAAAGAACTTCTAAATAACTATACAGACACTTCTCTAACGTTGCTCTCTCTACAGTTCTCCCATTCAATCTCTATCCCCTCTAGCACTCCTCTCCTCCTGTGCAGAGTAATTACTCTTTGCCCTCAAACCCAGATGTCGCACTTATCCTGGTGCACAGATAAAAAAGGCTTGAAGTTCATGGGACCGCCACCCCCCCCAACTTTCTGAGAAGGCAGTTTAGGATCACCAATAATTATTTCAACATGTCCTTTGGTTAGTCACTTTCCCTCACCCCAAACTCAGTAATTTATCAGAGTATTTTTTTTTCTAAGCACATAACAGTATTCTTCCCCAATGAATTCTCATATTACTTACTGAGGCTAATAGTTTTGCCATATCATTACACCTGTAAGAGATAGCATAACTGGTTATTTTCTATATCCTTGCTACTGAAAGTGTGCTCCTGGGATCAGCAGCATTAGTAGTACCTGGGAATTTGTTAGAAATTCAAAATCTCAGGCTCCACCCTGTTTTACTGAATCATTATCTGCATTTTAACAATAGTCCCAAGTGATCTGTGTGCATACTAAGGTCCCCCCTCCCCCACCACCATCTTCATGTCCTTACCACCTAAGCTGGAGTTCCCCTGGGGTCCTGGAATAAACTGCCTCCTTCGTCCTCCATTCTGCTCCCAGATTGCAGAGTTGGTTTCAGGTAAGGGATAAGCCAGTATATTTCCGTTAGTTAAAAGTGGCTCCTCAGCCACCCATCTCCCACCCAACCCTATACCCAGTACCTGAGATTATCTTTGATTACATTCTGCTCTCTCCATCACAAATCTTATGGTTTGGGGAGGGGGGAGGGTGCAGAATCTGAAAATTTTATAATAATCCCCATTTACAGATGAGGAAACAAAGGCTCAGGAAGATCAAGTAACCAGTCCAAGTTCTCATAGATGATCAGGAGACAAAGGCAGATCAAGCCCCAGTCTCTCCTTTCATCTGTATCACGCTGACATTCTTTTATAACCACAATGCCAGGTGTAATTAGTTACTGGACATTCAGTGTGTGTATATTGTCAACTACAAATTGGCCTGTGTCAAGAGCATTTGACAGCTACTGAACAACAACAGGGCATACGCCATCCTGCCTCTGCAGAGACTGGGCTTCCCTGCTGGCTCAGACGGTAAAGAATCCACCTGCAGTGCAGGAGACCTGGATTTGATCCCTGGGTTGGGGAGATCCGTTGAAGAAGGGAACAGCTACCCATTCCAGGATTCTGTTCCTGGACAGAGGAACCTGGCAGGCTACAGTCCACGGGGTCATGAACACTACTAAGTGACTTTCACAAACTCTGCAGAGATTGAACCCTGTGCTACTGCAGCTGCCGACCTTCAACACCCCCTGCGGGAGTTCAGGGTGGAGTTAGGCACTCTGTGCTCCAGGGAATACAGTGAAGCTGGTCTTGAGATAGTTACATATTTTCAGGAACTGATTTCAAGATCCCAATCCTTGAGATAGAAAATCACTAAAACCCTTCAGGGTGACATCAGCTCCTCCTGACTAGCAGAAAACCTTTTGTAAAGTCCTTGATTTCATTGAACACCTCCTTCACCAAAATCTTATACATTGACCTTCCCCCACTGCCTCTTTGGAGCAGTCTCTCAGAGCTATCTGATGTACTGTCTCCTGCGATGCAGTCTTCCTTTTGCCCTGAATACAACTTAATTTGCAACTCTCACGTGATGTATCTTTTTTAGTTGATAGTTAATATACACCTATGAGATTCTTTTCATAAGACCTTGTCCCTTTATTCAAGCAGCCCATATTTGGAGGCTGTCAGTGGCGAGTAAATTCGCAATACACGGTGATACGTGATACCATGGTGCTAAGTGTAGGATGCTGTGAACACTCACAGGAAGGATGTCTAATTCAGCATTGGCTATGAAGTTAAGTTTACTCAGAAGCATGATATTCCGGCTGAAACTGAAGAAAAACCTGTGGAGAAGAATATTTGAGCAGATAAACAGTGTGAAGTTCAGAAACGAGAGATCATGTGGCCAATTTAAGGAATGGAAAGAAACACAGTGACTGAAGCTGGAGCGGGTGGGGAGGAGGGGTAGGTGAGTCACCCAATGAGAAAAGGCCCAGATGGAAGCAGGATTCTGGTTATGAAGAACCTCAGAAGGCACATAAGGAGTTTGAAGTAAAGGAGCCTCAAGAAAGTTTTTAAGCACAGGAGGGACATGATCACATTGTGTTTTAGAAAAGATGGCTCTTCTGTGTGGTGACAGAGTCAAAGGACGGCATGAGAAAAATAATCGAGTTGAGGTAGAAGGAAGTTAAAATAATATGGACAAGAGATATGGTGGCCTGAATTAGGACAATAGCAGGAAGGATAGAGATGCAAAAGGTAGATCTCTTTAGGAGGTAAATTTCAGTGGGGCTTGATTGATGAAATGGGAGTGTAAGCAGAATGAACAGTATGAAAAGGCAAAAAGATACAGCCCTGAAGGATGAACTCCCCAGGTCGGCAGGTGCTTAATATGTTACTGGAGATCAGTGGAGAAATAACTTCAGAAAGAATGAAGAGACAAAGCCAAAGCAAAAATAACACCCAGATGTGGATGTGACTGGTGATGGAAGTAAAGTCCACTGCTGTAAAGAGCAATATTGCATAGGAACCTGGAATGTTAGGTCCATGAATCAGGCAAATTGGAAGCACTCAAATAGGAGATAGCAACAGTGAATGTCAACATTTTAGGAATCTGTGAACTAAAACAGACTGGAATAGGTGAATTTAACTCAGATGACCATTTTATCTACTATTGTGGGCAAGAATCCCTTAGAAGAAATGGAGTAGCCATCACGGTCAACAAAAGAGTCCAAAATGCAGTATTTGCATGCAATCTCAAAAATGATGGGATGATCTTTATTCGTTTCCAAGGCAAACCATTCAGTATCACAGTAATCCAAGTCTATGCCACAATCAGTAATGCTGAAGAAGCTGAAGTTCAATGGTTCTATGAAGACTTACAATACCTTCTAGAACTAACACCAAAAAAAGATGTCCTTTTCATTATAGGGGAAGGAAATGCAAAAGTAGGAAGTCAAGAAATACCTGAGGTAACAGGCAGATTTGGCCTTGAAGTACAGAAAGAAGCAGGGCAAAGGCTAATAGAATTTTGCCAAGAGAACGCACTAGTCATAGTAAACATCCTCTTCCAACAACACAGGAGAACACTCTACACATTGACATCTCCAGACAGTCAATACCGAAATCAGACTGATTATATTATTTTCAGCCAAAGATGGAGAAGCTCTATACAGTCAGCAAAAACAAGACCAGGAGCTGACTGTGGCTCAAATCATGAACTCTTTATTGCCAAATTCAGACTGAAATTGAAGAACATAGGGAAAACCACTAGACCATTCAGGTATGACCTAAATCAAATCCCCACGATTATACGGTGGAAGTGAGACATAGATTCAAGGGATTAGATCTGATAGAGTGCCTGAAGAGCTAAGGATGGAGGTTTGTGACATTGTACAGGAGACAGGGATCAAGACCATCCCCATGGAAAAGAAATGCAAAAAAGGCAAAGTGTTCGTCAGAGGAGGCCTTACAAATAGCGGTGAAAAGAAGACAAGCAAAAGACAACAGAGAAAAGGAAAGATATACCCATTTGAATGCAGAGTTCCAAAGAACAGCATGGAGAGATAAGAAAGCCTTCCTCAATGATCAATGCCAAGAAATAGAGGGAAACAATAGAATGGGAGAGACAAGAGATCTCTTCAAGAAAATTAGAGATACCAAGGGAACATCTCATGCAAAGATGGGCACAATAAAGGACAGAAACAGTATGGACCTAACAGAAGCAGAACATATTAAGAAGAGGTGGCAAGAATACACAGAAGAACTGTACAAAAAAGATCTTTACAACCCAGATAATCACGATGGTGTGATCACTCACCTAAAGCCAGACATGCTGGAGTGGGAAGTCGAGTGGGCCTTAAGAAGCACTGCTAAGAACAAAGTTAGTGCAGGTGATGAAGTTCCATTTGAGCTACCTCAAATCCTGGAAGATGATGCTGTGAAAGTGCTGCACTCAATACGCCAACAAATTTGGAAAACTCAGCAGTGGCCACAGGACTGGAAAAGGTCAGTTTTCATTCCAACCACAAAGAAAGGCAATGCCAAAGAATGCCCAAACTACTGCACAATTGCACATATCTCTCACGCTAGTAAAGTAATGCTCAAAATTCTCCAAGCCAGGCTTCAACAGCACATGAACCATGAAATTCCTGATGTTCAAGTTGGATTTATAAAAGGCAGAGAAATCAGAGATCAAATTGCCAACATCCGCTGGATCATCAAAAAAGCAAGACAGTTCCAGAAAAATATCTACTTCTGCTTTCTTGACTATGCCAAAGCCTTTGACTGTGTGGATCACAACAAACTGTGGAAAATTCTTCAAGAGGTGATCAGACCACCTGATCTGCCTCTTGAGAAATCTGTATGCAGGTCAAGAAGCAACATTTAGAACTGGACATGGAACAACAGACTGGTTCCAAATTGGGAAAGGAGTACATCAAGGCTGTATATTGTCACCCTGCTTATTTAACTTATATGCAAAGTACATCATAAGAAATGCTGAGCTGGATGAAGCACAAGCTGGAATCAAGATTGCAGGAAGAAATATCAATAACCTCAGATATTCAGATGACACCACACTTACGGCAGAAAGTGAAGAAGAACTAAAGAGCCTCTTGATGAAAGTGAAAGAGGAAAATGAAAAAGCTGGCTTAAAACTCAACATTCAGAAAACTAAGATCATGGCATCCGGTCCCATCACTTCATGGCAAATTGATGGAGAAACAGTGGAAACGGTGACAGATTTTATTTTCTTGGGCTCCAAAATCACTGCAGATGGTGACTGCAGCCATGAAATTAAAAGATGCTTGCTCCTTGGAAGGAAAGTTATGACCAACCTAGAGAGCATATTAAAAAGCAGAGCCATGACTTGGCCAACAAAGGTCCATCTAGTCAAAGCTATGGTTTTTCCAGTAGTCATGTATAGATGTGAGAGTTGGACTAGAAAGAAAGCTGAGCACCCAAAATTGATGCTTTTGAAAAGTGTGGTGTTAGAGAAGATTCTTGAGAGTCCCTTGGACTGCAAGGAGATCAAATGAGTCCATCCTAAAGGAAATCAGTCATGAATATTCATTGGAAGAACTGATGCTGAAGCTGAAATTCCAATCCTTTGGCCACCTGATGCGAAGAACTGACTCATTTGAAAAGACCCTGATACGGGGAAAGACTGAGGGCAGGGGGAAAAAGGGATGAAAGAGGATGAGATGGTTGGATGGCATCACCGACTCAATGTGAAGGAGGAAACAGACAGAGCTGGACTCCATCCTAGGCCAGGCTGTGAACAATAGGCTACATGCATGGTCACCCTCCCAAGGCACTCTGAATTTTGTGCCCAGTGCCTATAGAAGTGGCATACCAACGGAAAATCAGACCCCTGGATAAAAGAGCCTCAGGACTTGTACTTAGACTCTCCATTGCCTAAAGAATATGCTAATTATCTCTGTAACAGAACAAAGTGGTAAATTCCATTATGTTTATCAGGATATGACCACAGGCCGATTGATAAATATCCACTGTTTATCTACTCTTGTGACACATGAATCACGGGTTAACTTTGATCGTATCTCTCTTTTACCTTGTCTAGACTAGTTTCAAGGAATTCGGGGAGGTGGGTTTGAGCAAGTACACTTAGGGTATATAGTTCAGTTCAGTTCACTCAGTCGTGTCTGACTCTTTGCGACCCCATGAATTGCAGCACGCCAGCCCTCCCTGTCCATCACTAACTCCCGGAGCTCACTCAGACTCACGTCCATTGAGTCAGTGATGCCATCCAGCCATCTCATCCTCTGTCATCCCCTTCTTCTCTTGCTCGCAATCCCTCCCAGCATCAAAGTCTTTTCCAATGAGTCAACTCTTCGCATGAGGTGGCCAAAGTACTGCAGTTTCAGCTTTAGCATCATTCCTTCCAAAGAAATTCCAGGGTTGATCTCCTTCAGAATGGACTGGTTGGATCTCCTGGCAGTCCAAGGGACTCTCAAGAGTCTTCTCCAACACCACACTTCAAAAGCATCAATTCTTCAGTGCTCAGCCTTCTTCACAGTCCAACTCTCACATCCATACATGACCACAGGAAAAACCATAGCCTTGACTAGACAGACCTTAGTCGGCAAAGTAATGTCTCTGCTTTTGAATATGCTGTCTAGGTTTCTCATAACTTTTCTTCCAAGGAGTAAGCGTCTTTTAAATTCATGGCTGCAATCACCATCTGCAGTGATTTTGGAGCCCAAAAAAATAAAGTCTGACACTGTTTCCACTGTTTCCCCATCTATTTCCCATGAAGTGATGGGACCAGATGCCATGATCTTCGTTTTCTAAATGTTGAGCTTTAAGCCAACTTTTTCACTCTCCTCTTTCCCTTTCATCAAGAGGCTTTTTAGTTCCTCTTCACTTTCTGCCATTAGGGTGATGTCATCTGCATATCTGAGGTTATTGATATTTCTTCCTGCAATCTTGATTCCAGCTTGTGCTTCTTCCAGCCCAGCATTTCTCATGATGTACTCTGATATAAGTTAAATAAGCAGGGTGACAAATATACAGCCCTGACGTACTCCTTTTCCTATTTTGAACCAGTCTGTTGTTCCATGTCCAGTTCTAACTGTTGCTTCCTAACCTGCATATAGATTTCTCAACAGGCAGGTTAGGTGGTCTGGTATTCCCATCTCTTGAAGAATTTCCCACAGTTTATTGTGATCCACACAGTCAAAGGCTTTGGCATAGTCAAGAAAGCAGAAGTAGATGTTTTTCCGGAACTCTCTTGCTTTTTCCATGATCCAGCGGATGTTGGCAATTTGATCTCTGGTTCCTCTGCCTTTTCTAAAACCAACTTGAACATCTGGAAGTTCACGGTTCACATATTGCTGAAGCCTGGCTTGGAGAATTTTGACCATTACTTTGCTAGCGTGTGAGATGAGTGCAATTGTGCGGTAGTTTGAGCATTCTTTGGCATTGCCTTTCTTTGGGACTGGAATGAAAACTGACCTTTTCCAGTCCTGTGGCCACTGCTGAGTTTTCCAAATTTGTTGGCATATTGAGTGCAGCACTTTTACAGCATCATCTTCCAGGATTTGAAATAGCTCAACTGGAATTCCATCACCTCCACTAGCTTTGTTCATAGTGATGCTTTCTAAGGTCCACTTGACTTCACATTCCAGGATATCTGGCTCTAGATGAGTGATCACACCATTGTGATTATCTGGGTCATGAAGATCTTTTTTGTATAGTTCTTCTGTATATTCTTGCCACCTCTTCTTAATATCTTCTGCTTCTGTTAGGTCCATACAATTCCTGTCCTTTATCAAGCCTATCTTTGCATGAAATGTTCCCTTGGTATCTCTAATTTTCTTGAAGAGATCTCTAGTCTTTCCCATTTTGTTGTTTTCCTCTATTTCTTTGCATTGATCGCTGAAGAAGGCTTTCTGATCTCTTCTTGCTATTCTTTGGAACTCTGCATTCAGATGCTTATATCTTTCCTTTTCTCCTTTGCTTTTTGCCTCTCTTCTTTTCACAGCTATTTGTAAGGCCTCCCCAGACAGCCATTTTGCTTTTTTGCATTTCTTTTCCATGGGGATGGTCTTGATCCCTGTCTCCTGTACAATGTCACGAACCTCATTCCATAGTTCATCAGGCACTCTATCTATCAGATCTAGGCCCTTAAATCTATTTCTCACTTCCACTGTATAATCATAAGGGATATGATTTAGGTCATACCTGAATGGTCTTGTGGTTTTCCCTGCTTTCTTCAATTTCAGTCTGAATTTGGTAATAAGGAGTTCATGATCTGAGCCACAGTCAGCTCCTGGTCTTGTTTTTGTTGACTGTATAGAGTTTCTCCATCTTTTGCTGCAGAGAATATAATCAATCTGATATCAGTGTTGACCATCTGGTGATGTCCATATGTAGAGTCTTCTCTTGTGTCATTGGAAGAGGGTGTTTGCTATGCCCAGTACATTTTCTTAGCAAAACTCTATTAGTCTTTGCCCTGCTTCATTCCACATTCCAAGGCCAAATTTGCCTGTTACTCCAGGTGTTTCTTGACTCCCTACTTTTGCATTCCAGTCCCCTATAATGAAAAGTACATCTTTTCATTATTGGAAGCAAGGTCCGATGCTGTAAAGAGCAATACTGCATAGGAACCTGGAATGTCAGGTCCATGAGTCAAGGCAAATTGGAAGTGGTCAAACAAGAGATGGCAAGAGTGAACGTCGACATTCTAGGAATCAGTGAACTAAAATGGACTGGAATGGGTGAATTTAACTCAGATGACCATTATATCTACTACTGCGGGCAGGAATCCCTCAGAAGAAATGGAGTAGCAATCAGGGTCAACAAAAGAGTCTTTAAATGCAGTACTTGGATGCAATCTCAAAAACGACAGAATGATCTCTGTTCATCTCCAAGGCAAACCATTCCATATCACGGTAATCCAAGTCTATGCCCCAACCAGTAATGCCTAAGAAGCTGAAGCTGAATGGTTCTATGAACACCTACAAGACCTTTCAGAACTAGGGTATATAAGGTTTTCACAAAAACTGGTTGGGGTCCTTGGCTAAGAGGAGACTCTGCCTTGGGCCCGCCGGTGTAATAAACTGCACTCCATTATCTGCATTGCCCTTCTGAGTGAGTTTGTTTCCCGGAACGCGTCGCTACAACCAACGGACACGAGTCTGAGTAACCTCCGGGAGTTGGCGATGGACAGCGAGGCCTAGTGTTCTGCAGCCATGGGGTCGCAAAGAGCCAGACATGACTGAGCGACTGACCTGAACTGAAGTGAGAACAGAAAGAAGACAGTAGCATACCGTCCTCCATTTTTGCCTTAGGCAGGGGTGTAGATATTAGCACCATATATTTGAGTATGTTATAAAAAATTTTCCTACAAATTATCTCCTCATTAACATGTGAATGCCACTTTATTGGCTAGTATACTTATGGCCAGATTTGCCCTTGTTATGGTTACAGGAAGTCTCATCAGTCATTTATTAAAGGTGAACACGCTTACTTGTGCAACTGGATCATTTCAGAGTATACACATTGAGAATTACTGTCACAGCATGATGTCATAAACAAAAACCATTACGGGAAACATTGAAGATTCTAGTTATTTCAACAAAATTATGCTTCTCACTGCAAACAGTCCCTTGGTTACTGAATTATTAAACAAACTAAAACAAGAGAGGAACAAATAATAAGCCACAAACTATAGATGTGAAAAAAGGAACTGGTCATAAAACATAAAAACTATCAAAGAAAAATAATACTGGCCACAGGGAAAGCAAACCTGGAATCTTATATAAGAGCAATGTATTGGCTAGTTCTGACTTCAGATAGGACTACTAAAATCTCTTCCATCCCCAAATGCCTATAAATAATTCTCAGTATCTTTTTTGACAGTACATGTAAAATCAGAAGTAATTTATTAAAAATCCTATGTGTTTGAAATCTTAAGGATTAGGTTATAAATAAATTAACTATTTATTTTTTCATGTACTAAGAGGAAGCTAGAACAACAGAGAATCAGTTGCTTTTTCTCCCTAGCAGAGAGACAGGGCAAAAAGGCAATCTTAGTTTTTTTATTTATAGCTGTAGGCCAAAATGTAAAAGTTAATTGTGAAAATGATACTAGGATTTCAAATTTGTATAAGAAATTTATGCATATATTAAAACTATGGTTGAAAAACATTCATAAGGGTTTTCCACATGATTCACATGAATCAGTTCTCATTTTGTTTGAACTAGTTGTGTTTGCTTTGGTCCACGACAGTCATTCTAATTCTCATGTATCCTCCTTGGCCTTGCATCAAAAGATGCTATAGAAATATCGGCATTAAACTCACTGTTTTCCTGACAGGGGATGTTGTCAAGGACTAACTGTCCTCTGCTGCATATCACTTTTATAGGTACTCCCTAGGGATTTTTGCTCATGTTTGCTGCTGCGTCACTTCAGTCGTGTCCGACTCTGTGTGACCCCATAGACAGCAGCCCATCAGGCTCCCCCGTCCCAGGGATTCTTAAATGCCAGCAAAACTCCTTCTGAGAAAATGCAGTACTTTTATCTTATAGACTTCCCTGGCGGCTCAGACGGTAAAGTGTCTGTCTACAATGCGAGAGTCCTGGGTTCAATCCCTGGGTTGGAGAAGATTCCCTGGAGAAGGAAATGGCAACCCACTCCAGTACTCTTGCCTTGAAAATCCCATGGACGGAGGAGCTTGGTGCAGGTTACTGTCCATGGGGGCGCAAAGAGTCCAGAGGGCACGACTGAGGGATTCACTTTCACTTATCTTATAGATAAGATAAATCTTTAGCTAATCAAGTTTATTTTTCTTTTAGTTTTGACCACCAGGAAGGTAACTGCAAACTTTGGGATCCACGTTTCGTTATTATGCTTAGAAAGCATCACTATAAACAAAGCTAGTGGAGGTGATGGAATTCCAGGTGAGCTATTTCAAATCCTAAAAGATGCTGTGGCTCAAGTGCTGCACTCAATATGCCAGCAAATTTGGAAAACTCAGCAGTGGTCACAGGACTGGAAAAGCTTAGTTGTCATTCCAGTCTCAAAGTTAAGTGAAATGAAGTGAAGTCGCTCAGTCGTGTCCTACTCTTTGCGACCCAATGGACTGTAGCCCAGCAGGCTCCTTGGTCCATGGGATTTTCCAGGCATGAATATTGGAGTGGGTTGCCATTTCTTTCTCCAGGGGATTTTCCCGACCCAGGGATTGAACCCAGGTCTCCCACACTGTAGGCAGACGCTTTACCGTCTGAGCTACCAGGGAAGCCCAATCTCAAAGAAATGCAATGCCAAAGAATGTTCAAACTACTGCACAACTGCACTCATTTCACAGGCTAGTAAAGTAAAGCTCAAAATTCTCCAAGTGAGGCTTCAACCATACGTGAACTGTGAACTTCCAGATGTTTAAGCTGGGTTTATAAAAGGCAGGGGAACCAAAGCTCAAACTGCCAACATCCATTGGATCATAGAAAAAGCAAGAGAGTTCCAGAAAAACACCTACTTCTTCTTTATTGATTACGCCAAAGCCTTTGACTGTGTGGATCACAATAAACTGTGGAAAATTCTTCAAGAGGTGGGAATACCAGATCATCTGTCCTGCCTCCTGAGAAATCTGTATGCAGGTCAAGAAGCAACAGTTAGAACTGGACATGGAACAACAGACTGGTTCCAAATTGGGAAAGGAGTGCGTCAAGGCTGTATATTGTCACCCTGCTTATTTAACTTACATGCAGAGTACATCATGCTAAATGCCAGGCTGGATGAAGCATAAGCTGGAATCAAGGCTACCAGGAGAAATATCAATAACCTCAGATATGCAGAGGGCTTCCCTGGTGGCTCAGAGGTTAAAGTGTTTGCCTGCAATGCGGGAGACTTGGGTTCGATCCCTGGGTTGGGAAGATCCCCTGGAAGAGGAAATGGCAACCCACTACTGTATTCTTGCCTGAGAATCCCATGGAGAGAGGAGCCTGGTAGGCTACAGTCCACGGGGTCGCAAAGAGTTGGACACAGCTGAGTGACTTCACTTTCACTTTTCACTTTCAGATATGCAGATGACACCACCCTTATGGCAGAAAGTGAAGAACTAAAGAGCCTCTTAATGAAAGTCAAAGAGGAGAATGAAAAAATTGGCTTAAAATTCAACATTCAGAAAACTAAGATCATGGCATCCGGTCCCATCACTTCATGGCAAATTGATGGAGAAACAGTGGAAACAGTGAAAAATACTTTATTTTCTTGGTCTCCAAAATCACTGCAGATGGTGACTGCAGCCATGAAATTAAAAGAGGCTTGCTCCTTCAAAGAAAAACTATGACCAACCTAGATAGCATGTTAAAAAGCAGAGACATGACTTTGCCAACAAAGGTCCATCTAGTTAAAGCTATGGTTTTTCCAGTAGTCATGTATGGATATGAGAGTTGGACTATAAAGAAAGCTGAGCGCTGAAGAATTGATGCTTTTGAACTGGTGGTGTTGGAGAAGACTCTTGAGAGTCCCTTGGACTGCAAGGCAATCAAACCATTCGATCCTAAAGGAAATCGGTCTTGAATATTCATTGGAAGGACTGATGCTGAAGCTGAAACTCCAATCCTTTGGCCACCTGATGTGAAAAACTGACTCATTAGAAAAGACCCTGATGCTGGGAAAGATTGAAGTCAAGAGGAGAAGGGGATAACAGAGGATGAGATAATTGGATGGCATCACCGATGCGATAGACATGAGTTTGAGTAGGCTCTGGGAGTTGGTGATGGACAGGGCAGCCTGGCATGCTGCAGTCTACAGGGTCGCAAAGACTCATATGTGACTGAGCGACTGTACTGAACTTTAGTTATTATATGGAACATAATTCTCACAAACCCTTGTGTTTTTTTTCTCAAATTATGTAGGAACTGAAATAAAGTTATAAATTACTTATATTTATAGCCCTCAGACAATTTTAAGAACACAACCAAATAGACAAAATTTAATGCAAACAAAATGATAAAACTAATACAGTTCATTCTAGTGGCATTAGTAAGCATGATGGACAAAGTTGTAATGACAAAACTGATCACTACATATAGGATTCTCTTGAACCCTATGCCTGTTTTTATGGTGTATGGTGTGATAACTCAATTCTTTCATTCCTTCTCTTCACTTAACTTACTGTGAAACTTTCATCCATATAGTGTGTTGCAGTGACATTTAGGCTTTGTTGGGTGCAAACATATCCTTTAGATTTTAGGCCCCATCTCTTGTTTTTCTTATTGACTATGAAGACAAACACAATCCCAAGGATGAAAATACCATGGCAGTACTGTGGACTAAAAAAAGGTATACAACTTGAGAGTTGTGAGTTAAGTTTTATCTGGGGCAAAATGAGGACTTCAGCCCTGGAGGCTACATCTCAGATAGCTCTGAGAGACTGCTCCAAAGAAGCAGTGGGGGAAAGTCAATCTATGAGGTTTTGCTGAAGGGGGAGTTCAATACCATGAATCACTCAATTTACAAAAGGTTTTTTGTTAGTCATGAGGATCTAATGTCACCATGAAGGGATTTAGTGCTTCTCTAGATATGAGGAGATGCAAGTGAAAGTGAAGTCGCTCAGTCATGTCCGACTTATTGAGACCCCATGGACTGTAGCCCACCAGGCTCCTCTGTCCATGGGATTCTCCAGGCAACAGTACTGGAGTGGATTGCCATTTCCTTCTCCAGGGGATCTTCCCAATCCAGGAACTGAACCCGGGTAGATGCAAGGAGATCATAAAATCTGTTCATAAAAACATTCAACTATCTAAAGACCTGTCCCACCAGAATCCCTGGAGCACAGAGTGCCTCACTCCACCCTGAATTCCCTCAGGGAAGGAACTGCTGAAGGTCAATAGCTATAGCAGCACTGGGGTCAATCTCCCTGGAGGCAGATGGCAAATGCCTTTGTGTTCAGTCCTTGGCAATGGTCTTGGTAAGTGCCAATTTGCAGTTGACAGTACTAAGTGCTCATACAGATCACCTAGAATGTTCTTATATTTTTTCTAAATTACCATAAAAATCAATATGCAAAAATACTACATGCTCACAGAAAACTATCATTCCCTAAGAATGTATTGGGTATCTTCCAGTTGAGAATCACTAATTTAAGGATTAGCGATACATCAGTTTTCCCTTTGGTCTCATCTTTTCATTCTATTTTTATTTTCTACTTGACCTCAGTTTTAGAAAATCCGTATTTTGTGTGTGTGTGTGCTATATGCTCTAAGGTAAATTACTAAAATCCTCTTCTGAAGCAGAATAATGCTCCCAATGAAATAACCTACAGGCAATTTGCTCCAAACACCATCAGCCATAGATTTGTGCTGAATTTCTTTTTTTTCTGCAGTCCTCCTCTCCTGTGAGCTTTTGATGTCTATTCTCAAAGTCCTAGAAAGCTAATGAAATAATTTTTTAAATTTTTTTCTATTAAAAATACCATATAACATCTTTGCTCATTTATGTCCTAACTATTATAGATAAAATAAATTAGCCTAATACCAAATTAGCTTAAAATTAGAAAACACTTACATGAAAAGGCAGTACAAAATCTTAATATGGGTATTAAGAGAGAAGGTTGTCAAGTCCTCTGACAAAATTGTCTAAGTCTTCAATAGCAAACTTGTCCTCAGTGACTTTCTGAGACTATCTTGCTTATCCTAGCTACTACACAGCCCAGTAGCTAGCCTCAAGTTTAGGTGGTGCTCTTCTAAGAAGCATGCCTATTTAGGCCCAGCAAAGTGGAATGCATATTCAGCTTGATAATGTGAAAAAAGTTTATGGGCAGTAATCAGTGTGCCTTTGGGTTGCCTTAGGGAGCCTATAGATGGATCCCTTTATAATCAAAGTTCTTTTGTTTGTTTTTTAATAATTTTATTTGTCTAGTTAGTTATTTTTGGCTGTGCTGGGTCTTCTTGCTGCGCCAGTGGGGGATACTCTCTAGCTTTTCATTGCAGAGGCTTCTCTTGTTTTAGAGCACAGGCTCTAGGATGTGCAGGCTTGAGTAGCTGCAGCTCATGGGCTCTAGAGCGCAGGCTGAGTAGTTGTTGCACACGGGTTTAGTTGATCCGTGGCATATGGGATCTTCCCAGACCAGAGGTCAAACTAGTATCCCATGAATTGCAAGGCAGACTCTTAACCACTGGACTACCATAGAAGCCCTCAAAGTTTGTTTAAGGGGGAAAATCTACACTGGACTGGGACCTAAATTCAAACCCTGCTGTAAACAATTCTAAGGCCTGAAAAAGAGGCAAAGCAGCAATTCTGAACTAGGGAAGATCCTCACATACATAAATGCAACCTAAGAGCCAAATGCCCTGGATATCTATGGAATGGATATAATCCATATCACTCTCTGTGTTTGTATTTTTGTTCCCCCACTAGACTTGAGGGCATGAATTCAGGTTTTATTCACTTATAACTCATCAGAATTTGGTATTTAGTAGGTGACAATGTTTATTTATAATACTTACATTCTCATAGCTATAGAAAAATACAAGTGTGGTAGGAACTGGCTGGCTATTCACCAAACTCCTTTTCCTTTCCTCCTGGGCCCAAAACTAGTTTACATTTCCAACTGAACTTGACCAGTAAATTGGGCAAAAATGGATATGTCACTTGCTGACCCGGTCCATGAAAACTTGCCATGCGGTCCCCATCTTTCTTCTCCCACCTGCCTCTGGATGTTAGTACCCATAGCAACCTTGGGAGCTAGTGTCAAAGATGGCAGAGCCTATGTCAGCTTGGATCCCTGAATGAGCCTCTTTTGGAAGACCCTTGCTGCCAATTAGACTCAACATGAGTAATAAATAAAGTTTTGTTTTGTTAAGCTACTGATATTTAGGGTCTGTTTGTTTCAGCAGCTAGTACTATCCTAACCCAATACAACACATTAAATAGATAATGCTTTACTGACATTATTGAAGGAAAAGTATCATAATGCTAAGTGTGCTAATATTTAGTCAGTCCTGGGCTTGAGTTCTGGATTTGACACTTTCCAACTCAGAGATATTGGGTATATGTTTAGCACTCTGATCTCAAATTAGCGTTGTTGAGAAGATTAAATGAAATCTCTCATGGCTATACCCTAGCGTAGTGCCTAGCACTTTGAATCACACATGTAGTGTGACTACATGGCTGTGAGAAGTACAGTCCCTCCATTTGATTGACTTCTTCCTGATCTCTTTCAGTCTCAGGATCTCATACTTAATCTCTTTTCTAATTAAAAAAAAGAAGAAGCTGTCATCAGATCTGGGCTTGCTTTCTGATATGGCACATTTTGAACTCTGATAATTTTTTCAGCTATGTATTATCTCAAAGGCTATTCAAGTTTCAGAGTCCACCTCTTAGGAAACATACTTTTCCATATGTCCCTCTTGTGGACAATTGTTAGATTGTCAAACTCTTCAATATGTTAACAAAGTTCTATAAAGAACCCTGATTTGACTCTAGGAAGGAATTCTAATGGCATTATGAATGCTGCCACTCAGACCTAGCATGACTATAAATGAGGGAAGGGACACCATGTCCTTGAGCCTTACACTAGGCAGGGAATATTTTCTACTACCCATTTTAACCATTACTTACAACCACTGCCCCCAAAGCAACATGATTTTGTTTTCCAAAGAGCTGACTGAGCCCAGGAAGATTTAATCCAAATGAAAACTTGGATTTTGCTAAATGATGTTTTGGCTATCCAAATACGGCTTAAATTTGCCAGATTATGGAATTCCACCCTGCCCAATTTGTTATCATTTTCATTTATATATCTCTAGTCAGATGTTTCTTGTTTATAAAGAAGGAAGCCTTTGCCAAGTCAGTGAAAGCCAGAGAACCACACTGTCCTTTAAGGGAAAATACTAAGGTTTCTGTACATTTCCTCTGAACTGATTGGAATGTGAAGTTGGCAAAAGCAAAGTAATCCCCAGCCACAGATGCCATATGACAGAAACACAAAAGGGCAGAATCCAAGACCAAAAGGCTTGAGTGCCTATAATGGCAAGCACCAGGTCAGCACTTTTTTTTTTTTTTTAAGATCAGTACAGCTCTGCACAGGATAGCAGTGCTAGGCGATTTTAGATTAGGTAATCAGGCAGTGAACACCCTCTTCCAACAACACAAGAGATGACTCTACACAGGGACATCACCAGATGGTCAATACTGAAATCAGACTGATTATATTCTTTGCAGCCAAAGACAGAGAGGCTCTATAAAGTCAGCAAACATAAGACTGGGAGCTGACTGTGGCTCAGATCATGAACTCCTTATTGCCAAATTCAGACTGAAATTGAAGAACGCAGGGAAAGCCACTAGACTGTACAGGTATGATCTAAATCAAATCCCTTATGATTATACAGTGGAAGTGAGAAATAGATTCAAGGGATTAGATCTGATAGACAGAGTGCCTGATGAACTATGGATAGAGGTTCGTGACATTGTACGGGAGGCAGTCCCATCTCAAAGAAAAACAAATGCAAAAACCCAAAATGGTTGTTGGAGAAGGCCTTACAAATAGCTGAGAAAAGACAAGAAGCTAAAGACAAAAGAGAAAGGGAAAAATATAATCATCTGAATGCAGAGTTCCAAAGAAGAGCAAGGAGAGATAAGAGAGCCTTCCTCAGTGATCAATGCAAAGAAATAGAGGAAAACAATACAATGGGAAAGACTAGAGATCTCTTCAAGAAAATTAGAGATACCAAGGGAACATCTCATGCAAAGATGGGCACAATAAAGGACAGAAACAGTATGGACCTAACAGAAGCAGAAGATATTAAGAAGAGGTAGCAAGAATACACAGAACTATACAAAAAAGATCTTCATGACCCAGATAACCACAATGGTGTGATCATTCACCTAGAGCCAGACATCCTGGACTGCAAAGTTGAGTGGGCCTTAGGAAGCATCACTATGAACAAAGTGGAGGTGATGGAATTCCAGTTGAGCTACTTCAAATCCTAAAAGATGATGCTGTGAAAGTGCTCCACTCAATATGCCAGCAAATTTGGAAAATTCAGCAGTGGCTACAGGCCTAGAAAAGGTCAGTTTTCATTTCAAGGCCAAAGAATGTTCAAACTACCACACAATTGCACTTAACTCTCACGCTAGCAAAGTAATGCTCAAAATTCTCCAAGCCAGGCTTCCACAGTATGTGAACTGGGAACTTCCAGATGTTCAAGCTGGTTTTAGAAAAGGCAGAGGAACCAGAGATCAAATTGCCAACATCCATTGGATCATAGAAAAAGCAAGAGAGTTCCAGAAAAACATCTACTTCTGCTTTATTGACTATGTCAAAGCCTTTGACTGTGTGGATCACAATAAACTGTGGAAAATTCTTCAAGAGATGGGAATACCAGACCACCTTACTTGCCTCCTGAGAAATCTGTATGCAGGTCAAGAAGCAACAGTTAGAACTGGACATGGAACAACAGACTGATTCCAAATTGGGAAAGGAGTACATCAAGGTGTATATTGTCACCTTGCTCATTTAAGTTATGTGCAGAGTACATCATGCTAAATGCCAGGCTGGATGAAGCATAAGCTGGAATCAAGACTGCCAGGAGAAATATCAGTAACCTCAGATATGCAGATGACACCACCGTTATGGCAGAAAATGAAGTGGAAGTAAAGAGCCTCTTGTGCTGAAAGTGAAAGAGAAGAGTGAAAAAGCTTACTTAAAACTCAACATTCAGAAAAGTAAGATTATGGCATCCAGTTCCATCACTTCATGGCAAATAGATGGGGAAACAATGGAAACAGTGACAGACTTTATTTTCTTGGGCTCCAAAATCACTGCAGATGGTGACTGCAGCCATGAAATTAAAAGAGGCTTGTTCCTTGGAAGAAAAGTTATGACCAACCTAGAGAGCATATTAAAAAGCAGAGACATGACTTTGCCAACAAAGGTCCATATAGTCAAAGCTGTGATTTTTCCAGTAGTCCTGTACGGATTAGAGAGTTGGACTGTGAAGAAAGCTGAGAGCCAAAGAATTGATGCTTTTGAACTGTGGTGTTGGAGAAAACTCTTGAGTCCCTTGGACTGCAAGGAGATCAAACCAGTCAATCCTAAAGGAAATCAGTCCTGAATATTCATTGGAAAGACTGATGCTGAAGCTGAAACCCCAATCCTTTGGCCTCCTGATGTGACGAACTGACTCATTATAAAAGACCCTGATTCTGGGAAAGATTGAAGGCAGGAGAAGGAGACAACAGAGGATGAGATGGTTGGATGGCAGCACTGACTCAATGGACATGAGTTTGAGTAAACTCCGGGAGTTGGTGATGGACAGGGAGGCCTGGCGTGCTATAGTACATGGGGTCACAAAGAGTTGGACATGACTGAGGGACTGAACTGAACTGAAGGATTGTTAACTTACTGAGCTCACTGGGCAGGATGTGGGTCTCATGCCACCATTGTTTTATTGTTTGGGGTCACGTCTCATGCTTCTGTTGCATGGTTTTATTGTGAAGCAAGCCTGCTTGATTTTGTGATTAAGCAAACATTTTTTCTTGAGTGATTATTAACAAACAGGGGTTCTCCCAGATTTTTTCTACTTATAATCCCCTAGTGTAATTAACTATTTAATCACCTACATCGTCCCTTTACTCTGTGTCTATCATTTACAACATCAATGACTGCTTATTTCTATTTGCTTTCTGTTTGTGCCTAATTGTCCTCTTTCTTTAAGATACTTATTAATTAAGTTAATTAATTAATAAATATCAATTAAATTAGGAACCACTCTGTTACTTGAGGGACAAGAAAGCCACCCTCATCACCAAAGAATATCAAAAGAAAACAAAACAGCACAGATTAAATCTATAACTGAGAATAAAAGATTCAATTAGACCCTAAAATATAAACCATTAAGAATCTGGGCCTAACCAAAAACAAACAAATTAAAGCCTTAAGTAACTCTCTTCCAGATTTAAAAACTGTTTGGGGAAAAATGGTTTAGATCTTCAAAATCACGGCTATATTCTCTTTGAATGATTTTGCTAATGCTTTTTGGTATATTTCTTTTAATTTTCACCTTTTGTAGACTCATGCTCCAATGTTTAACATCTAAGAGAGCTAAAAGGATGATGCTAACCAGAGTGACATTGACTTAAAGTTCTCCCAACAGAGAAGGGACAGTCAGCCAGGTGTTTTACTCATTCCCTAGGCAAGTCTGTGCCCCTTCTCAGCCAGAAGTAGCTAATGATCAGCTGTTGCTCCTTTTACCCCCTTTTAAACATAAAAGGGTAAACACCTGGATGGAGGATGATAGGGACAGAGTGAATGGACAAAGTAGGTGTGATTAAATAGTTAATCCCACCAGGGGATTATAAGTAGAAAAAATCTGGGAGACCCCTGTGTAAATTAATGATTACTCAAGAAAGTACATTTGCTTAACCACAAAACTAAGCAGGCTTGCTTCACAACAAAATCATTCAAAAGAAGCATGAAGCATGCCCCCAAACAATAAGACAATGATGGCATGAGATCCACATTCCACCCAGTGAGCTCAGTAAGTTAATGATCCCTAGGATATGCTCTCTGCACACATAAAGAACAATAATTTTTATTTTTATGGACCTAGTTTAACCATGTAGAGACAAGAAAACTCCCCTGCCTATGGAGGAAGAGCTGATGATGGAAGCATTATGTCTACTCAAGAAAGACAAAAAAGTTCTTCCTCTCCTCCCCACTGTTCCTTGATTATAAAACTGTAGCCCAGTTCTCGGGGCTCAGCATTTCTTGCCTGCCCTCTGACAAGCCTTGCAAGCATCCTGTTCTATTAAATCACTTATCTATTACTTTGCCTCTAGCTAAATTCTTTTCTGCAGTAAGACATAATAGCCTATGGTACTGGAGCTCTTTAGAGCCCCTGAAACATCACCCAGTGGTTTCACCTCCAGGCCTTGTGAAAACCACATATTTCCAAAGGCCTCTTAGGATTCAATCACCTAGCTGAGAACCACTGGGTGGATGTCTCAATCTTCTTGCCAAGACTTAACAATGACTTATGAACCATCCTAAAAAAATGGATTGGATATAGCTAGGCGTCCTTCAAATAAGGCACCCTAAACCTTAAGCTATGCTAAATACTCAAGCAGTAAGTTCCACAAATATTTATTGTAAGAGAGAAACCTAACTTCAGCTACTGAAGTCACTGTACTCAGGTGGGAGAAACAGACATGCGGACTATAGTGAAAGTGAAGTCGCTCGGTCGTGTCCGACCCTCAGCGACCCCATGGACTGCAGCTTTCTAGGCTCCTCCGTCCATGGGATTTTCCAGGTAAGAGTACTGGAGTGGGGTGCCATTGCCTTCTCCAGAGGATCTTCCTGACCCAGGGATCGAACCCAGATCTCCCGCACTGTAGGCAGACACTTTACCGTCTGAGCCACCAGGAAAGTCACAACATTGCCCAAATGAGAAGGTTAAAATGAGGATGTTAATAGGATTTGCTCTATCTGTAAAACTTTCTGAAGTAATTATTAGAAAGGACTATATACGAATTCTGAAAAGGCTAAAATACAAATACAAAATGGTATAAAATCACATTGGCAAAAGATGCTGACTTAGGCCTTGAAGAAAGAATGGCCTTCATGGATATGATAGGAGTGGGATTTCAAATGGTAGAGATGAGAAGAAGGCATTGCATGTAGAAGGAGAAGTATGAGCCAGGACAAGAGATAGAAGCATTCTGGACTTCTTCAGGGGACAGGTTGCCACCCTGTGTGACAGAAAGGTAGAGAATGGAGCACAGTCAACTCCAGACAAAGCTAGAAAGGGATATGGAGACCCAATTGATGAAGTCCAGGAGTACTGCTTTCTGACTTCACATATGGGAGTCTTTTGGTCACTTTCCCTCCCAAAAGTTCAATTTTCCTGATTACATCAGAGAAAAAGATTCAATTTGATGCTCAGCTGGTTTGAACAGCTGCTAATGTCTTTTGAACAGGAAAGTGGGGTGAGAGCCATCTATATGACCAGAAGTCATGAAGAGTAGTTGGTGGAAATTTTAGAGCAGTGGTTCTGAACACTCAGTGCAGTCCCATGGGGAATTTTTTAAATGTCTGAAATGAGGCCCAGGAACCTGTGGTTTGTTTTTTTTTTAATCACTCCTAGGTGATTCTAATGAGCAATGGTTCTTCCAGTATGGAAAATATAACAGATTTGAGAAATCATCAGATAGAAGGCCCCTGATCCCACGTGGAGGGGAAAAAGTAATTTGGGAGTCACAGATCCACAAGTCCACTGCCACATCTGCAGAGAGACCAGGAATTTTATGGAGTTCAAGAAGTTCATTTTCTCCCATTGCCTAATCCACATTTCATTATCTTGACTATCTTATCTGAGAAAGTACATACCTCACACACTTAGAGGAAAGATAATTTGATGATTATATGCTGGACAAGCATCTCTAGCCCCAAACCATTACTCACAGGGCATTGTGATTCAAGGAGGGTATAATTTGTCACTGCCTGGTATCATGTTGAGCAAGTCAACTGATCTGAAGCTGAGGGTACAATGGGTGGGGAGCATGGAGAACATTTTCTATTTGATCTGTGTGATAACATAGAAAGATAGACTCCACTGTGCAGTTACAATAAAGTGGATCCATGCACAACATCTGAGCGACTGAACTGAACTGATGCACATCTAGTTTTTATAGCCACCTTTCACTGCTGTTTATTTCCCAAGCTATTTCTTTTCCCCCTATTAAGAAATAGATCCTTCATTTTTATAACACTTTCATGAATATTCATTTGTCCTTAACTGTCTTAGAAAGCATTCCAAAATTTTTGAGAAGTGTCTGCTACCAAGAGATGCATGCTGGCATGCATGTGACGCTGATATATTAGGATTTGGTTTTGAAGCACTGAATAAAGAATTAGATTTCATCTCCACTAGCCCTGAGTTTTCATTAAGTTCTATCAGTGAGACCAGTAATTCAAAGCACTGATCTTTCCAGCTGATGTAATCTCTGTCAGACGATAGAGCCAGATTCCTAGTAAGCCTGCTGGCCTCACGGGCCTTCTCTTTTCATGAAGCAGGAAGAAGGGTCCTTCCAAGATGACTTGCCAAGGGCAGGTGGTGGTAATGGGGCTGGTGCCAACTCAGAGATGCTGTCATAATAATAAGGCTGTAGCCTCAAAAGCTCTGAACTTTTCTGAAAGGGACCCCAAGGCAGCCCAAAGCGGGAGGTGATTGGTCTAACAGAAGTCTCAAAGCACTGATGCATCATACTTAATAATTCACAGTATAATGGTTATCTCAGTCTAAGAGGCATTTTATCATTCAAGTGTGAATTTTGTGTCAGCTATGGGTGAGGCACTCAGTGGGTTTCAGTAATATACAATGGGCCTTACCCAGAATATGATTGTTACTGGAACAGTGAGGAAAGGGGTCCCCCCTCATTTATTAAGGACTAGCTTGTAAGGGTAGTGTCCTGCCTGCAGCAGCCACTTCATTTATTAATTCATCTAGCAAGCACTCAGAACAGTGTCAAGACACAAAGAAGAATGCCCTTCCCTCCTTCTTTGTTTTTTTTGCATCTTTCTTTCCTTCCTTCTTCTTTTCTTCCTTTCACAAATATGTAAGGAGTACCTATTACTGTGCCTTATGGACTAGGGTTAAAATGATGAACCAAATTTAATTGATGTTTTTTTAGTGCAGAAATTCTTAATCTAGGCTCCATGGATTCCCCTAGAATCTGTGGACAGACTTCAGCAAGTTGGTGAGCTTGAATGATAAAAATTACATCTTTATTTTCACTAAGCTCTAACTGCAATTTATCATTTGATTCAATCATGTGCATAGGCAACAAAACACCTATGCCCAGATCACCAATAGAAATCACAGACATTTTTATCTCACATTACAGTTTTTCAGATATCTCAAAAAAATTAGTGATTATGCTCATCACTACTTAAAAATTATGGTAGGTTTTGTTATTTAATGTGTTAATGAAGAAGCATATTTAACTATATCTCAAATTTATATTTTAATATTTTGATGATTTTATTTCAATATTTGGTTTCCTTTGTAATCCTATGTATTTTACTTCATGCATTCTGAGTGGGGTCCATAGGCTTCACCAGGGAGCAAAATGAATCTTGGCTCAAAATGGTTATCAGTCCTTGCCCTAGTAAGAGAGATAGGCCTTAAAGAAATAAACACACCAATATGTAATTGAAAATAGTGCTAAGAGCTCGTTAAAAAGTTTAGGTGTAGGAGATGCCTTACAGTAGAAGGCATGGCCTCCCCAGTTTCTAATCTAGTGGGACCTACCTGGATTCTACTTCCATCTCTCCTACACCAGATCCCATGTGGGTCCTTGAGATACAACATCTGTACCTGCCAGTCTAGTAGAAGTCAGAGCCAACCACACATAAGGAAATACGGAACCAAGATGATTTCTGTTAGAGAGCAGAGGCCTGAAGAAAATGAAGCAGGGTGATGAGGTGAAGAACAAAAGAGGTGCTCTGGGACATCCAGGAAGAAAGGGCGGGTCTCTCTGAGAAGGTGGCGCTTGTGCTGAGACCTTGAGGAGGAGATCTAGGGGAGGAATTTTACAGACAGATGGGACAAAGGGCCTGAGACAGGAGCAAGTAAGCTCTCAGTTCCCTTGAACCAATGGTAGTTGTTTCCCTGCCACACTCTGCTTTTGGAGGAAGAAACAAATCACAAGTTGCTGTATTCAGAGGTCCCACCTCATTCCTGAGAACTATGTTTCACAGAGCTCTGATATCACAGAGCCCATACCCCTGATTTGGAGAGGCCTACAACAGTGGGAAAAAAAAACCTCTCCACTATAGGGATTGGGGAACAGTGATTATTTGCCTCTAAAATGCATCCCAGTTCTACCTTTCAAGGCCTCCTGGGTTCACATCTTTTCCCAGCTGGGTCCAGGGAAAGCTACTCATTTGCCCCTATGGCTTTGACCTTTAGAATAATCACCCTTTCCTAAAAAAAAAAAAAAAAAAAGACATCAAAGCTCCTGTCTGTCAGCAGCCTCTATGACATCATTTGTAGATTATTAAAATCTACAAAAATCCTACCCAGTGGCTATGAAACAAGCTCATATAAAGGACTTATTTTAAAAGAACACAATAATTTCAGAGGATATCACAAGGTCATTGCATGTTCAGCTCAATACCCTATAATAAATGTGAGCTGAATTATTGCACAAATGTCATCAAGGATACATGTAATCATTTTTATTGAAAAGTGGACGGATTGCTCCTGTCAGACTACCATTCCAGACAGTGCTAAACCTTCACCTGCTTTATTTGTTTTCATAGCATCCCCTCTACTCTCACATACTTACAATGTCACAAGAAAATCAGTGAAGATTTGACATCTCATAAAAGATTGTGAACCTCCTTCCTATACAGTCCCATTAAGTTTCTACACTTAAGTCTATGGTCCGATGTGAGACTGAGACCAATGGTCAGATGATAGACTTAACCCACTGCAAAATCATGCATAATTATACTCCAATTAAAAAAAATAAAATAAATTGAAGTAGGACTAGAGTCATGTGACTCCATTTGGAGACCAGGAGGGAAAATGAATGACTGTTAAACCACAGCAGTAAAGGACTGCAGAAAAGAGATGGGTACCACCAATAGGCATTCAATTTCAAAAAAGAAAAAAATTAAAATGCCAGAAAATCATGTCCATGGGGCTTATTTATCATGACAACTCCAAGAGAAGTTTATTTCCTGGGTTTATAATCCCCTCTAACTAGGAGAAGTACCCACAGAAACTGAGCTTTGTACCAGCAATACACTCTCCCTAGAATAGAACTGGTATCTTGATTAATAACACTGATTAATCCTTGCGCAATGAAGGGTTGTCAGCAGCTTAGGAGTACACAGATTAGGAGTAAAAAAAAAAACAACAACAGCTTAGGAGTTTAAAAGAAGGAAGATTTTTAAAAAATGCACCTGTAAAAAAACATGATGAAAAGAATATGTATATATATGTATAACTGAATCACTATGCTGTACACCAGAAACTAACACAACATTGTAAATCAACTATACCTTGACTAAAATTTTTATTAAATACAAAAAAGTAAATCAACTATACTTAGTTAAATTTTTATTAAATGCAAAAAATCATGCATAATTTAAAAATAAATTGCATCTTAAATAAAGACAATAAATGTTAGAAATATTTCCCAAAATCAAGAGTTGAGGTAAAAGGACTTTTGGCAGAAAGTTCAATTAGAAGAATATCCCCAAATCCTTAAATTTCCAGTGAATCATCAGTGTAAAAGTTTTTCCTTCTAAAGCGATATGTTAAAAGAAACCTGGGGTAGCAGGAAGAGCCTTGAACTTGAAATCAGTTGATGCAAGTTCCAGAACTAGCTCTGCGCCTGGTTCTCTGTGTGAACTTGAGTAGATTTTACTCTGTACTATGTCGTCTCTCTGGACCTCTGTTTCCTAATGTGTAAAATTATTGGTTTAGAAGAGATTATTTCTGGGACCTTTTGCAGTTCTAAAACTCGGCCTCTCTAATTAAAATAGGCACATGTATCACTAGGCAATAGATTTCTAACAGGAACATGATCCTAGCAAGTATCTTTAGACTTCCAGTATGGTCCACTAAGGGATGCATGAGCACTGTGACCATCATATGGGATATTTAGGCAGCTGGTGGATTTTTCTCTTTTTTTAACTGGAAATCCACTGATGAATATATCTGGCATTATATTTGATCTTTTCCATGCCTCTCTAGGGTGATCTGTACCATTTCTGATGGGGCCTCTCCTGCGAATGGAGTTCTCCCCTTCCCAAGAGAAAAGGAAGAGAAGAGAAGAGCGTCACTTCCCAGTATATTCCAGGCAGCCTCACCCTGTGAAGAGCTCCATTGTTCTCCACTACATTTTTTCAAAAGATTTCCAAATTAAAGGAATTTGAGGAGCACTCCATATGTTGATGAAGATTTATAATGAATACCAGCACATTAAAGAGTCAGAAATCCTGCTGTAAAAATTCCTACCTAGCTTTAACTTAGAGTTTCCCAAACTCATCTGTCTGCAGCCCTCTTTTTCACATTACCTACTATCTCAAGGAACCAGTGTTATGTGGAAACACTTTGGGAAGGTTGGAGTGCAGATCAGGGGCCCACTGAGAAAGAGCTCAATCAGGAGACATTCTCACTGGGATACCCACCTGCAATGAGTTCAGTGGTAGCCTCCAAAGGATGGGTCCAAATGCGAACTTCAAAATGTGACCTTCTTTGCAAGAAGGGCTTTTGCAGGTAAATTAAGTTTAGGATCCTGAGATTAAATCACCCTGGCTTAGTGTGAGCCATAAATCCAATAATGAACATTCCTGTAAGAGACAGAAAGGACACACAAACAGACAGAGGCAAAAGCCATGTGAAGACAGAGGTAAAGATTGGAGCTGTGCTGCCACAGCCAAAGAAGCCTGGAGCCACCGTGAGCTGCAAGAGGCAAGCAGGGATCTGCTCCTAAAGTCCTGAGAGTGGGCATGGCCCTGTTGACACCTTAATTTCAGGATTCTGGCCCCCAGGATGGCTAGAGGATAAAGCTTTCTTGTTTTAACTCACCCAGCTGGTCGTAATTTGCTACCGCAGTCCTAAGAAAGTACTGCTGCTGCTGCTGCTAAGTCACTTCAGTGGTGTCTGACTCTGTGTGACCCCATAGATGGCAGCCCATCAGGCTCTGCTGTCCCTGGGATTCTCAGGCAAGAACACTGGAGGGGGTTGCCATTTCCTTCTCCAATGCATGAAAGTGAAAAGTGAAAGTGAAGTTGCTCAGTCGTGTCCGACTCTTCACGACCCCATGGACATCACCTTTAATTTCCTTTAAAAAAATTTTTTTAAATAGTTTTATTTATTTATTTATTTTTGGCTGTGCTGGATTCTCGTTGTTTGTGGGCTTTTCTCTAGTTGAGGCGAGAGGGGGCTACTCTCTAGTTGTGGTACACAGGCTCCACATTGCTCTGGCTTCTCTTGTGGAGCACAAGCTCTAGGGTTCACAGGCTTCAGCAGCTGTGCATGTGGGTTCAGCAGCTGTGGTTCCAGAGCTCTAGAGCACAGGCTCAACAGTTGTGATGCATGGGCTCAGTTGCCCCAAGGCACATGGGATCTTCCCAGACCAGGGATCAAACTCATGTCTCCTGCATTGGCAGGTGGATTCATCACCACTGAGCCACCAGGGAAGCGCTTCCTTCTTTTTAAATTTATTTTTTAATTGGAGGAAAATTGCTTTACAGTGTTGTGTTGGTTTCTGCCGTGCAACACAAATAAGCTATAATTATACATATATGTATATTTACATATATGCATATATGCAAGAGGCTCCTTCTTGAGCCTCCCTCCCTTCCCCCATCCCATGCCCCTAGGTCATCACAGAGTGCCCGGCTGCGCTCCCTGTATTATGCAGAAACTTCTCATCAGCTATCTATTTTACACCTGGTAGAGGATATATCCCAGGGGCGGGGGAGCCTGGTGGGCTGCTGTCTATGGGGTCACACAGAATCAGACGCGACTGAAGTGACTTAGCAGCAGCAGCAGAGTATATATGTCAATGCTACTTTCTCCATTTGCCCCACTCTCTGCTTCCTCTACAGGGCCCACAAGTCCATTCTCTGTATCTGAGTCTCCATTCCTTCCCTGCAAATAGGTTAATCAATACCATTTTTCTACATTATATATATATATATTTCAAGTGAAGTGAAGTCGCTCAGTCGTGTCCAACCCTTTGCGACCCCATGGACTGTAGCCTACCAGGCTCCTCCGTCCATGGGATTCTCCAGGCAAGAGTACTGGAGTGGGTTGCCATTGCCTTCTCCATATATGCATTAATATATGATACTTATTTTTGTCTTTCTGACTTACTTTACTTTGTATAACAGGCTCTACTTTCCTTTGACATCACCTATTAGTTGAGTTATTTGACACAAGTTAATACCTCTGATTGTATGTAGTATATACTTTTATTAAGCCACATTTTTATAAATATGAGAGATTACTAGAAATTAATTGAAATCTCACAGCTACTAAGTACTGCCTGTGACATCTGGATCTAGTTTTATCTGATGTGAGAGTTGAGCCCTCAACCTAGCGTGGTATCAGAGAAGGTTACTTACTAAACACTCTCATACCAGAAGCTTAAGATGACAGAAGCTTATTTCTTGTTCATGTAACAGTCCAATGTGGATATAAGGTGAACAGTTTTCTTGGGAAAATTCTGGAGCCCAGGCTCCTTCCACCTGTGGCTCTGCCATCTGCTGCGCCTCAGGGTTCCTTGTTTCCAGAGGCAGATAGGAAAATAGGAGATGGAGAAAGCATGCTTGCTTTTTAAGCACCTCCTCCCAGAAGGACTTCCCTGT
Source organism: Budorcas taxicolor (assembly GCF_023091745.1). Lineage (NCBI taxonomy): Eukaryota > Metazoa > Chordata > Mammalia > Artiodactyla > Bovidae > Budorcas > Budorcas taxicolor. The sequence goes on along the minus strand of NC_068917.1, from coordinate 43,099,334 downwards.
TGGCTCAGGTGGTAAAACATCTGCCTACAATGCAGGAGACCTGGGTTTGATCCCTGGGTTGGGAAGATCCCCTGGAGAAGGAAATGGCAACCCACTCCAGTACTCTTGCCTGGAAAATCCCATGGAGGGAGGAGCGTGGCAGGCTACAGTCCATGGGGTTGCGAAGAGTTGGACACGAGTGAGTGACTTCAGTTTCTTTCTTTTCTTCTTTCCCAGAAGGAATGTGTCTCCTCTGTTCACATTCTATTAGAAAAAGCGGCTCATATGGGCCCACCTTCAGGCTAGAGGCTTAGAACTCTAGCCCCAGGCTGAGCAACTTCTTCCCAGGAATAGCTCTATACTTTGGATAGGAAACATAAATGTGGTGAGGAGCTGATCATCTCTGCCATGACAGTACTGATACATGAATGAATGAGTGAGTGAGTGAACGAGTGAGTGAATGAAGAGATCTTGCTTCTCACACTCCTGCTGACAAAAATAAAAGATGTTGGTCTATTTAAAGGTGCCATTCCTGGTAGGAGGAAAACTAACTAATTACCTAAATAGAGGAGTTTCCAGGCTCACTAAGGTCTCTAGAGTTATCAAAACAGCATCAAAACATTCCCTCTTTTCTGAGGACATTGTGCAGAGATATTTAATTGCCCGTATATGTATATATGGACTAGGCCACCCAATGTTTCACTGGTCAGTTGGATGCCCACATTGAAGACTACATTCCAACCATTTTCAACATTCGTTTTGGCAATTTTGTTCTGAACAATGGGATATAGATAGAAGTGGTAAAGAATCACCTGCCCATGCAGGAGACACGGGAGATGTGGGTTCGATCCCTGGGCGGGCAAGTTCCCCTGGAAGAGGAAATGGCACCCCACTCCAGTACTCTTGCCTGGAAAATCCCATGGACAGAGGAGCCTGGTGGAATACAGTCCATGGGTCACAAAGAGTCGGACTGAGCACACATGCCAAATATCAAGTATCCTTAAAAGAAGGGGGCTCCTGTCTTCCCCTCTTTCTCCTTCCTCCAGGCTGGAGGTTGAGGGGCCAGTAGCTTCCTAGGTTTAAGGAACAAGCTAGATGGAGCCCAGTTCCCTGCCGATTGTGGGAGCTGCCAAACCAGTCCCAGATTGCCCAACTCTAGATTTGGTTTACATGAGAGATAGCAGTTTCTATCATGTTTAGGTCACTATTGTCTTCAGTTTTCTATCACCCGCAGACTGCGCTAATCATGACTAAGACACACAGGACTCTCATTTCTCTTTATCAAGGAGTGTCATCATGCAAAACACACCACTAATGACCAAACCAGCCTCCACCACAGCTATTTCTGCAAACTGAAGGATTTACCTGGATACTTTGTTTTTATCACTGGCATTTCTGCCCACCCTCAGTCACCTCAGCTGGCATCAGCTGATGTCAGGGCTTGCTGGGCAAGGTTACCAACAACTTGACAAATAGGAGGAAATTAAGGGTTTTCTCTTAGACCTGGCCCACAAGTTGCCTCACTGTCAAGCCTGTCTTACTATTGAGTGACTCTGGTGGGTTGGATTAAACGTGTAATGGTAGAAATCCTTGCAGACAACTGTCATCTGCCTGGAAGTTACAGCTTCCTATTACCCTTGTAAATGTTCAGGGACAGAAGCTCAAAAATGACATAGTTCCTACTGATACTTTTACAGAGAAGTTTGCCTACCTAATACCTCCCTGGTTAGGACTGCTAGCCAAGGTAACCTGCAATCCTGATGCAGAGGCTGACACAAGGCAGGCCTCTGCTGCTGCATGGCAATGATATTTCTGTGGAAAGTTCTGCTCATCAGTGGGGAATTCAAACTCTCAATTTTGACTTACGCAGAATCTCAAAGTTTCAGGATACACCATAGGATACTGGTTCTAGTTCCTAACTCCAAGAAAGGCCCCACTGAGATCACTGTTGACTTTCTTTCCTTAGATCAGGGGTTTGCAATATTCATTTGACCATGACTTCTTAGAGGAAGTGATGCATCATATGGTCCCCCTCCCTGGAAATACAGCATATATATTCATGCAACACAAAACTTTGTCCCCAATTTCCTGAGGTGCCAGGCCCCCTGAAGCCTATTCATGAGTCCAGAGCCCCCAGGTTAAAAAAATCTTAAAAAAATGTTTTTATTGGAATATAGTTGATTTACAATGTTGGCTTAGTTTCTGCTATACAACAAAAATGAATCAGTTATACATACAGATATATCCACTCTTTTTTAGATTCTATTCCCACGTAAGTCATTACAGCTTATTTGAGTAGAGCTCCCTATGGTATACAGTCAATCCTTGTTAGTTATCTGGAGAAGGCAATGGCACCCCACTCCAGTACTCGTGCCTGGAAAATCCCATGGACGGAGGAGCCTGGTAGGCTGCAGTCCATGGGGTCGCGAAAAGTTGGACACGACTGAGCGACTTCCCTTTCACTTTTCACTTTCATGCATTGGAGAAGGAAATGGCAACCCACTCCAGTGTTCTTGCCTGGAGAATCCCAGGGACGGGGGAATCTGGTGGGCTTCCGTCTATGGGGTCGCACAGAGTAGGACACGACTGAAGCGACTTAGCAGCAGCAGCAGCAGCAGCAGTGTGTATATGTCATGCCTTTGAACCTCAGAGCAGATTTAAAAACCTCTGGAGTCATCCAATTTTTTCTTTTCTCCACTTCTGCTCTTGAATGAAAGTAGATCAGTTTTAGAAGCTTCAGCTGCTCATGGACTTTACTGATATTCATGACCAACAATGAGAGGAATGCTGCACACCCTTCCCTACTTCCTGCTCTGAAGTCCTTTATCTGAAATTCAGGTCCCATCTAACTCTCCTTTCCTGCTGTATCTCCCACAAACAGCCCACACTTGGACATCTGAAATGTTTGTTTGCTGTTTCCCACACATATCAAGGTGCTGCCTTCCATCCTCTGTCTTTGCTCAGACAGTTTCCTAACCCGATACACCTCTTGGTCCATCACTATTTGTCAAAATACCACTCATTCTTCTTTAATACCATGGAAAAACAAACTTCTTTATAAAGCTTTTCTTGAACTCTTTCCTTTGTATTCTTAGCCTAAGTTTCAACATCTGTTAAAGTATGAACATCTATCATAGATTAGTGGGGCTGCCATACAGCAGAATATTTGAACTCTTGAGGTTTGAAATCAGAATGACTGTGTTTCAATCCTGGCTCAGTGTCTCTCTTGCTATGTCACCTTATATACATTTCTTAACCTATCTGTGCTTCAGTTCCCTCATTGGCAAAATAAAGATAGTAACAGCCTGTTTCAAGGCGTTAAATGAGCTAATCCATGAAAAATTCTTACTGCAATGCTTGGCACACTGAAAGCATTTGGTAAGGTGTAGTTATTTTTATTTTAGTTAATAGTATGCCTTTGTCTCCACCCCCTATCATTAAGCTATAAAGTAGCTGATGAAAGAGCCTGGGTCTTAGTCATCACTCTATACCTCATAGAACCTAGAAAGAAAGACAAATAAGCAAACCTTTGCACATAGTAAATACCTAGTATATGATATCTGAATTTAAGTGAATCATCCATAAAAATGTAATCTAAGAATTCAAGATAGCGCTGTTGTCATCTACATTTTTATGAATAGATGAGAGTACATGGAACCATAAGATAGATGCTATATTGAGACTAGACACCATTCTTGGCCTTGAAAAAAATCCTGATTATATATCTCTGTCCTAATTCCAGGATTTATATTCCACCACGAAGGCTATGCCAAGAATTCCCATCTTCTCAATTAAAATTGTTTCCCTTCTCATTCAATTATACATTTATTCAGCAATTCCTGATGGCATACACTATGTAAGGGATCAGATATAGCCTTCTTGAGCTCCTGAAAACTAGCTGCCTTTCAGCACTGGATTTCAAGCTCAGGACCCAGGTCATGCACTCATTTTCATATTCTATGAACTTGAAGCCCAATGCTAGACAGCAACCAGTCTGCAGGATTTTCCTCTCTGGTGACAAGAGATGTATACTTATGGCAAATGGTAGAATAGCATGTCATGCTTCAACATAAAATAATTCTAGTAAAATGTGTAGAAAATTACCTAGATCACATCTGACCACTCCACCTACTGAACTGACCCAAATAGGCCCCAGCCACATAGAAATAACAAAAACATTTTCCACATAACAAAGTTTGATAAGAAAAACAGGAATTTTCAGGTGCCAAAAATGGCATGAAATCAAGTCAGAGGAACAAATATGAGCTGATATCAGGAGGAGGCCACAAGAATTTCAGGTGGAGTTATGGACCCTAGGGGCAAGGAAGCTGGAATTTCAACACCTACAGGAAAAAAAAAAAAAAATGAGTTCAGGCCCAAAGGAGGCTAAGAATGGAGCTGAACTCCCTGAAAAAGTACATCATCTGTCTGGGGTTTTGAGAGGGACAAAAATAATTACCTGTGAAAATTAAAACTTTGAGCCTACATCACACAGATTTGGGGCCTTAAATTATAAAACATTCATGATGTAGAAGCTCTGGCTGGTAATTTAACATAGCCTAGGGTCATTCATCCCTCTAGGAATCCAGCTAAAGCCAAGACAAGATATTTCTGCAGAGACACTTTCAAAGTCCAGCTCCTCGTGGTTGTTGCAGGCACTTTGAACTCAGAGTGGAATCATCCCTGCTTACCAAACCTGGTCATTTGCCAGCACAGCCTACTCATGGATGGCACCACTTCCCATTAAGGCACATAGGTCTGAGAGTTGTCCTTGACACCCTACAGTGACCACCACTAAGGCTTACTGATTTTTCCTTCTATGTCTATCAGATCTGTCCATTTCTCTTCATTTCCAATAACCCATCTTATCCCAAACCACTATCATCTGTTGCTAGCCTCCTAACTGGTTTACTGTGCATCCACTTTATCAGCTGGAATAATATGAACTTGTCATCTTATAGGACCAATAGTATGGAAGTGGCAATTTCATAGATTCAACCTGATATTCTTCCCATTTAATTTCTACCCTACAAAAAGAGTTACCTTATCATGAATCAATCTGATCATGTTGCACCTGCCCCCTGCTTAAACTGTCCACAGCTTTCCCACTGCTCTTAAGGTTAAGCTCCTAGGACTTCTCTGATGGTCTAGTGGTTAAGAATCTTTGCTGCCACTGGAGGAGACATGGATTCGATCCCTAGCCAGGGAACTAAGGTCTCACATAAATAAGTGTGGCCAAAAAAAAGGAAAACAAAAACATGGAATGGAGGAATGAAGAGCTTGGATGCAGGGTTACCAAGGTAAAGACTGATGCAATGGTTCTGCAGGAAAAGATGAGTGCCTGAAACTAAGACTGCTTTTTCATACATTACCTTAGCTAATCTTCAGAACATTCCATCTTTTTCTTTGGGCATTTTTATAAGCAAGGAGACTGGAGATATTAAGTAACTTGTTCAGAGTCACATAATGGTAGATCTAAAATGCTTAGCAAGGTTATCTGACTCCAAATCCAGCCGTCTTTCTATTTAAAATACCTGAGATAAGCAGGGGAGACAGCAAGAAACCCTGGAGTGGGAGCCAGGAAGTCCAATGGTGATAGGAACTGGCCAGGTAATGTAAAGGCCGAGGCAGGTCATGACCAAGACAAGAGGCAGTGTTGGGGACCACATCCAGCTGAAAGGTGCATATAATTCTAGCTCTAAATTACTGTTGGTATATTGAAATGCAAACCCAGTATTTTAAGCTGTCCTAATTTTTAAGAGAAGTTCAAACCTTGACTTTTGTGTGCAATCATTCTGGTTATAAAACCTTATGCAGAGCAAAGAGAACATGTGTGCAGGATGAATGTGGGCTGTGGATACCAATTTGCAATCCCCAGTCGAGATGAATGGGAGAGTAGCAAGAAAGATGTACTATTTTCAGTATACACCTATGCTTGTATCTTATATGGAAAATATTTGGGGAGGGCCCTTATGAATAATCTTAGCAACAGTTATCCAACTTGAACTTTGATGGTTCCACAGAACTGAGAAGTTAGGATCAGTTAATCTGTAACTAGCTTTATTGTTCCAAGATCACTATGTTCTGTTAAAGAAAAGAAACAACAACCAGAGGAGGATAAACATCTTCATTCCTTGATCCTGAGGCAAGCAATGGGCAATAAACCCAAATGGCCACTGTTGGAGAATGTGTAGATTACTGACAAGGCTACTCTTGTTACAAAAAAAATACAGACCAGCGATAAACTGATAGTGGCCCTTAATTCAAACTCCCAATAGGAATTGTAGTCACTTTTAATATGCCAGAGATCACGGGAAAGTTCATCTTTATCTCATTTTGGGTTCCTTTCCTTAGCATTTTTCATTGAAGGAATAAAAAGATGTCACAAACTGCTCTTCCAAGAGATACTATGATCAAATAAATATTTGCTTTTTAGTTTCAGTTCCTCTCACTCTGGCATGTGGAAGAGCTTTACAGGTTTTCTGTTTGACCTCACCCTACCCCAAACACCAGCTAAGTACAAGCCTCAGAAATTGTTTGGATCTTTTTTCCTATGGTGTTTTTTCAAATGTCAATATGTATTTCATGATTTCTCAAACCAAATATAATGTGACATTTAATTTCCAATCTATTTGAGAACAAACTGTGCTTTTTCTTACAGGAATGATTTATAATAAACACTCATCTCCTATTAAGTAGAAATTGGTCTTAACAGGCTATGAATATACTTAAGTTTTCCATTTAAGTGGATAATATTGTTAATATAGCAATATAAAATAAATGATAAGATATCTTTATCTTATTCCAATTGAACTGGCCTGTGAACCATTTGAGTACAATAATGGGGGAAATCAGTCCTGAATATTCACCGGAAGGACTGATGCCAAAGCTGAAACTCCAATACTTTGGCCACCTAATGCGAAAAACTGACTTATTTGAAAAGACCCTGATACTGGGAAAGATTGAAGGCAGGAGGAAAAAGGGACAACAGAGGATGAGATGGTAGGATGGCATCACCAACTCAATGGACATGAGTTTGAGCAAGCTCTGGGAGTTGGTGATGGACAGGGCAGCCTGGCGTGCTGCAGTCCATGGGGTTGCAAAGAGTCGGACACGACTGAGCGACTGAACTGAATGGGGGAAACACATATCACCCCACGTGTTACTGAACATTATAAGAATTAGATGAGCTCATGGTAGCAAGAAGGTTTTAAAAATTCCCTGCATTGTCTTTGCAATCAGGCTTCTTCCTGTGCAGCCATTTTCCAGGTTTGTAGTTTGCCTCTGAAAGAAACACTCAGGATGGGTGTGGAGAGCTAGCTTGCCTCTCCGCATGGTCTGCAGGCAGCCTCACTGGAACCACTGGCCATATTCCCCTATAGTGCTTATAAATCAATTAAATCACTAGCAACTCAGTTGCCATGGCTTTCATGAAAGTTATTTTGTAAAGAATATTCCTAATTTGAGGTCCTAGAAATTTTCTTATATTCATTTGTAAGTTTTAAAAGGCATCAGAAGTCACTAGGAGAAATCAACCACAACCTTCACATATTCCTGGATCACGGAAAGAAGAAACTGAGATAGATAGCTTTATTTCTATCACTCTTGTGTTAGTGAGGCTAGGCTAACTACTAGGTCACATAACCCAGAAATTTTGACACACCAATAGAATAAAAATGTTTCTTACTTCCATCACAGTTCAATGCAGGTTGGTGAGGCAGGGGAATGAAGAGTTCTGTTCCACATGTTAACCAGGGGCTTAGGATCCTTCCATCATGTGCTTTTACCATCTCTTAGTCCAGTAGTTGGCAAACTTTTTCTGTAAAGAGCCATATAGAAAACATTTTAGGCTTCGTGGGCCATATGGTCTCTCTCACTGTGGCACAACAGCAGCCAGAGGCAATATGTACATAAATAAGCATGGTTGTGTTCCAGTAGAATTTGATTTACAAAACCAGGCTGCTGCTGCTGCTGTTGCAAAGTCACTTCAGTCCTGTCCGACTCTGTGCAACCCCATAGACGGCAGCCCACCAGGCTCCCCCGTCCCTGGGATTCTCTAGGCAAGAACACTGGAGTGGGTTGCCATTTCCTTCTCCAATGCATGAAAGTGAAAAGGGAAAGTGAAGTCACTCAGTTGTGTCCCGACTTCTCGCGACCCCAGGGACTGCAGCCTACCAGGCTCCTCTGCCCATGGGATTTTCCAGGCAAGAGTACTGGAGTGGGTGCCATTGCCTTCTCCAGGGGCTGTAATCCGTTGACCCCTGCTCTAGGACCTTGGCCTTCTCTGCATTCAGACAGTAGACAGAGTGAGCACCACGGAAGAGGCACATGTAGAATTAATGCCCATCCCCATGTAACTGTTCTGAGGATTATATTAAACAGTTTGTAAAGTGCTTAGTGTAAAGGTCAGTATGTAGGATTTTCTCCATAAATGGCACTGTCATTTTTTTTTAAGTATAGGAATAAAGTTCCTTTGGTATTTACAAGAGGAAATGGTCATACTTAATTGAGAGAGATCAGAAAAGGTTAGGGTTGATTCTCAAAGGTAGGGTAGGCTTTTAACATGCAAGAGTCAGGAACACCTTGAGCAAATGCATGGCAGTTGGAAGTACTGTTAAGTTAGTTAGCACACAGTTTGGTCTGGCTGTAACACAAGGTTATTTGGAGGAATCAAGGGACATAAGTCTGGAAAAGTAAGAAGGCTTTGAACACCAGGTTTAAGGTTTAGACATATAGTGACAACAGAGAGCCATTGTAAGTTGTTGAGAAGTAAACACAAATTTTGTGTGCCAAAAACACGTAAATTTGTTGTTTGAAACCCAGACTATTTTCTAACACAGTGCAAGCAATTGGAGTTAAGACTTCCAGGTTGGTCCACAAAAGCTTGTTTCTCAGGAGTTCATAACCTGTATTTGCAAGGAATAATTATTTTACTCAATCAACATACCCAGAAAATTATTCAGCTATAGAGCTATATAAATGTTGCTTTAATTCTCACTGTCTTAATCTAAAATAAGCTTTCCCAGGAAGAGTTCCTCAGTTAACATGTACAGAGATTTATAGCCAACTACTAAAATTCCTGGAAGGGTATGCCATGATAAAATATAGATTCAATTTTTTTGCCAACTCATTTGGATGCTGAGAAGTAATTTGCATGGAGGTGGAACCATGAAGTCAGAAGCTTATTTAACTAGGCCTTCATTTCCAGATCCCTAAAAAGAACTACTTACCCCTAATTGACACAAACCTGTTGGGCTTGTTTTTCAGAACCCATCTGTGTTGAAAGCACTGATTTCCGCTGCCTTCTGTGCAGGAATCCCTGCTTCCACCTGCTGCTGGAGAAATCTGTTCTGCATTCAGGTAAGTTCTACCTAAACAGCAACTGAAAGAAAGCCTCCACTTTGGGAGCACCCAACACCAGTGCCTCATTCTGCCACTTCATGTTCATGGTCATTTACTCACTCACACGCCACAAATATTTATGAGCATCTGCTGTGCGCCACATACTTCACTGATACCAGAGGTAGTAGAGACCGCCCATGAGAATCACACTACAAACAAGTGTTTACAGTATTACAATTTATCTTACGGGTGAACATAGGAAAAGAGGAGTCTAAAATTGTCTATAGGATTGGAAAAAAGCTTTTCTGAAAAGATAGTATCTGAGCTGGTATGTAAAACAGAAGCTTTAGAGAGAATTGGAGGACAGCATCTCATGTAAAGAAATCAGCAAATAACAAAAGCATTTGATTACAGAGCATTGTGCATATTCAGTGAATATTTGCTAAGGGGGATGAATGGATGAATACATGGATGTGAAGAAACCTTCTTTGGAAACCCTGTATTATCTTCTACCCAGCGATAAGTCAGTCTTTCTTCCATACAGACCTCCAGTGTGCCTTGAGGTTTAATTCCAACTCTACCTCCAGCTCTCAGAAGACAGTTTTTCTCATTCTGTTAAAAATTTTAAATCTTGACAATGAAACATCTTCATCCTAATGCACATTTTAAGCACTGAATACAACCCCATACTCGGTGCTGGGATTTCCCATTCTAGGAGTTCCGAAGCTGCCTCTTACCTGGTGCTCCAGACCCCAATCCAGAATACAAACTCTTAAGGACAATTCAGAAATACCCTGGGGTGACAACTGGGTTACTACCAATAAAGTCACTGAGTCAGCAGGCCACTTGGTTCAGTTGCTGGTCAAACCACTGAGCCTGAAGTCTCCTTCCTTCCGAATCATGCATGTGATGGGACGTACAGGCTCCAAGAATTAGCTGGTAGCAGTTTTTTCTCCCTTAAGTTTCTTTCAGGAGACATGAGTCCTACTCCAGTACCTGGCTTCAGGTAACAATCCTATGTCCAGTCCTCCAACTCTCCTGACACATTTTCAAGGCTCTGTTACTCAAAAGAGCCATATTCCTAACTGCTACTGCCTGCTTCCAGACCCAAAGGCCAGCAGTCCTGTAACTCCAGCCCCACCCACCACTTATAGTTTGTTCATTTCTGATAAACTGAGACACTTAATCTTATGCTTTTAGTCCACTTATATTTTAAGGTAAACGATATGAAATTAAAATTCAACAGCTTTTACCTATGAGAACTGCAATCACAGGAGGTCAACTTAATTTTTTTTTTTTTTTTGCATAGTTTATCCATTGTGTCTGCATTTTGGAGCAGGGGGTATGTGTCCAAATACAATTTACTTGTCCAATTTGACCATAAGTCTCGTCTCTTAAAATGAAATTCTCATTCATGATGAGTTAAAAGTTGACTATCAAAAAAATAAAAATGAAGATGCAGCATTCTTAAGGTCAAAAAGAAAGATCAAAGGAATTAAGTGTAATCCAATTAAGTAGACTAAAATGGGAGGGAACAATGAAATTAAGTGTAATCCAATTAAGTAGACTAAAATGGGAGGGAACAATGATGCAAGAGGAGATACCAGGGTTGCAAAGGGGGACAAGATGGGATTAAAGAATCAAGAGGACTGCATTCTTGTTTTTGTAATATATTAATAGTGTTTGCTTCTGTAAGGATTTTAATATTTATACTAATATATGCTGCTGCTGCTACTGCTGCTAAGTCGCTTCAGTCGTGTCCAACTCTGTGCGACCCCATAGACGGCCTCCTACCAGGCTCCCCCATCCCCAGGATTCTCCAGGCAAGAACACTGGAGTGAGTTGCCACATCCTTCTCCAATGCATGAAAGTGAAACGTGAAAGTGAAGTCACTCAGTCGTGTCTGACTCTTAGCAACCCCATGGACTGCAGCCTACCAGGCTCCTCCGTCCATGGGATTTTCCAGGCAAGAGTACTGGAGTGGGGTGCCATTGCCTTCTCTGACTAATATATGCACATATTATTAAAAAAAAAAAAAGAATCAAGAGGACGCTGTTAGAGAATACACTTGTGAGACATGTTTCTAGAGGCCAGTTCAAGAAAAGTGAGTGTGAGGCCCAGGAAAAGGAATAATAGGCTCAAACGTTAAGTGACTGCAAAGAAAGCAGATTTGACCTAAACTCTGGGTTGCCCTAGGAATTCAGTCAGAAAGATCCTTTTTTCCCTGCAAAAAGAAATAGTTTAGCTGGCCTAGATTCAAAGAGGTAGGTTCAAAGAAACTCAAATTATGTTGATCCATCTCAGGTTGACACGCTCAATTCTGCTTTGTATATCCCTGTCTCTTGTTTGGCTGTACAGAGGTCCTATCCACAGTAAAATCAAAGTGACTTGACTCCCTATTAAGGTACTGGTGATTCACCACAGAGGATCAACCCTGGAAAGAATTCAGGGTTAAGACCATGGTAGAAGAGAAATCTCTTGATCTGGTGGTTAATCTCTGGAGAGAGAACCAGGAGAAAGTGACAGGAGCTGACTGTTTGAAATGCAGTCTTTTAAAATTCACCTTGGGATGCCCTTCCACCAATCAGAATCTCAAACATGAAAAGAAAAAAGCTCTCTTGCAAAAGAATGTATACCACTTAAATGTTAATTCACAAGAGGATCATAATAACTACTCTGCTTCACATACACAAAAATAAAGACACCTAAGCAATGTCTTTCTGTTTCCCCAACAGAAGTAACACATAACCACATGCTAAGTATCCCCTCACCTTTCTGTCTGAGTTAGCATCATTATCTTAATTATCGTCCAGTTCACACATTTTCTTTCTTTTTTTAAAAATATTTATTTATTTATTTATTTATGGCTGCGCTGGGTCTTTGTTACTGCGCGGGCTTTTCTCCAGTTGTGGCAAGCAGGGACTCCTCTCCAATGGTGGTGTGCAGGCTTCCCATTGCAGTAACTTCCACTGCACAGCACCAGCTCTAGGGTGTGCGGGCTTCAGCATTTGCGGCACGTGGCCTCCAGAGCACAAGCTCAGTAGTTCCGGTGCATAGGCTTAGTTGCTCCACAGCATGTGGGATCTTCCTGCATTAGGGATCAAACCCACACTGCCTGCACTGGCCAGGCAGATTCTTTACCACTGAGCCACCAGGGAAGGCCCCACACATTTTCTTGAATGAACTGGAGTAATGAGCTTTTGTCTCTGGCCTCTCTTTCATATGTGAATCATAAAGCCTCCTGTAATTCAACTGTGTATCAGTCTCTTCTTTCCAGCAACTTCAAATTCACCTGTATGAAGGAAAACATCTGGTTGCTGGACATGACTTCATAAGTCTGGTATTCTGATTACCTTGTCAATTATCATGAAGAAAGCAAGCCATTCCATCATTAGAAGTCTGGCTTCCTCTTCTTTTATTTATGATTTTCCTTGTCTCTCCTACCTCTCTTTTTAGATGAACACATAAGAAAAGCCAAAGCTTGTGGTGTATATGGAACCAGTGACATTTGCATTCCCTGTAGACACACCCTCTCAGCCTCACTAGCCCAGGCTTTTTTTGCATCCGAGGATTGAAAACTTGTTTTCAGACTTGATTACAAAATTGCTTCAAAGATGTTATGCTTGAATAAATTGTCTGAAAAGAATTGAGTGAAAACGTTCTTAATGGGCTCAGTTTTAGTTCCTTCTTTCCCAAGATGCCAAAACATCTTACAAGAAACATGAGGGTTAAATATATAATTTTTCTTTGTCATATGAAATCTGTCCTGTTGCCTGGAGTTGCACCTCATACATTTGATCTCATACATGCTAATTGGTTGCATTTTGCTATTTTAATCATTATGCATCAACCATAGGGAATATTAGACAGAAGGAAATCCAAGCACAGCAGTACAGTATAGCGTTGTGTGAGAGAAAAGGCACAGGATTTATTTCTTAGTCTCTCTGGACCTCAGTCCATTCAATCAGGAATACAGGACTTATCTCACAGGAGCTGTACTTATCTTTGAAAACTGCAAAATGCTAGAACATTTTTATTACTATTTTAATTATAATATTAACAAAAGCATACAATGATGAAGCAGGAAGGGACCCTGGAAATAAACTAGTTAGGATTTAAGAGATGAGGAAACTGAGACAGTATACATATAGCATGTTGGGGGCAACTCAGACTTTGAATATCTCAGGTACTCTCATTACAACAAGGACTGTGCAGATAAAAAGACAGAGATTGGCTGGCTGCCAGTTGAGGAATCAGTGGTTCTGGGGGTTGTTGGGAACTGGAAGTACATTTGCCCAATTCAGAGAAGACAGCTAATACTGGTTTCTGCATATTTTTTTACCATATCACCATGTAGGTCCAGGATTGCCAGATCTAATCTTTTCTAGAAAGACAAGAAATCTAAATTTTTTTAAATGTGAAGCCTCCTAATTTTTAAATGATATTTCAATTTTTAAAATAATGTTGTATAGGTCAAACAATATCTGAGGGTCAGAATTAGCCCATGGTTTACCAATATCATCTACAGGGAAATGTCCAAATTCTTTCTCATGGTATAAGGCCTTTAATGATCTGGCCTTGCTTCCTTCTTCAGCTCACTTCCTATCTGTCCTTGCCTGTGCTTAGATGCCAGCTTAGCACTGAACAGGTCATAATTCCACAAATACACCTACTGATTCTCATGAACATGCCCACTGACCGTCCTTCGATTACCCTTGCTCCTTGCTTGTGCTGTACTTTATGCCTGCAATGAATCTTTCTCCCAAATTACTGTGCATCTTATCTTTCTAATGAGAACTAATCTCTGAACAGTCTCCTCATCACAATACCACACAATATGTCCATCCATTATATTTCTACAATGTCTCGGACATATCCTTGCACTTACCTCACAGTATGGAAAGTACTTGTTTTATGCCTGCTGTTCCAATCAAAATCTCAGCTAATGCTGAGAAATTAAACTCTTCATTCTTACTCCAGTGTGACCACTGATCACCCTTCCTGAACTTAACTGCTTCTTGACTGGTCTTTGTTTCAAAGTACTGCTGATCTGCTTGAACAGATGCTTATATCTTCTCTCCAATGGATGGCTTCGTGGAGGACACCCTCCTCAAGGACTCAAGTGACCTTATCTCTCCTTTTGATGGGAGGTTGTATAAAGCAATCCACCCCTTGGCATAATCCTCTCTTCAGCACCTGAGACCAATGTATTCTATGTTCAAGTCCTGTTCTTTTATTTTGTTTTCACTTTTGTTCCTGTCCTATTTGTCCTCCGAAGTAGTGAAGCTTTCCCTAACTGATACTGGCCACTAAAGCTCTTTTGGAGCGCTCATCTAATTCAGCCCAGTTCAGGATCTTGCACAGAACTATGATCCCTCACTGCGACAATGGTGGGTCAATGGAGCAGGGAAGAAAGGGAGAGGTCAACTCTACCTGAATCATATGGCGTGATGGGAGATGATTGACGGATCAAAGGAAAACCGTGGTGTTGTTAACTGAAGAAAGGTAAATGAATACCAGACAAACACAGATAAGTACTGCACCAGATCCTCTTAATGCCCAGTCTAAGATTTCTTCCACAGCTCCGTATTATCCCAACCTGAGTGGCTACTTGCGTGTCTGCCTTCAGATTCCTGGTGTTTAACCAGAATAAACTCAAGTTTGGCTTATTTATCAAAACAAAGCCTTTGAAGTACAGTTATAAAGATTTCACTTTAAATTGGCAGAACCATGGACAGCACCCAAGTTTTCGCAGTAGTCTTTTCATTTGAAATAGGAGAAATCTTTGCAACATGTTAAAAACCTCTAATTTTATAGGTGGAAAAAACAAAGGTTATTATGACTAGCCCAAGATTGTAGAGAGCTGAAGGTCAAGTCTAAGTCTTAAAATCCAGGCCCCTTTGCCCTGTATCCTGCTTTCTCGACAGATTGATTATGATAACATGGTAACATGAGGGAAAGAGCAAAGGGACAGATCTAGGAGACAGTAGTGGACACCTGTTATTTCTCCCTTTCTAGCATACATCTCCTCTTATTTTGGTAAATATATCTCCATTTCTGTCTTGGAGAACTACCCTTCCCCTTTGGCAGGGCATATATCCTACTCTCCTCTGGTGAGTAATATGTGGTGGGTGTAATATGGCCCAGACCGGGCATATTAGGTTCTCTCTCCCATGCTTTCAATATAAGCAGGGTTATTCAAGAAAAAACATATAGGGACTTCCTTGGTGGTCCAGTGATTAAGAATCTGCCTGCCAATGCAGGAGACACCAGTTCAATCCCTGACCCAGGAAGATTCCACATGCTGCAGGACAACGAAACTCATGTGCCACAACTACTGAGCCCATGCTCTGGAGCCTGCGCTCTGCAACAAGAAAAACCACCACAATGAGAACCCTGAGCACCACAATGAAGAGTAGCCCCTGCTTGCTGCAACTAAAGCCCCCACACAGCAACGAAGACCCAACATAGTCAAATAAATACACAACATTTTTTTAAAGGACATATAGTAGGAGGTGACCCATTCCTATGCTGGCATCCTAAAGTGGATCTTCCAAACTTGAAGAAACTCTGAGTTCATATAACCTAAAACTGTGCATGTATCACAATAAATATTTTTATTTTTTAATATAATATAGCTCTTCCTTATTTTTATACCAGTCACCTCACCAAAACTATCAAGAATTAAGCAGCATTTAGTGTTTTTCCACTTCATTTGGTAATTTATACCTTTTCCCAGAGTCCTGGGCAGATAGTGCAAAGTAGAATTTAGCTCTGAGATAATAATCGATTTCTCAATCTAAAATAGAAATATTAAAAAGTCTACTCCTTAAATCTGCCTTTGTGACATATTCTAAAGTTATTGTTCTTCTGCATGGGTGAGCCCATAAATTGCTGAGTTTTTATTGATTTATAT
This sequence comes from Budorcas taxicolor, assembly GCF_023091745.1. Classification (NCBI taxonomy): domain Eukaryota; kingdom Metazoa; phylum Chordata; class Mammalia; order Artiodactyla; family Bovidae; genus Budorcas; species Budorcas taxicolor. The sequence goes on along the minus strand of NC_068917.1, from coordinate 43,083,097 downwards.
TTCATTCACAGCTTGTGTGAGATTCCCTTCCATCTTACAGTCTTCAGTTACCCTGAGTTCATTTAAAATCTGTCACCACACTCTTTATAGATAACTAAGTAGCATTAGCCACAATTTGTTGATGGAGAGATTATTAACAGAATTTACAAAGCTATATGTAACCTTAGCAAACAGAATGGGAGTGGAAGGACAAGGGAGAGAAGAATGAGGCATCTTATGTAGTAAGAAAGAGGCTGGTAGAGGGTCAGACTTGGGATAGTAGTGTTCTGGTTCTAGTTCTGTCACTGGGCAAGTTATCCTGGGTCGATCATATTTCTCTGAATGGGTGAAACTGCCTCTTACATTCCTTCCCACCTAACATTGGAGGATTTAGCCAGTCATTCATGCAATTAATGTTTAAGTCTATCCTTTAACATCATATATCAATCAATTATGGAGTGCTCAAAGATGATGTGTTTGCTTGTACCTTTTCAGATCCTGAGAATGTGCATATATAAGGAAAGCGATTACACTTTCTGTAAGAGAAAAGCAGATATTTAGCAAGTTTAGCAGAAAGTCATTCATATTTGACACCCTCTCTGTCCTTGTTTCAAGTGGATTTTGGCACTTACATCTTTGGCCCTGTAATCATGTCAGGGCTTTGAACTGCAGATATACCTGTATGATGCTGGACTAAAAATCCAAGATCTGGATTCTGGCCCTATAGCTCCTTCTGTGCATATAACTGTGGCAGACTTGTTAGGACTCTGGTAGATACAGAAACTCAACTCAAGGCCACTTAAACACTAAAGACCATAAATTACATGGGAGAGCTGAACCACCAAGCTGCAGGAAATCAGAAATGCACCTGAGCGCCTGGAACACTCAGTGACTCAGGCCCAGCCAGGACTCACCTTTTATCTGGTCTCCGCTCCTCCCAGCAAGCTAGCTTCATTCTCTCTCTCTCTCTCTCTCTCTTTTTTTTCAGATTGGTTTTTTTCTGCCTTTCTCTGATTTAGACTATTAAATTTATATATTCACTCAATAGCTGTTGCCTTTGAGCCTGACTGAGCAGGCATTGTTCTAGGCACTAGGGAAACAGTAGTGACAAGGAAAATGTCTGCCCTCAGGGACTCGTGTACTTGTGGAGTGGAGAAAGTTGCAGAATAGACATATGTACAAATCATATACAAGGGAGTATTAACTGTTATAGAGAACAACAATCAGCATGAGAGGTTAGGGACTACTGAGTGGCTGCAGCGGTAGTGGTGGTGTGTTATTTCATAAAAGTGGTCAGGGAAGGTCTTCTCCTGTTTGGTTATATTTGGACAAACCTGAAGTTAGGGAGAAAGTAAAAAGAAAATCTGGTGTAACAGCACATACAAAGACCCCTAAGCGGGAACATACACTTGACATGTTCAAGGACAAACAAGGGGCCAGTGTACTGGAGTAGAACTGGGAGAAAGAAGAGTGCCAAGAGACAAGATCGGAAAAGTAACAATAGCCAGATCGTATATTAACAGATCCAAGATCACCATGTTTACTCTTGGGGGTTTACTATGAGATGGAAAGTCACTGGAAAATATTGAGGTGGGAAGTGAAAGGATCTGATTTATGTTTGAGTAGAACCACTCTGGCTGCTGCATGGAGATTAAATTGGAGGGGAGGAAAGCGAAGGCAGGGGCCCTATTTAGGAGGCTATTTCAATAATCTAGATAAGAAATAATGTGGCAGAGTTGGTGAGAAATGGTCATATGCTGAATATATGTTGAAGGCAGTTAGTCAACACTATACGCTAAAGTATTGGATGTGGTGGTAAAGGTGGAGAGAACCAAGAGTAGCCTAAGACAGAGAGTAGAAGAAGCCTGAAGACTAAGCCCAGACCTCCTCAACTGTTAGAGATTGAGAGCTTGGAACAAGCCTGCAAAGAAGGCTCAGAAGGAATAGCTAGCAAGATAAGAGGAGACGCAAGAGAGAATGGTATCCCATAAGCCATCTGGAGAAAACAGAGGAGGAAGAAGTGATTGACGACGCTAAAAGCTGCTGTATGGTGGAGAGAAATGAGGCTTGAGAACTGACCAGCTAGCAGGACCACACGGAGAAAGCAATGGCACCCCATTCCAGCACTCTTGCCTGGAAAATCCCATGGACGGAGGAGCCTGGTAGGCTGCAGTCCGTGGAGTTGCGAAGAGTCAGACACAACTGAGCAACTTCACTTTCACTTTTCACTTTCATGCATTGGAGAAGGAAATGACAACCCACTCCAGTGTTCTTGCCTAGAGAATCCCAGGGACGGGGGAGCCTGGTGGGCTGCCATCTATGGGGTTGCACAGAGTCGGACACGACTGAAGTGACTTAGCAGCAGCAGCAGCAACAGGACCACAGGGCTCATAGGTGACTTTGATAAGAGCTATTTTCAGTGAAATGATGGAGACAAATCCTCTGAAAACTTGTGCCACTGAAGAGGTGCTGAATTTTCAGTTCTAGTTTTTAAAATCCTAAAGATGAACCCCGATGAATATGGTTCAGATCCAGCATTCACCTTTAGACCAATAAACTATGACCAAGAGAAAGGATAACATTATAGGTTAGTGGTAGGTTGATCAATGTTGGGGGTTCTCAGGCGGTCATGTAGGAACATGGACACCTAAGATTTATGTGTAGATTGAGAAAGGAATCAGGAAGGAGGAAGAAGAGGTCACTAAGGATCTCCCCAGTGTTGGGTTTGAAACTTAACCTTTAATTATAAAATGGCATTGACTTTCCCACTTTACAGAACTGGTGTCAAAATCAGATTAAAAAAACAGACTGTGATGAATGAACTCTGCACATCCTGTAACTTCTGTACAGACATGATAGTTTACCACAAGCATAATGGGTCACCATCATGATGCCAAAACAGAAGGGCACACCCCAGTGGCGCATCTTCAGGCATCAATCCCTGGCCACACTGTGCCCCATGAAGAAGCTAGGCATATATCTTGTGGACTAATATAGCTGGATGTTCTGGCTAGAAGCACAACTCTTTTTCCCAAGTTTAAACATTGGGAGCTCTTAGAAAAAGGTACTCCTAATAGCTGTCAAAACAAAAAGTTGAAAAAGCCATCCCAAGGGTAGCATAAAGAAAGAAGGAAGGAAGACAGTAAAAAAGGAAAAGGCTGAAAAAAAGGAAAAGAAAAAAGAGACATTATTGGGAAGGAGGGAAAGAAAAGAGGCAAATAAAGGAGTTTATTTCCTTTATGTACAATATATTATTTATGTATATGTTATTCTTACATGTACATGTGTATATGTACATGTACATGTGTATATGAGCAGATAAATGTACAATATATATTCATAAATGTATGCCTAGATAGGGAGGCAGATAGAGAGGTATGTAATATGTTCTACGTTGGACTATAAGGAAAAAGGTTAAATTTTACACCCCAAATCATACAACTGAATAGTAAACTGCTTGTTAAACTACAAAATACTGCTGCTGCTGCTGCTGCTGCTGCTGCTGCTAAGTCCCTTCAGTCGTGTCCGACTCTGTGCAACCCCATAGACGGCAGCCCACTAGGCTCCTCGGTCCCTGAGATTCTCCAGGCAAGAACACTGGAGTGGGTTGCCATTTCCTTCTCCAGTGCATGAAAGTGAAAAGTGAAAGTGAAGTCGCTCAGTTGTGCCCAACTCTTAGCGACCCCATGGACTGGAGCCTACCAGGCTCCTCCGTCCATGGGATTTTCCAGGCAAGAGTACTGGAGTGGGGTGCCATTGCCATTTACTACTAATATAAATCAATAAGAATGAAAGACAATGAAAGCTAAAAAAAAAAAAAAAAAGAAGAAGAATCCTCTACATGCACTGGGGATCTGTCCTTGTTCTTTCTTTCTACTTCTGACAAGGCATTTCCAAAATGAAGTCTTCCAAAAATAAAAAAAGGATCTTGAAGAGCACTAGCCCCATGTGAGACCAATTACTCCCTGGCTGTTTGTTACGTACTTAAGGGGACATATTAATTCTTTGATATGAAGTGAGCCCTATTTTAAGAAAGGTTTAAGGGAATTTTGTTCCTGTCCTCAGAGAATTAACAATTTTTAAGAACTCCTAAGACCTGTCTGACTTCTTCTTGGGAATTGCAGATATCCTCTTATTTTACCAAATCAGGAATTCTCTGACAAGTTCCAGAACATGAATATGTTACTCTTTTTCTGTGATATTCCTATCTTCTAAAATGAACCATACAAATCAAGATAAAAGACACTGACATTTTGAAACCTCAGATATAAATTGAGTTAGTATCCAGTTAGACTTTATTCTATTTTGTGTTTCCTTTATAATCATGCTTATTAATATGCCATCCATGTCATATCCCAGAGAGACAAGTTCCCATGATGCTTTTCTTTTTAAAATAAGTCATCTATATTTCTTCCATAGGGGATGTATTTTCTACTTATGACACTTAAAGAAATAATCGCACAAGAGCCTTTAAGACAGAGTAAAATAAATTGTTAAAATGTCCATACTACCCAAAGCTATCCATAGAGTCAATCAGGGCCTGTCCAGATCTCAATGGCAATTTTTACAGAAATAGAAAAAAAACCTTAAAATTTATATGAAACCACAAAAGACTCTGAATAGTCAAAACAATTCTAAGAAAAAAGAACGAAGCTAGAGGCATCACACATCCTGATTTCAAACTATATTATAAAAATATAGTATTCAAAACATTATAGTATTGGCATAAAACAGACACATAAAACAGAACTGAGAGCCCAAAACTGAACCCACACATGTACAACCATCTAATATCTGACAGAGGACCAAGAATACACAATGAGGAAAAGACAGTCTCTTCAATAGACAGTGTTGGGAAAACTGAATGGTCACATGTGAAGAATTAAAGTGCACTCCTATCTCATACCATTCACAAAAATTAACTTTAAATCGATAGAAGACTTGTAAGACCTGAAACCATAAAACTCCTAGAAGAAAGCACAAAAAGCTCCTTGACATTGGTCTTGGCAATGATTTTATGGTGTTTTTGTAGATATGACACCAAAGCACAAGTCATGAAAACAAAGCAAAACCAGTGGAACTACATCAAACTACGGGATTCCTCAGCTTGGCTCAGATGGTAAAGAATCTGCTTGTAATGCAGGAGACCCAGGTTTGATTCTTGGATCAGGACGATCCTCTAGAGATGGAAATGGCTACCCACTCCAGTATTCTTGCCTGGAGAATCCCCTGGACAGAGAACCCTGGCAGGCTATAGTCCATGGGGTCACAAATAGTTGGACACAGCTGAGTGACTAACACTTTCACTGTCACACATCAAACTAAAAAGCTCCGGCACAGAAAAAGAGAAACAATCAACAAAATGAAAAAGCAGGGCTTCCCTAGTGGCTCAGTGGTAAAGAGTTCACCAGTCAACTCAGGAGACAAGGGTTCAGTCCCTGATCTGGGAAGATCCCCCAATACTGTGAGGCAACTAAGCCTGTGCACAACTACTGAGCCCGTGCTTTGGAGCATGGGAGCTGCCACTACTGAACCCCACCTGCCCTAGAGCCCATACTCCACAACAAGAGAGGCCACCACAACTGAAGAGTAGCCCCCTTTGGTCCAACTAGAGAGGAACCCATGCAGCAAAGAAGACCCAGTGCAGCCAAAAATAGATAAATAAAAGAATAATTTTTTTAAAAAAATTAATGAAAAAGCAACTATAGAATGGGAGAAAATATTCACAAACCACATATCTGATAAGGGGTTAATATCCAAATATATAAGGAACTCATAGAATTCAATAAAAAGAACAAATAATCCAATTTTAAATGGGCAAATACTCTGAATAAACATTTTTCTAAAGAAGATATTCAGATGACCATTCAGCACCTACATGAAAAGGTGCTCAACATCACTAGTCATCAGGGAAACACAAGTCAAAACCACAAGGAAATATCACCACAGACCAGTTAGGATAGCTATTATCAAAAAGACAAGAGATAACAAATGCTGAGGAGGATATAGAGAAAAAGGCACCCTCAGACACAATTGGTAGGAATGCAAACTGATGCAGCCACTATGGAAAACAGCCTAGAGGTTCCTCAAGAAATTAAAAATATAACTACCGTATGATCCAGCAACCCCACTTTTGGGATGTATCCAACAGAAATGAAATCACTCTCTAGAAAGGATATGTGTACCCAGGATTCACTGCAGCATTATTTACAATAGGCAAAGCATGAAAACAGCCTAAATGTCCACCAATGGATGAATAAAGAAAATGTGGTGTATATATGTCTGTATACAATGGAATATTATTCAGCCACAAGAAAGAAAATCCCGCCACTTGTGAAAACATGGATGAATCTTGAGGATATTACGCTAAGTGAAATAAGTCAGACAGAGAAGTACAAAAAATGTGTGATCTCACTTATATATGGAATCTTAAAAAAAAATGAACTCATATAAACAACTGTGGCATGTGGGATCTAGTTCCCTGATGAGGGATCGAACCCAGGCTCCCTGTATTGGGAATGCCTTAGCCACTGGACCACCATGGAACTCCCCAGACTTTCAGTTTTAAGATGAGTAAGTTCAGGGGATGTAATGTACAGTATGGTTAACCAGAGCTGCTGCTGCTAAGTCACTTCAGTCGTGTCCGACTCTGTGTGACCCCATAGACGGCAGCCCACCAGGCTCCGCTGTCCCTGGGATTTTCCAGGCAAGAACACTGGAGTGGGTTGCCATTTCCTTCTCCAGTGCATGAAAGTCCAAAGTGAAAGTGAAGTTGCTAACAAAACTTTAGTGTATATTTGAAAGCTGCTCAGAGAGTAAATCTTAAAAGTTCCCACCACATACAGAAAATATTATAACTATGTATTGCAATAGATATCTAAACCAAACTAGTGGTAATCATTTCACAATATATACATATATTAAATCATTACATTGTGTAACTTAACACACAACATTATGTGTCAGTTATATCTCAATAAAGCTAGGAAAAAAGAGCAAATTTTTCTCAAACTGTTAGTAAAATTAGTAAAAGTAATTTTATCTCCTTTAGTTATGGAGTAGATTCCCCATACTTTGAAATGCCTCTCTGTTCTTTCCCCAACTCTCATGCAGATTTTTACAGTGTGGATCATAAATGTTACCAGTTTGAATTCTTTGCTGCCCCTCCTTCCAAGCCCTTCCCTCTGGAAGGCTGTACATGCCTCACCCATTGGCTTCAGGCCTGGTCATGTGACTTGCTTTGGCCACTGAAATATGAAAGACAGTAATGTGTACCATTTGGGTAAAGCTTTAAGAGCCATCACAATGCTGCCATCTTCTCTTCTCCCTGACCACAAGACCAGCACTAGACTGCTCTCTTACTGTGAGTCCTAGAATGAAGACAAATTGGAGCTGAGTTGAAAAGGACCCCGATGGATATACAGCATGAGCAAGAAATAAATGCTTGTTGTTATAAAGGTCTGAGATTTCAGGGATCATTTGTTACTGCAGCATTAACTTAACCTGACAGAAAGTGATTCATAAATTATTTTATGTATTATGGTTGTAAAATATAAATATTACAATAATTGGCAAAAAATTATAAGATCTCCAAACTCTCTAGGCTTCTAATTTTCTGGAAGAGTTTTTAAAAAATGAGAATAGCAACAAGAACATGCCAAGTGACTTGGAAAATTCATGTTACAAAGCAGTAATTCTTACTTTTGTCCTTGGACCATACTGTTGATACTACATATATTTTAGGTCAATAGAAGGACTCCCCAGGGTGGACGTGGTGGCGGTGATCTGTGCTCAGTCATGTCTGACTCTCTGAGACACCATGGACTTCTAGCCTGCCAGGCTCCTCTGTCCATGGAATTTTCCAGGCAAGAATACTGGCCTGGGTTGCCATTTTCTACTCCAGGGGATCTTCCTGACCTGGGATCAAACCTGAGTCTCCCATGTCTCCTGAATTACCAGGCAGATTCTTTACCACTGAGCTATATGGGAAGCCCCCATGACTGCAGAGGTCTCTTGTCATTTTATAAGAGGAACTTTCAGAAAATATATACTAGAGCAGACCACTCAAAGTGTGATCTGTGAACTTTCGTTCATCAGTGTTCAATGAGATAAGCCCAGAAATTAAGAGTGTGTTTAGAAGCTCTTAGAGCAATTTGACAGTATCAGAACATCCAAGCTCAAGGTTGGTCAAGCTGTGTTGTTGAGTGAGGTAATGGAATAGTGTGTGCATTGTCAGACTAGTGTGCTGACAAGCTGCCTACTAAGATTCATCTTCCACAGATCATACACACGCACACACACACACACACACACACCCCTCATGCTTTACCACAGATAGTTTGAGAAGGTCTGACTGAGAACCTGCCTGGAAGTCATCAGAAGTCATTATACTTACAGTGATAAGCAAACTAACAGAGGACCTAAATACACAGAGACACTATAAGTACAATTGAACTGTTCTCTAGGGGAAATCCATGTCATATTAACAATCTTCCTGACATTTTCTGTCCCACTTGAGATTTACAAAGGCAGACAGTAGAAATAACATTTCTTGACTACCCACTGTGTGTGGAACACTGTACAGTTATGGGTTATGAAATACTGTCACAAAATGCAGAATACATTTTCTCTTAGAAACAATTTTACTAACAGTGGGGAGAATCCTAGCCTATGAAGTTGAGTTCACCCAAGAAGCAGCTGAACTGTATAATTTTCCATACTAATATAATGTGTGAATCTCTAGAAGAGAAATTAAGATGATAGGATAAGAAGGAGGGGAATGAAATTTTTAAACTATGCTAAACTTTTCTTTGAGATTTTCTCACCTTCTTCTGTTTACCTGCTATCTCTCCAGGCCTTCCCTATTGGGATTCCCTGGTGGCCCAGATAGTAAAGAATCTGCCTGCAATGCAGGAGACCTGGGTTCGATCCCTGGGTTGGGAAGATCCCCTGGAGTAGGAAATGGCAACCCCCTCCAGTATTCTTGCCAGGAAAATCCCACGGACGGAGGAGCCCAGCAGGCTACAGTCCATGGGGTCGCAAAGAGTCAGACACAACTGAGCGACTTCACTTCTCCATGCCTTCTCAACCAACCCTCTCTCCTCTTACTCTCCCCTAGTTTTCCAAATACAGCACTCATCAAAATTATTTCATTCCTTTTCCTTCAATGTAGGTAATTTCAAGTATTAAGGAAATCAGTCAATTGGATTATTTTACAGTAAGGTATAAATGAGTAATGGTTTCTTAATCCTGCTAGTAACCTCAAAGTGAAAGTACAGGGAAATGAAAATAAAATGTTTGGGAAAATAGAGGAAACTATTCTAGGTCAAGGAAGCAGGATGACTTTTGTCTCATCACTTTCTTTAATCACTTCCTGCTTTTCACAACCCTTTTTCTATTCCTTACATAGAATTCCTGCGTTGTTTTTTTTTTTCCATAGTGACTCTCAACACTAAAAATGAAGGCAGTCATTGGTAAAAAGGAATCATTTGTACATGAGGTAAGCAGAGACAGTTTGCATGCATGAGAACTGCGGGAGGAAATCCACAAAGAGTAGGAAGAGAAGAATTTGGAACACCATAGATGTTGAAAGCTGAAATCAGAGATCTTAGAGACAATTTAAGCCAGTATATCCCTAAAAGACAGCAAGCTCAGAACTCAGAGTCTTCAATAGGCAATGATCTCTTTGTAGCACTTAATAAAATTGTTTTGTTTTCATTATTTTTTAATTTATACCATAATCTTGGAAAGTGGTATTGATTTTCTTTTGGGGGCAGTATTGATTTTCAATATGCAACAGTGATAATTTTCTTTTAAAATATATTCATTTAGGAAAAAGAAAATTAGTTCAAAGAAAGTCTTAGGTAAATAATATAAGTGGTAAAAAAGATGTGGATAAGAATTATGAGGTGGTATGGAGAAGGAAATGGCAACCCACTCTGGTACTCTTGCCTGGAGAATCCCATGGACGGAGGGGCCTGGTGGGCTGCGGTCTATGGAGTTGCAAAGAGTCGGACACGACTAAGCAACTAAGACACACACACACACACACACGCAGAATTTTGGAGCTGGGGAAACAGTGATCTAGCCTGAATGAACTTCACATTTGAATTTAAAACTGGTGAGATATGAATCCATGTTTGGGGGAAGAGGGGCATGGGGAACCTAGAAATGGTATTAAGATAACACACAAGCCTGTCTTCTGTAGGTGGTATAGTTAAATTCCTCCAAACAACAGCCCCACAGGCAGAAACTATAAAGGAATGTGATGGCAAGGTAAGAGCTTATAAGCTTTAGTGACACATCACTTAGGAACCTCCTTTATATTTGCACACTCAACCTACAGCATTACTAGAGACTGGGCATCTTTTTACCTCTTCCTCCTATTAGACAACCCTTAGGGATTTCCCACTACTTATTGATCTTTCAGCACATATTTCTGTTTGTGGCCAGAAAAAGGATAATCCTGTAAGAATAATACAAGAAATTTATACATGATACTGTACACATTTTTAGTCTAAATAACAATATTAAACAATAATTCAGCCAGATCCAGATTAATTCAGGTGTTGCCAATAACTATGGGTATACAGTATGAATTTACTGAGTCATGTGAGAATTGTAACTATTCATGTAAATACCTTTGGCTGAGCTCAACAAACATTCATTAAAAGCCAAAATATGTTCCAGGAACTGTGCCAGGTGTTGAAGAATCATGATCAAAAAGACTCAGTCTCCACCTCCAAGGCATCCATAGTTGTACAAATTAAATATGAGCCATGCTATATTCATGAAATTTTTCATAGTTCATAAAACAGTCTCACTTCATTACTTTACTTAATACTTACAGAAGCACTGTGATGTAAGGTATTATTGTTATCCTCACATTACAGACAAGGAAACTAAAACCTTCAATTTGATTTGCCCAAGGTTGTTAATAGCAGTATCAGTAAGCAATAGAGAAGTCTTGAACCTGAGAATCCCGCTTCCATATCAGCACTTTTCCTATAATACCAGCCACCTGAAATTATTTCTCTCACAATTCTGCTTCTGGCTATAATGAAGTATTAACATGTACTCCTGGTGAGAACAACTTGAAAAGCCAGAAAAAATACAAAATAAAATCTATTTAAAGGCAGTAAGTCTACTGACATCATTAGAAAATTGCCTTAGCAGCCAGAACTTTAGAGTTCAAGATCAGAGATGAGGGAACCCCAAAAATGTGCCCTACCAACCAGAAAGAGTGTAGAAAATCAGGGAACCCAAAAGCTAGTTCTACTGGGGTGGTGCTGATAAAAATTTGTAAGTTCCTACTCAGACTAATCAAGAAAAATATGAAAACACCAATTACCAATGTGAGGAGTACAACAGAGGACATCAAACAGACCTAAAAGACATTAAGGATACACTACAGACAACTATTAGTGTGACGACACAGATGAAACGGACACATTCATTACAAGACACGTATCAAAAATGACCCGAAAAGAAATAGAAAATGTCAACAGCCCAACATCCACTAAAGAAACTGAATTGTAGTTAGCAATTTATACAAAGAAATTCTAGGTCCAGATGATGTCACAGGTGAATTCCAACTTTAAAGGGAAAATAACAACATCAATAGAAACATATTTTTTGAGAACAAAGAAAAGGAGGAAACACTCAATCATTTTATAATATAAGGTCAGTATTATCCTGATTTTAAAAACAAAGACATTAAAATAGAATTATAAAACATTATTCCTCATAACACAGATGTAAAACTTCTTAACAAATTATTAGCAAGTTTAATCTAACAATATGTATCTATTAAATTAGATAATATATATCCACATATATTGGGAGACCCAGGTTCCATCCCTGGGTCGGGAAGATCCCTTGGAGAAGGAAATGGCAACCCACTCCAATATCCTTGCCTGGAAAATTCCATGGACGAAGGAGCCTGGCAGACTACAGTCCACGGGGTCGCAAAAAGCCAGACACAACTGAATGACTTCACTTTAATCCACATATATTATCACATCTTTATCCAGTCACCTGTCAATGGACATGTAGCTTGCTTCCATGTCTTGGTTATTGTAAACAGTGCTGCAATGAACACTAGGGTGCATGTATCTTTTTGAATTACGGTTTTCTCCAGATATATGCCCAGGAGTGGGACTGCAGGATCATATAGTAGCTCTGTTTCTAGTTTTTTGAGGAACCTTCATATGGTTCACCATAGTAGTTGTAGGAAGTTTGTTAAATGAACTATACGTTTATTCATACAGTAGCATAGCAGTTCAAAGGAATGAGGAAGATTTCTTTATAATAAGAACTACACAAAGGAGTATTGAACAGAAAAAGGAACAAGGAAAATCTCTGTATGTAACACTGGGTGAGCACCAGGATAAATGAAAAAACAGAGAAGCCCAGAACAGGGCTTGTAAAATGTCACCTTTGTGTAATTAAGAGGAGAATGTGACTATAAACATTTCTTTCTATTTCCTACAAAGAAACAACTAAAGCATAAATTAAACTGCAGGAGCTATCTGCTAACTGTTATATATGTTGGGAGGCAGCGGAGGAAAGGAGAGGGGAGATGAACATGAGAATTCTCTGACTGTGCTGTTTTACAGTTTGACTGAACTGTGTAAAAGTTTTACATACGTTCAAAAATGACTGAATTTTTAAAATCCAATTTATAACATTTGAAAATGGACTTTCCTGGTGGTCTAGTGGTTGGAATTGCAGGTTTCACTCCTGGTTGGGGAGCTAAGATCCTGCATGCTATGCATTGCAGCCAAAAAAAATTTCTAATTGAAAACAAATGGAAACCTATGGTTCTAACTGTATATCAAATTGATGGCATAATTATTTCAAGTTTTTTTTAAATTCAATTTTTTTTATTCAGGCAAAATTCATATAATATGCAATTAACCATTTTAAAGTATACAGTTCAGTGGCATTTAGTGTGTTCACAATGTTGTGCTGCTTTATTATTTTTGACTCTGAGGCCATTTTCTTTGGAATTCTACCCATAGATTCTTTTTTTCATTCTAGCTTTATTGAGGTATAATTTGTACAAAGTGTAAGTTTCAGATGTATAGCATCCTGATTTGACTTATACACATCATGAAATGATGTCCATAATAACTTCAGTGAACATCCATCATCCATTCAGTGAACATCCATACAGATACAACATTAAAGAAATAGGAAAAAAAAATTCCCTATGATGAGAACTCTTAGGATTTACTCTCTTAACTACTTTCATATATAACATACAACAGTGTTAATTATACTGATCATGTTGTACTTACTTACTTTATAACTGGAAGTTTGTACCTTTTGACTACCTTCATCCAATCCCTTTTCCTCTACCCCCAGTAATCACAAATATGATCTCTTTTTGCATGAGTTTGTTTGTTTTTGTCATATGACTGACCCATAACACTATGTTAATTCCTAGTACCCAACATAATAATTTGATATTTCTATATATTTCAAAATGATCCCCATAAGAATAGCTGTCATCAGTCACCAGAGATATCACATAATTATTAACTGTATTCCACATACTGTACATTTCATACCTGTGACTCATTTATTTTGTAACTTAAAGTTTGTACCTCTTAATCTCTCTCATCTATTTCTCTCAACCCTCCACCCCTACAGAACCACCTGTTTATTCTTTGTGTGTATGACTCTGTTTTCTGTTTAGTTATGTTTGTTGAGTGACTTTCAAACATGGAAATTTGACCATACATCCCTTGAAGTATATATAAAAATGTGAAAGTGAAAGTGTTAGTCACTCAGTCATGTCTGACTCCTTGCAACGCCATGAACTATAACCCACCAGGCTCCTCTGTCCATGGAATTCTCTAGGCAACAATACTGAAGTGGGTAACCATTCCCTTCTCTAAGGGATCCCAATCCAGGGATCTTCCCAACACAGGGATCAAACCTGGGTCTCCTGCGCTGCAGGGCAGATTCTTTACTATCTGAGCCACCAGGGAAGATTTTGGTGACAAAAGAACCACAAAGGAATCTTAAGCTGCATTCAGTGGTCTTATTATTAGAAGTAATACTGACACTTAAGAAAAAAAAAACTATTTTATATATAGTATGATTAGGAAATAAACACTTCAATTCATGTCTTTAGGAACTATGCTTTTCAAAGTAAAATCAAGGAAGTTTAATCCAAACTATGTAATCTTAAATTTAAATTGATTCACATCCATTAGGATACCTACTATTAAGACAACAATCATTGATGAGAATGTGGAGAAACTGGAACCCTTGTGCTTTGCTTGTTAGAATGTAAAATGGTACAGTCAGTGTAAAAACAGTATGCCAGTTTCTTAAAATATTAAATATAGAATTACCATATGATCCAGCAATTCTACTTCTGGGTACATAACACAGGAGAATTGAAAACAGGGACTCAAACAGGTATTTATACACTCATTTTCGTAGTAGTATTATTCACAATTGCCAGAAGATGGAAACAACCCAAGTGTTCATCAATGAATGAATGAATGGATAAATAATATGTGGTATATACATACAGGGTATATATAATTCTCCCTTAAAAAGTAAGGAATTACATACCACAACAACATGGATAACCCTTGAGGACATTATGATAAGTGAAATAAGCCAGTCACAAAAGGAAAAGAATTTCATAGAATGGTGGTTTCCAGAAGCTGGAGGAAAAAAGGAGTTGGGGAGTCAGTGTTTAATGGGTACAGAGTTTCAGTTTAGGAAGATGAGAAAGCCCTGGAGAAGGATGGTGGTGAGGTTTGCAGAACAGTGGGAATGTACTTAATGTCACAAAGCTATATGTTTTAAAATGATTTATATGGTAAAATTTATTATGATATTTTGCAATAATAAAAAATTATACAGGAAACATCAGTATGAACTCATTATCTATTTGTCTCTTACTATGAAATATGTCAGAGAAGTCAATGGCATCCCACTCCAGTACTCTTGCCTGGAAAATCCCATGGATGGAGGAGCCTGGTAGGTTGCAGTCCATGGGGTCGCTAAGAGTTGGACATGACTGAGAGACTTCACTTTCACTTTTCACTTTCATGCATTGGAGAAGGAAATGGCAACCCACTCCAGTGTTCTTGCCTGGAAAATCCCAAGGACAGGGGAGCCTGGTGGTCTGCCGTCTATGGGGTCGCACAGAGTCGGATGCGACTGAGCGACTTAGCAGCAGCAGCATGAAATATGTATTTCTGAGTGCTGTCCACTAAAAAGGGCTAGAAACATCGACAACCTAGTAGCAACAAGCCCTCCCATCATCAAGATCATTGTTTCTAAGTACTATTCTCCTCTAAGAGGGCCCCAGACTGTCTGGAGAAATGGCTGTATCTAGTTCCAGGGCTTCCCTGGTGGCTCAGATGGTAAAGAATCTGCCTGCAATTCAGGAGACCCGCGTTCAATCCCTGGGTCAGGAAGATCCCTTGGAGAAGGAAATGGCAACCCACTGCAACATTCTTGCCTGGAAAACTCCATGGACCAAGGAGCCTAGCTACAGTCCATGGAATTGCAAAGAGTTGGATATAACTGAGCGACTTGGAGAGAGTTCCAGGGCAAGAAATGTATGGGATGATGGTCTTGAGACATTTTGCTAAGCCAGAAAATAAGGACACTTTTGAAGATAAATAGTTCTGTCAAAAGGACACAGGATTCAAAATGAAGGGGCTCTCACTGACCAAAGATGGGAAAATTTGAACAAGGGAAAGAATCATGACTGTAACTGACTGAAACACATAAAACCATCCACAACATGTAAATCCATGTGTTTATAATAATAGTAACAAAGAATAAGAAAACAGAACCTCATCAATCACCACTGGATGTTGCTAGTATACCAATTTATTACCTAGAAAACCAATAAAGAGGGGAAATAAAGCATGAATCCTGCCTTTTCCATACAAGCTATTTCAGGGTAACCAAACAGTTGATGAGGTAGAAATCCTTTCTATGGAAGAATATCAGCAAATGTGTTCGGAAGGAATGACAGAATGAATTACCAGCAGATGCCAAAATCATATTCGAAAGGTTGTTGGTGAATTTATCACAGATGAATCAGGTTGGCGATATCAGAATCCACTTTTCAGTGTTAGCATTGCCAAATATCAAATCTCCAGATCTAACTACCAGCTTAAAGGAAACAGTTGGGTAGAGAAATGAAATAATTGCCACCATGAATAAACACATATACTAAACTTGGAACAATACAGAGAAGATTAGCATGGCCCCTATGCAAGGATGACACACAAATTCATGCAAGCCAAATCCAGAATACAAAGAATTTTGTAGGACAAATGACTGCTCAGCAAATGAGATGAGGAGCAATTGTAGGATAAAAGAGACTTTGCAAAGTTAACAACCCAGGGTAATGTGTGGACTCATTCAGACACTGGTTTCCAGAGCACTGTCCCCTGTGCTGGAACTTACCCCGTGCACCATCTTGGTTGAAATCTGCAGCTGTGAAGATGTGTTCTCTCTTTCCCTTGGCTTTGTTAGAACTGAGGGACATCTCTACCTACAGCCTCTGTCTCACAGCAGCTACTGCTAAGTAACAAATAAGTGAGTCTCTCTACATCAGGCCAGTTCACGCGGGTGCTCTCCTAGACTTTAAGGAGGGTCTTCTAACCCTGCCACGACCATCCCATCAGCCCAGCATCCCTGCTACCAGGAACAGAGTGGCTGAGAAGTGAAATCTCAGAGTCTCTTGCTGCCTGACCACACTCCTGCCACACTTGTGTTGATATAGTTGTACCCCAGACTGGCAAGGGACAGCTTGGGAAGCAGCCTTCTAACAGGGAGTAGGGGGACACAGCTGCACCCCCTTTTTGCTAACATGTACCCCCTTATTGGATGCAGTCTGCCTGGAGAGAGAAAACAGGACCAACATCTCTCTTCCCTTCCCTTCCTGCCATTATTCCCTTGACAATAAAATGTTTTTTCTTCTAATTCCCCTGTGTCTCAACTGCCTGCTCCACTGGAGTGACAGCCACTATAGACAGAAGGTTCCGTTCCTACACTACGGGGCAATTCTGCAAGCTGGATTTTTGATATTCTAGTGAAGAGATGAAGGAATATGGAGACATTCTTTCTCACAATAATAATCTTTCTTGCTACCTAATCCCACATATCACACAGAAGTCTAATATTAGTACATTTTTTTCTTTAAATTCCTTCGTAACAAATCCTAATCTCCCAAGCATATGAACACCTTGGCTTAGCAGGGCAAAGAACATGTGCTCAGAAATGCAAAAGAAAAAGAGCACATTAATAACATCCATATCACTACTCTTGTACACACACATGCACCCACATACAGACTAACTTGGAATTATACATATTTTAAATTTTATATTTTTAGATAAAAATAATAAATGATTGCATTCTCAGTATAAAAAAACAACCCACCTACTGACTATAATTTACTTTTGCCATCTCAAAACATAGTTGTATGTAGGTATTTACCATTTTCCCATGTAATTTAATATTTTGCTAAAATATGCTTTTCAGTCTCTGCATAGTATTTCATTGTCCAGTGTATTTTTATACCATTTCTCAAACTTTAGCCAATTCACTTTACTAGACAGTTAATTTTTTTCCAGCTGGGTTGGGATGAACAACCCTTTAGTATTTTGTTGGTATAAGTTTCTAGAGATAGAATGGTTGAGTTACAAAATACAAACTCTTTTGATGGAAAGGTTACACATTGCCTAATTATCCTTAGAAAATCATAGCATTTTCTAGGTCCACTGGCACTGTGTGACACTTCCCACTTTCCATTTTCCTCTCTAAGTTTATAATTTAAAATGTTCAAATTATAAATGCATAATTGTGAATTTTAAAATTTTATGTTAAAATATATTTGTTCAGGTAGTAAATATTGGTTCAAATGTTCATTTCTTTCAGTACTAGTGAGACTGAATATTTTCATATGTATTAACCATTTATATTTATTACTGTAAATGATATCTTTCAATGAGGAAACTGAGATTCAGAGAGATTAAATGACTTGTTCAAGGACATACAGCAGATAATTTTTTATTCACACTCTAAAATGAAATAGAATTGCTCTTCAGTTTGTTAAGTGAGTAATAAAGTTATGGGGCAAAGTTCTGTTGGATTCGAGAGTTCAAGGATATCTAACTAACATACAAGTCTATTCAGGCCAAATACTCTTTATAAAATATAGCTTGGAGTATTACTGTGAAGATTTAATGAATTATAGTTTCTTTTACTCCTTAATTTTTAATCCCAAGAGAAATCCAAATCAAAATTGGAAGACAAAAAAGAGATTGCTGAAAAAAAAAAAGGTATTGGAATATGCTGACAGCATCCTTCTTACTATCTATCAGTCATGAATCACTGCTATAGATGCTAAAGGAGACTCCAGTACTCATGACCTGCTTCTCCCCATTATCACAGCTTGAGGACAAAGCATCCAGCTGCGTATGTTTTATGGTGGTAGAATGCAACCAGCATACTATTTTAAGAGATGTTCAGAAGCTGATGACTTACTTTTTTCTTTCTGAATGCCCCTTTTCATTTCTATGCCAAGTAATATATAAGGCCAGGCTGTCACCCAGGCTGTCACCCACTGGCTTAACCTTGTGTGACAATGTCAAAGTCTCCTTTCTTTAATAACTAACAGGAGAGTCCATGAGTTAACAATTTAAGAGAGAGAGAGAGAAACAATAACAATAAAGGAAATGTCAGAGTTACTTAAATGGTAGAAAGAGAGAGAGGACAAAGAAGGGGGAGGGGGATGGAGGGAGGAAGGAAGGAAGGGGCAAACAGACACACTGGCAAAATGTAATGTAGTAAGAACTGGCCAAAGTTATATTTCAGCAGGATGAAAGAATTTGAGGGACCAGGGAAAAGGGAGATCTACTGGAGGGGTAAAATCCTAACACTTCTTTCCACTTGGCTTTAAGATCTTATCCCAGAAGAGTGGAGATTTTATTTTGGGAGCTGAGTGGTTAAGATCCCCTCAGGTAGTTTACAAGAGACATGCTTCTCCACTCCTGTCCAATTTGCAATTATTTGTGTCCATGACTAGCTCAGGCTTAGAAAGTAAAAAAGAACAGAACTTGAGCACCAGGGGTCTCCAATCTCCTCTCTCTCCAAAGTGATGCTTCCTATTCCATTTCTTGTCTTAGGCAGAGAAATCAGGTAGAATTATTGAGTGCTTGTAGCAGCAATGGAGAAATGATTCAAGGGTTCAACCACTGCCCCATAAAATGCATGCAGTTTCCACTTGAGCACAGCACTGTAGGACACCAAAGCATTTCCTGGATGTGGATGGAGGGATTCTTGACAATCTTGTGTAGACTAAAATTCACATAACTCAAGAGTAATTTTCCCATAACAATTCTGTATTTGTTTCTCATAGTAGAGGTGGTGGTTTAATGCAGAGTTTGTGTACTTAGCTGAGCAAGACCACTGAGTTCAATATGTCTACCTAAAGAAACTAAAGACCTATATACAGAAAACTATAAAACACTGATGAAAGAAACCAAAGAGGACACTAATAGATGGAGAAATATACCATGTTCATGGATTGGAAGAATCAATATAGTGAAAATGAGTATACTACCCAAAGCTATCTATAGATTCAATGCAATCCCTATCAAGCTACCAATGGTATTTTTCACAGAGCTAGAACAAATAATTTCACAATTTTTATGGAAATACAAAAAACCTCAAATAGCCAAAGCAGTCTTGAGAAAGAAGAATGGAACTGGAGGAATCAACCTGCCTGACTTCAGGCTCTACTACAAAGCCACAGTCATCAAGACAGTATGGTACTGGCACAAAGACAGAAATATAGATCAATGGAACAAAATAGAAAGCCCAGAGATAAATCCATGCACCTATGGACACCTTATCTTTGATAAAGGAGGCAGGAATATACAATGGATTAAAGACAATCTCTTTAACAAGTGGTGCTGGGAAAACTGGTCAACCACTTGTAAAAGAATGAAACTAGAACACTTTCTAACACCATACAGAAAGATAAACTCAAAATGGATTAAATATCTAAACGTAAGACCAGAAACTATAAAACTTCTAGAAGAGAACATAGGCACACATTCTCTGACATACATCACAGCAGGATCCTCTATGACCCACCTCCCAGAATTCTGGAAATAAAAGCAAAAATAAACAAATGGGACCTAACTAAACTTAAAAGCTTCTGCACAACAAAGGAAACTCTAAGCAAGGTGAAAAGACAGCCTTCAGAATGGGAGAAAATAATAGCAAATGAAGCAACTGACAAACAACTAATCTCAAAAATATACAAGCAACTCCTGCAGCTCAATTCCAGAAAAATAAATGACTCAATCAAAAAATGGGCCAAAGAACTAAATAGACATTTCTCCAAAGAAGACATACAGATGGCTAACAAACACATGAAAAGATGCTCAACATCACTCATTATCAGAGAAATGCAAATCAAAACCACATTGAGGTGCCATTTAACGCCAGTCAGAATGGCTGCGATCCAAAAGTCTACAAGCAATAAATGCTGGAGAGGGTGTGGAGAGAAGGGAACCCTCTTACACTGTTGGTGGGAATGCAAACTAGTGCAGCCACTATGGAGAACAGTGTGGAGATTCCTTAAAAAACTGCAAATCGAACTGCCTTATGACCCAGCAATCCCACTGAGGAAACCAGATTTGAAAGAGACACGTGTACTCCAACATTCATCGCAGCACTGTTTATAATAGCCAGGATATGGAGAAAACCTAGATGTCCATCAGCAGATGAATGGATAAGAAAGCTGTGGTACATATACACAATGGAGTATTACTCAGCCATTAAAAAGAATACATTTGAATCAGCTCAAATGAGGTGGATGAAACTGGAGCCTATTATACAGAGTGAAGTAAGCCAGAAGGGGAAACACCAATACAGTATACTAACGCATATATATGGAATTTAGAAAGATGGTAACAATAACCCTGTATGTGAGACAGCAAAAGAGACACAGATGTATAGAACAGTCTTTTGGACTCTGTGGGAGGAGAGGGTGGGATGATTTGGGAGAATGGCATTGAAACACGTATAATATCATATATGAAATGAATCGCCAGTCCAGGTTCGATGCAGGATACTGCATGTTTGGGGCTGGTGCACTGAGATGACCCAGAGGGATGGTACGGGGAGGGAGAAGGGAGGGGGGTTCAGGATTGGGAACACGTGTATACCTGTGGCAGATTCATGTTGATGTATGGCAAAACCAATACAATATTGTAAAGTAACTAACCTCCAATTAAAATAAATAAATTTATATTTTTAAAAAATAATAAAATGATCTGGAAAAAAAAAAACAGACCACTGAGTTCAACCCTTGATCCTTCTCTGACTAGTGGAGGGAACATAAGCAAGTTACTTAACCTTCCTTTACCTCAAATTCCTCAGCTCTAAAATGAAAATAATGATAATACACAAGATCTCATTTGATTTTTCCAGCAGCCCCATGGATATAATAGTCCCTACTTCACTGAACTGTCATGAGGACCAAAGTAGTGGTATGTATAAAGTGGTCAGGAGGGTGTCTGGCAAATATTAAGTGCACTAGTAATTGTTTGCCTATCAATTATCTTTTATTACAGCTAAAAGAGCAGTGGCTGTGTGGGCACAGGAGGGCCTAGAGGAGCTATCCCACGTTGAAGGTCAGGAAGGGTGGCAGTGAGGAAATACCCTTCGTCCATGATAAGGAGCAGCGGCTGCACTTTACTGGAGCAGCCATGAAGAGATACACCACACCCAAGGTAAGAGAAACCCAAGTAAGATGGTAGGCGTTGCAAGAGGGCATCAGGGGCAGACACACTGAAACCATACTCACAGAAAACTAGTGAATCTAATCTCACTAGGACCACAGCCTTGTCTAATTCAATGAAACTAAGCCATGCCCACGGGGCAACCCAAGACGGGCAGGTCATGGTGGAGAGGTCTGACAGAATGTGGTCCACTGGAGAAAGGAATTGCAAACCACTTCAGTATTCTTGCCTTGAGAACCCCATGAACAGTATGAAAAGGCAATATGATAGGATACTGAAAGAGGAACTCCCCAGGTCAGTAGTGCCCTACATACTACTGGAGATCAGTGGAGAAATAACTCCAGAAAGAAGGAAGGGATGGAGCCAAAGCAAAAACAATACGCAGCTGTGGATGTGACTGGTGATAGAAGTAAGGTCTGATGCTGTAAAGAGCAATATTGCATAGGGACCTGGAATGTCAGGTCATTTGAATCAAGGCAAATTGGAAGTGGTCAAACAAGAGATGGTAAGAGTGAACGTCGACATTCTAGGAATCAGCGAACTAAAATGGACTGGAATGGGTGAATTTAACTCAGATGACCATTATATCTACCACTGTGGGGAGGAATCCCTCAGAAGAAATGGAGTAGCCATCATGGTCAACAAAAGCGTCTGAAATGCAGTACTTGGATGCAATCTTAAAAACGACGGAATGATCTCTATTCATTTCCAAGGCAAACCATTCAATATCACAGTAATCCAAGTCTATACCCCAAGCACTAATGCTGAAGAAGCTGGAGTTGAACGGTTCTATGAAGACCTACAAGACCTTTTAGAACTAATATCCAAAAAAGATGTCCTTTTTATTATAGGGAACTGGAATGCAAAAGTAGGAAGTCAAGAAACACCTGGAGTAACAAGTAAATTTGGCCTTGGAATGCGCAATGAAGCAGGGCAAAGACTAATAGAGTTTTATCAAGAAAATGCACTGGTCATAGCAAACACCCTCTTCCAACAACACAAGACAAGACTCTACACATGAACATCACCAGATGGTCAACACCGAAATCAGATTGATTATATTCTTTGCAGCCAAAGATGGAGAAGCTCTATACAGTCAACAAAAACAAGACCAGGAGCTGACTGTGGCTCAGATCATGAACTCCTTATTACCAAATTCAGACTCAAACTGAAGAAAGTAGGGAAAACCACTAGACCATTCAGGTATGACCTAAATCAAATCCCTTATGATTATACAGTGGAAGTGAGAAATAGATTTAGGGGCCTAGATCTGATAGACAGAGTGCCTGATGAACTGTGGAATGAGGTTCATGACACTGTACAGGAGACAGGGATCAAGACCATCCCCATGGAAAGAAATGCAAAAAAGCAAAACGGCTGTCTGGGGAGGCCTTACAAATAGCTGTGAAAAGAAGAGAGGTGAAAAGCAAAGGAGAAAAGGAAAGGTATAAGCATCTGAATGCAGAGTTCCAAAGAATAGCAAGAAGAGATAAGAAAGCCTTCTTCAGCAATCAATGCAAAGAAATAGAGGAAAAGAACAGAATAGGAAAGACTAGAGATATCTTCAAGAAAATTAGAGATACCAAGGGAACATGTCACGCTAAGATGGGCTCGATAAAGGACAGAAATTGTATGGACCTAACAGAAGCAGAAGATATTAAGAAGAGGTGGCAAGAATACAGCGGAAGAACTGTACAAAAAAGATCTTCACAGCTCAGATAATCACGATGCTGTGATCACTCATCTAGAGCCAGACATCCTGGAATGTGAAGTCAAGTGGGCCTTAGAAAGCAACACTATGAACAAAGCTAGTGGAGGTGATGGCTTTCCAGTTGAGCTCTTTCAAATCCTGAAAGATGATGCTGTGAAAGTGCTGCACTCAATATGCCAACAAATTTGGAAAACTCAGTAGTGGCCACAGGACTGGAAAAGGTCAGTTTTCATTCCAATCCCAAAGAAAGGCACTGCCAAAGAATGCTCAAACTACTGCACAATTGCACTCCTCTCACATACTAGTAAAGTAATGCTCAAAATTCTCCAAGCCTGGCTTCAGCAATATGTGAACCGTGAACTTCCAGATGTTCAAGCTGGTTTTAGAAAAGGCAGAGGAACCAGAAATCAAATTGCCAACATCTGCTGGATCATGGAAAAAGCAAGAGAGTTCCAGAAAAACAGCTATTTCTGCTTTATTGACTACACCAAAGCCTTTGACTGTGTGGATCACAATAAATTGTGGAAAATTCTGAAAGAGATGGAAATACCAGACCACCTGACTTGCCTCTTGAGAAATCTGTATGCAGATCAGGAAGCAACAGTTAGAACTGGACATGGAACAACAGACTGGTTCCAAATAGGAAAAGGAGTACGTCAAGGCTGTATATTGTCACCCTCCTTATTTAACTTATATGCAGAGTACATCATTAGAAACGCTGGGCTGGAAGAAACACAAGCTGGAATCAAGATTTCCGGGAGAAATATCAATAACCTCAGACATGCAGATGACACCACCCTTATGGCACAGGGTGAAGAGGAACTAAAAACCCTCTTGATGAAAGTGAAAGTGGAGAGTGAAAAAGTTGGCTTAAAGCTCAACATTCAGAAAACGAAGATCATGGCATCTGGTCCCATCACTTCATGGGAAATAGATGGGGAAACAGTGGAAATAGTGTCAGACTTTATTTTTTTGGGCTCCAAAATCACTGCAGATGGTGACTGCAGCCATGAAATTAAAAGACGCTTACTCCTTGGAAGAAAAGTTATGACCAATCTAGATAGCATATTCAAAAGCAGAAACATTACTTTGCCGACTAAGATCCGTCTAGTCAAGGCTATGGTTTTTCCAATAGTCATGTATGGATGTGAGAGTTGGACTGTGAAGAAGGCTGAGCACCGAAGAATTGATGCTTTTGAACTGGTGGTGTTGGAGAAGACTCTTGAGAGTCCCTTGGACTGCAAGGAGATCCAACCAGTCCATTCTGAAGGAGATCAGCCCTGGGATTTCTTTGGAAGGAATGATGCTAAAGCTGAAACTGCAGTACTTTGGCCACCTCATGCGAAGAGTTGACTCATTGGAAAAGACTCTGATGCTGGGAGGGATTGGGGGCAAGAGGAGAAGGGGACAACAGAGGATGAGATGGCTGGATGGCATCACCGACTCAATGGACGTGAGTCTGAGTGAACTCTGGGAGTTGGTGATGGACAGGTAGGCCTGGCGTGCTGCGATTCATGGGCTCGCAAAGAGTCGGACACGACTGAGTGACTGAACTGAACTGAACTGAAAGTGGAACTGCCATTTAGTAAAGCATAAACACAGTTTATAATCCATCTGGCGTACATGCTTTGAACTTCTGAGATTCTTGACTTTTAATGCAGAGATGTTAATTACTGCAAATTGAATGTATATGTTTAGATTCTATTTTCCTTTTTTATTACCCTATTTTTAGACTGCATAGTTCAAAGAAGTATAAAATGAGTATGTACATGTGAGCTTTAGGTGTGAAAGTACAATAGATTTAGGGTCCCTGACAGTAATTTAAAGGAAATTACTATCAATCAATATACAAAGGGTCTTATGTGTGTGAAATGGCTCAACGTATCTTTAGGACTGGCAGGGAACAAAGGAGGAAGTAAGAAAACGCCTGCCTAGGTTGACTGCAAGTAAAACTCATGATGGCACTTGTTGCGTGCCAGGCACTGTTCTAAGTCTTTTACATACATTCTTGTATTCACATCTTACAATACCCTCATGAAATAAATACTGTGAATGCCTCCATTTACACATGCAGAAAGCAAGACAAAAAATTTAAGTATTAATAACTTGCCCAAGAACACCCAACTGGTAAATTGTGGTGCTGGGATTTAAACCTAAATATATCCTACCCCCCAAACCCAGGTGTAACTATTTTCAGTTCAGTTCAGTCGCTCAGTCGTGTCCAACTCTTTGCGACTCCATGAATCGCAGCACGCCAGGCCTACCTGTCCATCACCAACTCCCGGAGTTCACTCAAACCCACAGCCATCAAGTCAGTAATGCCATCCAACCATATCTTCCTCTGTCATCCCCTTTTCCTCCTGCCCCCAATCCCTCCCAGCATCAGAGTCTTTTCCAATGAGTCAACTCTTTGCATGAGGTGGCCAAAGTACTGGAGTTTCAGCTTTAGCATCATTCCTTCCAAAGAAATCCCAGGGCTGATCTCCTTGCAGTGCAAGGGACGTTCAAGAGTCTTCTCCAACACCACACTTCAAAAGCATCAATTCTTCGGTGCTCAGCCTTCTTCACAGTCCAACTCTCACATCCATACATGACTATTGGAAGAACCATAGCCTTGACTAGACGGACCTTTGTCAGCAAAGTAATGTCTCTGCTTTTGAATATGCTGTCTAGGTTGGTCATAACTTTTCTTCCAAGGAGTAAGCGTCTTTAAATTTCATGGCTGCAGTCACCATCTGGAGTGATTTTGGGACCCCCCAAAATAAAGTCTGACACTATTTCCACTGTTTCCCCATCTATTTGCCATGAAGTGATGGGACCGGATGCCATGATCTTCGTTTTCTGAATGTTGAGCTTTAAGCCAACTTTTTCACTCTCCACTTTCACTTTCATCAAGAGGCTGTTTAGTTCCGCTTCACTTTACTGCAATGTACAAAGTTTGTCATAGATTCTTCAAGTTTTTTCTCTCTTTAGGACCTGTTTATTCTTTAAATACAGCCCTATCTACAACTGTAAAGGGCATGGATGTGCTTATGGTAAACAGTTTGGAAAATACAGGATAGAAAGCAAAAAGATTCAGACATCATATTATCACCCAGATGAGCACTGTTAAAATTTTGTGTTTCCTTCTAGACTTTTTTCTAAGTACATGGCTTTGTTTTATGTTTGTTTTACATAGTTGTGATCACACTATATAAACATTTTAATCTTGTTTTCCCTATTATGACATGTGCCATCCTATGCTCTTAGAAATGTCATAAACTTCCTTCATAGAGGCTGCATAATGTACAGCTGCATGGCAGTTCCATAAAATATTTACCATTCCTTTCATGCTGGACATCTGAGTATTTCCAGCCTTTTTACTGTAGGATGGAAATCTTTATCCCTTCTTTCTTAATAGTTTCCCTTCTTCTGACATTTCTTCAGATCTTCCCCAGGCACACAACGACGTTGGTATTCCTCTGTCTTTCCTTTCTCAAAATTTATTTTGTGGAAATGAGCTGATAAGGTCATACTAAAACGTGCATGGTTCATAAAACTTCCTTTCTCTTCCAGGACACTTCTGTCAGTTTATCCAAAGGAATGGCGCTCTAATTGTGAGGAGTTAGTGATCAGAAAATTTTTCGTTGGGGAGATTCCCCAACTGGAGGAGACTCAACAACAGCAAAAAGGTGCGGGGCTGCGGTAACCTAAGGAAAGCTGACGAGAAGGCAAGACTAGAGCTGCGAGGTGGTGGTGTGGTTGAGGGAAGAAAAACGTTTTGTATAAGCTAGGGTGAAAAAAAAAAAAAAAACCTGAGTAAAAGAACGGAAGGGAATTAGAAAATTCACTCCGCGGCACTTACCTAGTTTCTCCAACTCTCCTGCATTTGCCTTTCCAAAACGTTTGCCCTGAGGGATGGGCCCGCCCACCTTTTACTCAGCTCCGCTCGGTTGGGCTCTCAGTCTGAATTTCTTTGCCAAGTCTCACAGCTCTGGGGCCTAGGGCGGCCACGGAGCCAGCCGCAAGCAGCGGAAGTGAAGTTCTAAGAGGGTCCATTCCAAGCCCTGGGTCCACAGGCAGTCCTAAAGGAGCTTCACCTCCCTGGACCCGAACAGGAGAGTTAATAATACCTCTGGGGGCGGCGGGTTAGAAACCTCGTGTGGAAGTTCACAAAGTCCCGTTCCGCCCCTAGCACTCTTTCTTTCACTCCTAGAGGCTTCAGGCTTTCTAGGCTGTTGGCAAGTCCGAGAAGCAAAGGGAACCCAAGACAGAACTCAGTTCCCCCCAGCTCTCCCCGCTCGGGTGCTGCACTGACAATAGCTGGTGTGGCGAAAGAGGAGGCGTGGGGGTGTGCAGGCTGAAGTTCAAGCCAAAGGGGCCACTGACTCCACCTCTCCGCCCCGCAAGGATTAGGGAGCAGAGGAAACCGTAAATCCGAAAACCTAGCCTGACCAATTAAAAAAAAAAAAAAAAAATAGCGACAGGCTCCAGCCTGAAACTGGGGCGGAGCACACTGCTCTTCTGAGGGCCGACCCGGCTCCAGCTACTGCGCGAACGCCCTCCCAGGCTTGCTCCACCGGTACCCCGGGCGCACCACGCACGCACCCGCCTCCCTGGGCCGGCCGCTCCTCCCTCTTTCCTTGCTGGTTGGCCCGGGTGCCGCAAGCGCGGCGGCGGCAGGAGGAGCCGGGCGCGCCCGCCACGCACAACACGGGCGGCAGGCGCGGCGCACGAGCTCAGGTGGCGGCTGCGGCGGTGGTGACAGCAGCGGCTGCGGCAGCTAGCGCACACCCTCTCCGCGTCGCGCCCGCAACCGTCCTCCACTGCGCCGCGGAGCTACTGGCCGTCCCAGGGTTTCCCCGGCCCTCGCGCGCACGGGCGAGCCCCACGCACAATAGCGGCCGCCTCTACTGTGGTTCCGAGCCCGGGCGCCAGCTATGGGGAAGCCGGCGAGGAAGGGATGCGACTGGAAGCGCTTCCTGAGGAATAATTGGCTGCTACTTTCCACCGTGGTCGCGGTGGTGCTAGGTGAGATGCGTGGCGGGTGGGCGACGCGCGCACCCTCACGCGCTCCCAGCACCCAGGCCGCGTGCGGGGCGGGCGCGTGTGAGGATCGGCATGGCGCTGGCGCACCAGGTGCTCGGTTCCTCGGCTCCCCCTCGGCTTCCGACACCGCGCGGGGGCTTACCCTCGAGGGTGCTGATTTCTCCGTGCGAAGAACAAAGCTCCTCTGGAACACCCATTTGCGTGCTCCGTGAGCTTCGGGTTCCTGCTTTACCCAAAATGATCATAGGTGCTTGAAAGGGGGAAAGGGAAACAAGTAGGTCTCCGTTCTTACCGTTTGGAAGCAAATGTGGTTTAATTGTTTAAATCCTATCTGCTCCCCTCCTCTTTTCCCCCCTGAACCATGCGTTGTCCGGACAGAGCGAGTGTGGATGATGGTTTGCGCGGTTGAACTGGAAGAGGCATCTTAACCTCAGGAATGGTCCGGTCCCCGGCGGGAGGGAGAGTGTGGATGTTACAGTCGGTCACTCTTCCCAGTCAGTGCCTGGAAAGGTGCCTGCCCACGCGGCGGCGAGCCGCTGCCCGCACCCAGGCACGGAAAACCTGCCAGATTTGTGCTTGAATTTAAGGATGTGTAGTGATGGCCCGCAGGAAGTCTAGGGGAAGGGAGACCTATCAGATTTCTCCCTTTCCACCCTGCAAACCTACCGAGGTCGCCTCCTTGAGCTCCCCTGCTCGCCACATTTCTTTTCTATTGAAAGTAATATTTAAGTCATATTTGCTTGTTTTTAAACAAGGTGTATTTAAGTGATTTATTTCTGACACATCACTGGATCAGGGGAATGTCTGAGCCATTGCTCAGAGGTATGAGTTATTCCAATTTAGACTGAATTTCTGCCAGGTTGTCTGTTTTACAACTTGGGCCTTGGGATGTTCCTCTTTGGTGTTGGAGCCAAGACTGTCTCCTTTCCTCCAAGACCTGGCCCAGGTGGGGACACCTAGCAGGTGAGGCTCCTTTGAAGTCTTCACCTTCCATTTGGAAACTGGAGCTGGGAGGAGGGGTAGCCTGTGCCTCTCCCAGCCCCAAGCACATTTCTCTCCAGCTGCTGCTTCTTGATCTCAGAATATTTGGTGTCACCTGCTTTCTCTCTCGGTGCCCCGCCCCAAAAACGTCTGTGGAAGTTAACGCGATCCTCAGGGTCGGATTTGCTCCTCTAGATCCTTGCGCAAAGTCAGGTTTCTAGTAAATAAATAACATCCTGGAATTACTTTAGCAGAGGCTATCTGTGGGAGGAAAAGAGAGAAGCAGAGGAGCAAGTCTTGACTACTTAACTCTGTTTCCCCCAAGAAGAGTCACGTGGCTCTAAGGAAAGGGCTATCCTGCCCCATTACATTTTAAATAACAGATTCCTCAAAAAGAGTGATGTGATTTACCTGCAGCCAAATAGATGAGATGGTTTGGTTTTCCTAGTGACAAGAGTCCAGAATTAATTGTGAAATCCCTTCTTCAGGATGGTTTTGGGTAGGCTGGCATTTCCCTCCTGATTCCTTGTGGAAGTGAAATGATCCTGCCTTTTCAGCTGTGGGGTTTTCCAGAGATACTCACCTGTTGACCACGTGTGGCATGCTGGTGTTGAGTTTACTGATTCACTGAAGACTGGTTTGGCAAAGATTTTGAAAATTGTTCCCTGGCCTTCAGAACCTGTCACGTATATACATCTTCCAGGTCAAGGGAGATAACATGTCTGTTTTGCAGATGGGGCCTTTGGTGTCAGATGGGCAATTTTTTCCAGTTTTAATGTGGGTAAGCCCTGGGAGCGTGATTCAAATACTTTGCTCCAGAAAGGAAAACAATATTAAATCTGTAAGTACTCAACTGAAGTCTTTCAGCACATTTGCTTCTCAAAGAGTAACATCAGGCAGTCCTGAGCATTTCAACTCGGTCTGAGAAGTGTCAGGCCTATACCACCCTCAGTGCACCCATCACAAGGCCCTTCCCAGGATCGTTCTCCTTTCTTCAGTCTTTGGAGCACTGGGCTTGAGTACAAAAGTCACAGCTCTGTCTCTGTCATCTGTGCTAACTCATTCTGGGTTAAATCCAGAAGTGAAATTGCAACCAACTTATAACAGAGATGCTAAGTCCATCCGTAAGCCCTTTTGACCATGATAGTAAGTTTATTTTTGTAACAGTCTTAACTGATAACAGAGATCGCAAACACTCTCATGTAGCCTCCTTTCTGAACCTTTCAACATGTGGACCTTAAAAAAGAAGAACGTTTAATTTATTACCCTGACAGAATATCATCTTCTGATTAAAACTGAAGTATTTTGTCCCTGGTATATATAATTCATCAGCCCTGACACTTTGAAGTATTTTGATTTTTGAAGTGAAGGGCAAAACTTTTTAGCAGCCAGATGAAAGCCTCTGATTTTTCAAGGCAGTATGTGAGGGGAGATGAAATTAAAGGTCATCTTTATTAGGTGTAAATGTTAATTTCTTTTGTGGACAAAGAGATAGTAAAAGCTAACTATTTCCTTATATTGTTACTCATGAAATAAAGAGACTGAATAGTTAAGTGACTTTCTTTGTTAAAGTGACTATCTTTCACTATCTGTTAAACCCTACAAGGTCCTGGAGATAACATCTTAGATTTTCAGATGAGAGGCCTTTAGTAAAATCTGATTGTGTGTGTGTGTGTGTGTGTGTGTGTGTGTGTGTCACTCAGTCAGTCATGTCTGACTCTGAGACCTGGGTTCCTCTGTCCCTGGAATTCTCCAGGCAAGTACTGCAATGGATTGCCATTCCCTTCTCCAGGATCTTCCCAACCGAGGAATTGAACTTGGGTCTTCTGTATTGCAGAAAGATTCTTTACGGTCTGAGCCACCAGGGATTAGGAACTATTTTCACTGTATTCATTACGATTCTTGCAGGCCTTTCCCTTGCTTCCGTAGTGTAGTAGTATGAGAACAGAGACTGGAGTCAAGTGTCTTAGATTTGAATTCTGATCCAGTCATGCTCTGTGATTTAGACAAAATCTCTCATTCTCTGGAATCCTCAATTTCCTCATCTGGAAAATAGGGATATAGCTCATTCCCTCCTATGCTATTAGAGTTGATTAAGATAATGTGAAAATACCTAGTTGTATGACTAGCATATAACAGGCACTCAGTAAATGTCATTTTAAGGTGATTTGAATACCTTGATTCTGAGGAAATTAATATTTTCTTATGAAATAAGATCTCTCATGATCCTTCTCTGTCTTGCTTGCTGTCCAGCCTAGAATTCTGAGTCTAGGGTGATTCAAGTATTTTGATGACATGTTCTGTCGAGGTGAACACCAGCCTCCAGAGCACTCACTATTCATTGTTTTGAAAGGATATGGAAAGGATTAATCATTTTGTTTTGTGCCCCATATAGCATGATTTTCATTTCATTTAACAGGCAGAAATTCTGAGGGAAGAATTTTTGTGCTTTCAGTGGGAATTCTGTTCAAGCAGAATCAGTGTGTGAGAATTCTGTGCATTGTAATTCAAGTCAGCCGGTAATGATCATAGCATGTGTAATGTTGGCAAAGCAGTCATGGAACCCTCACCCCGCTCACAACATAAAGCCTGATCATTCTATCCAGACAGGTTGTACTTTATTTCAGTCGTTTGAAAAATCTGATTTCCAGCTTATGGATTTTCAGGAAAGGATATAGCTATTGCTATTTACAGGACAGAGCCGACGAGCTTATTCTTCCTGAATAATTTTCTTCAGCACTCTAAAGGAAGCAAGCATTTATAGATTCAGATTCTGTTATCTAAAACTGAGAACAGTTTCTTCATGTCCTTAGTAATATCCTTGCCCAAGCCAGCCTCATGTCTCCTCCGCTGGGGCTCTTGTAGTATATATCTGGCAGTGCTAATTTGAGCTGTGGCATAAGCTCTCTTGCTGTGTTTCTGCCTGTCTCTGAAGCCCCTGAGTATGAGATGGGGGCGGGGGAATGGCTTCAGCTCAGTGTTCAGAATATATTTTGTTATCATGAAACTCATGTGCTTCAGCCTGTGCTGCTGGGCCTCTGATCAGCTCAGCCTTGGAATATACCAGTACTGTAACTGGCACTTAAATCATTTGCTCATTCAACAAATCTATATCAGGCATCTACTGTGTGCCAGGGACTTTTCTAGAGCCAGGGCACATAACAGTGAACAAAATAAAACCCCTGTCCTCATGGAGCATATGGTGAAGTGGAGACAAGTAGACAGGAAACTGGATAAAGAGGTGAACTACAATATAGAGTACGTTGGGTGGTGAGAGTGTTTTAGAGCAACATAAAGCAGGGAGGGGAACTGGGCGGTTATAGTTGGAATAGGGTGAATGGGAAGGCCCTGCTGCTGCTGTTAAGTTGCTAAGTTGTGTCCAACTCCTTTTGGACTCCCATGGACTGTAAGCTGCCAGGCTCCTCTCTCCCTGGGATTTTCCAGGCAAGAATACTAGAGTTACCATTTCCTTCTCCAGGGGACCCTCTCGGCCCAGGGATGGAACCTGCATCTCCTGCATTGGCAGGTGAATTCTTTACCACTGAGCAACCAGGCCCTGCTGAGAAGGCGACAGCTGAGTTGAGACTGGAAAGAAGTGAGGGAACATGGTCACAGATATCTGGGGAGATCCCAGCATGAGGAAGAGCATGGGAGTGGAGTGGGAGGGGGGAGAGGTGATAGGATGGTGTGTGCTCTTATAAGGACTTTGATTTTTACTGGAGTTGGGAAACCGTTAAAAGGTTTTGAGCAGAGTAGTGACATGGTCTGATTGTCTTAATCTGCTCTCCTGGCTGCTCTTAGACCATAGAGAGCAGACACAAGGGTGGAAGCAGAGACCAGCTCAGGAGGCTAGTGCAATTAGCCACTTTTCTAATCTCATTTCTGTCATGGTTAGTGAAATCTTAGGAAATGCTTAAGAAAAATCAATGAGAAAAATATTGCAACTGTAAGGTAGGCATTATTGTTTTGCCATTATATGGATGAGGAAACAGACATGGAACAGTGCACGACTCGCACGGGATCACTCAGATAACAACTGGCAATTCCCAGCACTACTGTACTTTCCCTTCCCCTCCTTTGGATGCTGTCCTCCGTCTTTGTCCCCATCTGCCTGGTCCTCACAGAACCTCTTGGGGATCACGGTGGTCTGGCTGTATGCCACGTCGAAATAGGGAATGAAGACTCTGTAGTGTTCGATTTGGGCTGCAGTTGCCCCTTTCTCCCCTGAGACTGAGAAGGGGCAGAAGCATGCCTCCTGGGACTCTCAGAATTGCAGTGTATACCCTGGAGGAACACTGTTCCTGTGGGGTTTGCTGGACTCATTAGCCAGGTTGGTCTTCACTCTAGGCTCAGCATCACCCTTACACCTTGGTCCATGAGTCTCCCCTGCTATTCTTTCCACCTTCAAAGTCAGCCCTTCTTCCCTTCGAACTAAGGGGCTTGGTGTGACTGGTGCAAAGGGTGTGACTGAGGTACATGAGGGAAAAAAAGCAAAGCTGCCACAGAGGTCAGGGGTTGGATCTTAGCGGGATTGGAATGCCACACTGATAAGTTCAGACATGCTTCTGGGGATGAAGCTGGGCAGTGACATGGTCAGGACTGTGCTTAGAAAAGATCCTTGAGGCAAATGGATGTGGTGAATGGATCCAAGGAGGGTAAGGTTACAGGTGGGCAGAACACCCAGGGGATTGCTGTTGAGGTCCAGGTAGAGAGGGAGATGGGGGCCTCAGCAGGGCAGCCGCAGTGGGAGTAGGAAGGAAAAGATGGCTCTGTGAGGTGTTCGGCAGGTTGACCTGACACTCCTTGACTAGATTTGGTCCTTGGAACAAGGAGGTGGTGATCTCTAGCAGGAGAGGGAGTCCTGGCTGGGGCAGCAGCTTGGAGAAGAACTATCATGCCTTCCCACTGCACAGAACCAATATCAACTTGCTCTTTGTTGCCCTGTAGTTGGAAAGAAAGTGAAAGTGAAGTCACTCAGTCATATCTGACTCTTTGCGACCCCATGGACTATAGCCTACCAGGCTCCTCTGTCCATGGGATTTTCCAGGCAAGAGTACTGAAGTGGATTGCCATTTCCTTCGCCAGGGGATCTTCCCAACCCAGCGACCGAACCCAGGTCTCCCACATTGTAGGCAGATGCTTTACAGTCTGAGCTACAGGGAAGTCCAAGTAGTTAGAGTATTTGCTCATATTTGCCCTCTCCACTGACCCTTGAAGAGCCCTTGAGGGAAGGAATTCTGGCTGCCCCTCACTATATTCATACCACCTGTCACAATGCCTGGTGTGCTCAATACATTTGTTGAATTGTTGAGTCATTTATGACCCAGGGAGATAGTAAGAGGTTATCTTTGTTTATTGAATGAGTAAATTAGCCCAAACCTAAGCTTGAATTCCATCATACATTCTTCTCTGCCTGCTTCAGCCTTCTGTGATTTGCATCACTAAGACAGATTACCAGTATTATACACACTTATCAAGTATGTTAACTTTTATGCCTCACAACTAGGTTATAGACCCCTAGAGGGCAGAAGCATTCCTATTACCCTTCTTATCAGAAGGAAGAGAGGTTTGGATTAGCTGGAAGAGAACAAAGATTTCATTGATGTGCCAACTCCCATTTATAGGTAGCTGACTGTCTGAGGTGATATTTTGTTGAGAAAGAATTGGAAACAAAAGTTCTGAACTTGATTACCGATGTCTGCCAAGGGCTTAAGATCAGGAAACAGTGGCATGTGTGCTGCGCACTTGTTGACCCTGGGTCAGATCACTGAAGTTCCTTCTAGATTTAAGATCCTTTAGCTCTATGCTTGTGTAGTCATTCCTCAGTTCATTGCTCAGAGTCAGAGGAACTCTTCTTAGGGAACTTAGGAAGCGTTAAGGTCATTACTGGCTTCCCTGATGGCTCAGTGGTGAAGAATGCGCCTGCAATGCAGAAGTTGCAGGAGCTGCAGGTTCAGGTTCAATCCCTGGGTGGGGAAGATCCCCTGGAGGAGGAAATGGCAACCCACTCCAGTATTCTTGCCAGGAGAATCCCATGGACAGAGGAGCCTGGCGGGCTATGGTCCATAGCGTCACAAAGAGTTGGACACAACCAAAGCGATTTAACACACATACACACAGTCATTACTAGAGGATAAAATGACCTTGATGTTGAATCAGTTGTTCTACATCTGTGACTTGGGATATAATAATGTAAATTGTGTGTGGAACTGTTACCAAGGTAATGTTCTATGTCAGCTTTAAATTATTCATTACAACAGTAATATAAGGTCTAAAAACTTGTATAGTTTCTATACAGGAATGTGTGTCTTGCACATATTTGCTTAATTAAGTATATTGGGGAAGCAATCCTTTAGCTGACTAGATCCCACTTTCACATATGGAAGAATTAGGGAAACTGTTTTGGGCTTTGAATACCCATGCCTGGTTTGGTGTCAGTTTTGGAACCAAATCAGAATCCACCAGAGTTGTAGAATCACTGAAAAGATTGTGATTTTTAGTTGATCAGACTTACCATCTGTCAAAAATTTGAGCAGTGGGCATAAGAAATAAAGGAAGCTTAAAATGATCACACAAGATGTAGAAAGCAATCACATGCCAAATCTGGATTTGGTGGCACTCATATAGTTGCTCAGATGGAAGAAAACCCTGGGTCGCACAGACAAGGTACAAATAAATGGGATTAGGAATTAGCAATCGGAGAGCATATACACACTCAGATGAGCACTTGCTTATAAAGAGAGAACTTTCCACGTTAATTACTTGGGAGGAGCTGTGATTACCTTTAATACAGCTGAGACTGGAAGTAGCTGTCCTGTAGGGAGTCAGTGACATGCTGGCCTGATCCCAGGCAGCTCTGTCCGCCTGAGGAGCTGCAGGTCTCCCCCGTGTTAATGTCTCTGGAGATCTGGGGTCACAGATACCATGGGGACTGGAACACTCTTGAAGAAAATGAACTCATCTTAGACAACACCGAGTGGCCCACTTAGACTCCTCTGCAGCAGTGTGCGTTAAAGTAGCAAGCCTTTCCTATTTTGAATGTTCAACATACATCTAATAGAAGACAATATTGGAGACAGTTACTACTAAGCCAATAATTCACTTTGTAGCTATAGTTTAGCCCAGCAGATAGATTTCGAAGGAGCTAACTTATACTTGCTGAGGAAACAGACCCAAACCGCGACAAAGAGGGCTCTGTTGTAATTAGTAAGCTCCACAGTAACACCTCTGTTAATGGAAAGGAAGTGTTTCAGTGACTCACTCATTGCCAGAAATGTTACTACCCTGTGTTTGAAAAATATCTGCTGACTGCCTGTTCCATTACCAGAGGTAGAATATTTCCTTTCCAACAAATACTCCTGCGCTTTCCGGGATGGGCAGACCTCGTCCCAGCTCATAGACACTTCATGCTGTGTGTCCTGGGTGATTCCCCTCCCAGGCCCAGCCCCAGCTGTGTGAGCTCTGGGCCATGGTCCCTACTCCATCAGGACAGAGAGGAAGTTATGCCTCATTCTCCAGCACAAGACCTAGAACCAGCATTGAGGAAGCAAAACCCTCCCACCAGTCCCTCCACGCTTAGGCTGAGGTCTTTGTCCCCAGGGCCCTTCTTGGTCACAGAGTCCATAACTGGGTCCACAGGCAGGACAGTTGTCTTAGCAGATTTCCCTGTGTCCAGGAAAGGTCCTGACACCAGCGTCGTGTGACTTTGCTAGGTCGAGCTATTGAAGCAAAGTGGTGGCTTTGGGGAGTGGAACTTCTGTTCAGGTGTGACCTCAGTGAGGGTCTGCACTGTGTGGTCATTTTTACAGCTGCATTGAGATAACAATTTGGACTTGCTTTTCTCAGGGGGTTAAAACTGCACTTACTTGACTAAGGAGGAATCTCTTAGATGAGAATCTTGAATGAGATTATAAAATTAAATTATTATTCTACCACTGTTGTATTGCTTAATAATTATATAGTTACTTATAATTTAGTAAAGAATCAATTCAACAACAAAATAAATGGACCATCATCAAAAATGCCTAACCACAGAAAGCCTAATCTCCAAGCCTCCAAGCATTACTGGAAAATAAACTGATTCTGTGCCTATTTCATATACTTAATTATTTTCTCAGCCACTTAACCACTTGACAAATTGCATATGAGATTTCCCAAATTATGAAGCAATGAGGGAGATACAGTTTCTCCTTTGACAATTTATTTTTCTTGTGGGTAGCCGAGTCTAATTGGTAATACTTATGGAGGGTTTATTATGACTTTTATGCACATTATTTCCCAATTGACCCTATACTTATTTTACAGATAAGGAGACTAAAATGTACAAGGCTTAAGTCACATGACTGAGGTCACACTCAGAACTGGGATTTGCACTCAGAACTGGGATTTGCACCCAGAACTGACTCCAAAACCGTGGTTATTAACCATTAAGTAAGACTGCTTCCTAGAAAACTTGGATACACCCGAATTATAGTTCAGAGCATTCTTACAGACTTCACTCTTGTATAATAGCTAAATAAAGCCTAGTACCCTCCTTCTTACTCCATCTCTTGTCTGTCTCTTGGCTTTTCTTTATTATGTCTTTGAACCTACGGCATCCGACAGTGTTTAGTCCTTTCCCTTACTCCTCTTCCACATAAATTTTCTGTTTGAAGTTACTCTAGTTGAGCTTGTCTAAAAGTTACTTTCCCAGGATGTATAATGCTCTCCTGTCCTACTGCTTCTGCTCATGGTGTTTCACCCACTATTATTCTACCCATCCTTGATGGGATCTCATTTTTCACTTTTATCATATAGACTTCTCTGACTGCCAATCGGAGATGATTTCCCTTCTCTGTGCTATTATATTGCTTAATTTATATTCCCAAATTGTACTGTATTCGAGCCGCTGCTTCCAGTCCTGTCCCATGGCAGGCAGCACTAGCTGATTACAACACTCTTTACCCTGGAGCTTTGTGACGGCCTTGGAATCCTCAAAACTATTCTCTAGGCAAGGCCGTTAATCAAAGGGGACTGGCAGGTCAGATGAAAAGTGTTGTTCATTGCTGGGAAGATGTCTTCACTTAGCAATTAATTTAAATTGAAGAAGTATTGATGTTAACTGGCAAGAGATGCAGAGTTGAAGTCTGTTTTGTTTTAGTCTGTCAGAGGTAGTTTGTGCACAGAAATCATTGACATGAGTAAGTGTGGTAAACGCTGCAAGAAAGCCTCAATGTGCCTTGGGCCTTCAAAGAAGAGGTGGAATTGAGAGAGATCAAGCCTTGATGAACCATTGATCCCCTAGTTTCCCAATCAGTTGTATATGAGTTTTTGAGTGGAGACTCTGGGGAACTCATCCAAGCCGTAGTCATCTGAAATATACTTTCCTCCTAGTTTGGGGGCCTCAGAAGAGCACATGTGGTCACCAGTGGTCCTGAGACCACTTTAGTGTGAACTCAGCATGACCCTGGAACTCTTGGAATGAACAGCACCTTTCTACCCTGAGGAAGTTCTGACCTCAAGAAACCAGAGCCTGCCTCATCTTTAGAGAATTCTTTGGGCTAACTAGACCAAATAATAGTTCCATACAATCCTGAAACTGGACAGAATTAGATTGGAAGATCCATCCAGCTTCCTAAAGTTGGGCCATGGCGTGGAGCTGAATCACCCTTGGATGGTAGAGCCTTTTTGAATGTTGTATTTAGCACCTCCTATGTCTTTTAATGAACTTTTTTTCCTAGGTCTCCCCTTTCATGCATCCTTTCACATCATTGTCCAAATTCCCCCATTCCTCTCTGGAGATTATTTCTATGATAAGATATTAATTAGCCTGACTGTGCTTCCTGTTCCAGTAGACCTTGAGCTTGAACAGCTTGGACAAATGCTAGACTTGGTTGTTAAAGATTTTGAAGATGAGTTTTTACTTTTTGTTAGCAAAAGTTAATTGTCAATCAGGAGACAAAGAAGATTTGCCCCATTTCTGCTGCTTCTTCATTGATTTCTTTCTTACACCCAGAGAATTTCCTGAGGTTTCATCACATAGGGGAGCTTCTGAGTTCCACATAACAGAGGTGGAGATCCCATTGCCTGTGCGGAGCCCACAGACCTTGAGAAAAATGTCCAGATCTCCTCTGTAACTGCATTTGCCACTTTCATTGAATAGAAGCGTTTGCCAGTAACCTCTAAACTAGCTTGTTTATTTTGTGGGAAAAAAGTGTACATTTATTGTTTTTATGTGGAAATGATTGGGTAAGGTTTGGCTGCTTTTTTAACTGCAAGTGAGTAACCATAGGACGCTGGATTTATTGAATCCAAGATCAAGATCCTGCAGTTTCCTGAAGCATTGCTCACCGCTTTGTGAATCCTGCTCAGGGATCTGTGTTCTAGGGAAGAGGGTTGGTAGATGGCAGTAAGTGAGGTTTGCAGCTATGAGTTTTTGCTCAGATAGTCTTTCTCCCCTTTTACAGACTCTCCTCATGCCCTGGAACATGTGTTCATGAGGGCAATACTGAGAAAGGAGACTCAAGATCCTTACAAACATAAAACATTCCAAGATTCCAGAAGTAAACAAAGCCCTCTAGGATTACTGTGAAAGATCATACTCAACCATGGTTTTCTTTTTTTTTTTTTTTTTTTGTCTCTTGATGGTCATCTTAAATGCATTTACACCCATCTCTAGGCCTTAAGGAGAAGGCAATGGCACTCCACTCCAGTACTCTTGCCTGGAAAATCCCATGGGCGGAGGAGCCTGGTAGGCTGCAGTCCATGGGGTCGCTAAGAGTCGGACACGACTGAGCGACTTCACTTTCACTTTTTACTTTCATACATTGGCGAAGGAAATGGCAACCCACTCCAGTATTCTTGCCTGGAGAATCCCAGGGACAGGGGAGCCTGGTGGGCTGTCATCTATGGGGTCGCACAGAGTCGGACACAACTGAAGCAACTTAGCAGCAGCAGCTAGGCCTTAAATCTAATATATTGTTATCAAATGAGCTAAGACGTGAAGTACTTTATAGAAGTATCTTATAAATGTTTGTTATTGTTTCCCAGAAATAAAAAAGGGAGGCTTGCAAACGGTAAAACATGGGTCCTGGTTACAGTATTATTCCTTGAAAACACTAGAAGACAATGTTATCTGTGTGTGTTTCCTGGGGCCCTACTCTCATCTCCTGGGAAAGGGCATCTGGGCCACTTTTTGTGGCTATATAACATGTTTAATATTCTGTACATGAGTAATATAAAATGATAAACAAGCTGGTCTGTCTTTGCCTTTTTTCCACCAGTGAGGATTCAGAGAAGTATCTGAAGTATTTAGAAACAGAGATTCCTGACCAAACTTTCAATACTGGGTACCACTTTCATTTTAATTTAAGAAATATAATAAAATTCTTCAAATACACTTCAACTCATATGAAGATAAAAGCAAATATTTCTGCAGTGCTTCTGGGAGTGGAGAAGGAGAGGTCAGAGTTGCGGCTTCACAGGAGTTGGGAGAGAAGGGTAAACCGTTAGCAGGCAGGCGCATGGTGAAAATAGGCGGGTGACACAGATTTTTGAAGCGGAGGTGAGGAATGGGCTGAGAAAGGCGGAGAGCCCCGGTTGCTTAGACTTAGCATTCTGGGTGCAGGGTTCATCATGCTGGTAATTCCAGGATTCTGACAGGTCTAGAAAATCCAGGATGACTGGCTCCCTTCTTTCTCAGGCAGAGGCCCATCTCTTTTCCTGCTCTCAAGTTGCCCCTACCTAAACCCTGCTGTGGGGTAGACGGTCACATTTCTTTTGCACTTGGAAAGAAGCCTTCTAAGATTGTGTAATGAACCAAGAAGGTGTTTCTGGGAGTTGTAAGACTGGTTATTGTGAAGAGGTAGGGTTCCCAGAAAATCTGACATAAAACCTGAGGGAAAAGGTGTGTCCTTTCAGCAGAGGATTCCAGGGCCTCTCCAAACTGTGTATGTCGGGATGAGGAGGCTTGTCATTCCTTCAAGGACTTGGAGGCCAAGTATTTACCAGATGCCAAGGAGGGGAAAGAGTGGAGTACGACCACAAGGTAGATCAAGATCTTTCACAGAAATGTATGAAATAAGCTGATAGTAGAATCACCCATGAGTTTAGCAGAGAAGAACCATTTTAAGAGGGCGATTGAGGGGGCGGGGGTGGGGAGGAAGAAAAATAAGTTTGACCACAGGTAGAAAATGGAAGAACAAAGCAGACCAGAACCCACGGGTCAAGTCAGAGGTCTGTATCTCAGGAAGTAACGCCAAAACACATGTGTGGGACTGTCCCACCTTTTGGGGATAGGGACAGTCTGGTTGTTGTTTGGTTGGTTGTTCCTAGATGAGAGCAAACTGGGTCTCTAAGCCAGCTGAATGCTTGCTGTAGAGACTGGACTCCTGTGGACTGGCCCTATAGCCAACCTTATCCTCACTTGAACTCAAGTGACTCTTTGGAATCCAGGGCTCCCAGAAGCCTGGGAGAAGTCCTGAGGTGTAGGAAGCAGGCACCTAACTTCTCATGTGTGCATTACCGTAGCCATTGTCAGTTACTGGAGAGGCCACATTTATGATGCTTTTCTGGGTTCGGTGGTGCTGGGACAATGTGGCAGAATTTGTACCCACATTCCTGTGACCCAGTTTTCATGCTCTGCTAATGGTACGGTGTCTCAACTATTTTTTCCTGCCTTTCATAATCAGGTTTAATGAGTAAAAACTACGTAATGCAGTGGCTTCCTGGTCATATGCACTAAATAGCAATTATCACGCACTTATAGTTGTACTCAGCCTCCTGGGACACAAAGCAGGGTGAAAAAAGGACAAGAGGTAAATCTAAAGGACAGAGGGAGAATAACCAGCACAGAGCCACACAGCACTGAATGCCATACCAAGAGGTTTTCTTGGGACTCCGTTATCAAGGTCTATAAATGATGGGAGAGAAGTTAGTCTGATGATGTCTGGTGATCCTGGAGGCCCTGCTGTGGGCATTTGGAGAAGTAAGTGGTATAAGGACTCCCGCATCTTCTGTCACCATGTACCAGCATCCTGCATCCATGTACTAGCGTCCTACATCTGTGTACCAGCCTGCATCCATGTACTAGCATCCTACGTCTGTGTACCAGCCTGCATCCGTGTACCAACATGACCATTCTGCTGCCTCTTCCTATCCCACCGGCCCATCCCCGTGGCTTCCACAACTAGAAGACCTTGCCCTCATGTGAGCCAGCCTTTCTTTCATGCAAAGAGGGCAAATGTGATTGAGAGAGGTCGCACCCAGAATATTAGCGACACATTCTGTCTCCCCACTCTTCTAATTGGAAGGGACAGAAAATCCAGGTTGAACAGGCTTCAGCCAGAAAAGTAGAGAGTGAGGCATAGAATTTATGGCTCAAATAATTGAAGAGTGCAGAGATGGTAACTGGTTTCAGGTTTAGCTAGATTCAAGAGTCCAAGAAATATCATTCTGTCCTGTTCTCTGTTTATGTACTGTCTCTGCACTCTTCAGTTATTTTCACTCTCAGGTGAGATGCTCCCATTGGTGATGAGACAGCTGCCAGCACAGTTCAGGGTTTCCATTTCCCTGCTTCACACTCAGCAGAAAAGTTTCTATCTGTTGAGACCAGACTGTGGGGCTTTAGTTGGGTTATAGGACCATTCCATAATCAACCTTGGGACTAAGGGAACGTGATTGTCTGATGGACCAGGCCAAAGCCACTCCTTTATCCCACCCTCTTCCCCCAACTTCTGAATTATTATAGCTTGAACTAGACCTAAAACAGACTGAGAGTGGGGAGGTATGTTGTTAATAGCAGGGACAATGGACATTGGATGGTAATTACAACACATGTTTTACCTTTTATCTATTATGGTCCTGAACTATTTCTTAAATGCCCTCAGTGTGTACTCATAGCTAAGTTTTATTGAATTCATAGCATTACAGAAGCATTTGAAGTTGTTTAGCTAATAACCACATACTTTGAAAATAATTAAGTCATAAACTACTTTAAGGGCTTCCCAGCTGGCTCAGTGGTAAAGAATCTGCCTGCCATGCAGGGAACGCGGGTTCGATCCCTGGGTTGGGAAGATCCCCTGGAGGAAGAAATGACAACCCACTCTAGTATTCTTACCTGGAAAATCCCAGGGACAGAGAAGCCTGGCAGGCTACAGTCCATGGGGTCACGAAGAGTCGGACAGAACTGAGCACACACACACACAGACTACTGTAAAGCCTGAGAGAGGAGAAAGAAAATTATACAGGGACCACAGCTGAATTTTTGCTTTAAACCCTTAAGAATTGTAAAAAAAAAAAAAAAAAAAACAACCCCCAAACCTAACCTATTGCTAGTGTCATATTTAGCAATGAAAATCTGAATGCTTTCCCCTTAAAAACATCAGGAATAATGCAAGGATGTTCACTCTTAAACACTTCTATTCAGTATCTCAGTGGAAGCCTGATCCAGGACAATGATACAGTAAGAAAAAGAAATGATGAACTAGATTGGAGAGAAACAAAACTTACCCTGTCAACAATGGCATGACTTTCTACAAAGGAAATCCCAAGGAATCTATAGAATAACTAGTAAGTGATTTAGCAAGGTTGCAAGATACAAAATTAATATACCCTCACAAATTTGTTATTTCTATATACTAATGTACAATTGGAGATGGGACTTAATATTATTTGAAATAGCTTATATATCTAATGAAATGTGTGAATGAGAGCTACGGTTGAACATTACAGGTCACTGATGAAAGAAATTATAGACTTAAATAAACAGACATACCTACCTATTCATAGATTGGAAGATACATCATAATGATTATGTCAGTTCTTCTCAAATCGGCTTATAGCTTTAATGTAATTCGGGTTAAAAATCTCAGAAGTACTTTTGTTAGATATATCAGACATCTACACTTACAGGGAAAAGCAAAGGAATAACAGAATCAATTTCGAAAAAGAAGAAAGTTGGAAGAATTACACT
This sequence comes from Budorcas taxicolor, assembly GCF_023091745.1. NCBI lineage: Eukaryota > Metazoa > Chordata > Mammalia > Artiodactyla > Bovidae > Budorcas > Budorcas taxicolor. The sequence goes on along the minus strand of NC_068917.1, from coordinate 43,038,639 downwards.
ATCCTATTTCAAGACAAGCATCAAGACATTGTAGTTTGGTGAAGGGATAGACACAAAGATATAAAATAGAATATAAATTCCAGAAGTAGACCCATACAAATATGCCCAATTGATTCTTGACAAAGACGAAAGAAGAGTCTTTTCAGCAAATGATATCAGAACAACTAGACATTCATATGCAAAAAAAAAAAAAAGAAGAACCTTTACCTATGTTATACAATGTTTTACAAAATTAACTCAACCATGGCACAGAGATGTAAAAGAAGAAAAAAGTATAGAATTCTCAGAATCATTGTGACCCACAGGAAAGAGTTCTTAGATACTCTGACCAAACAGAAAAGAAAAAAATTGATAAATTGGAGTTTATTAAAAAAAAAGCTTTGTTCTATGAAAGACACTGTTAAAAGAATGAACACAACAAATCATAAAGTTGTACACCTTAAGTATGTGCAATTTTAAATAGGTTATATTTCAGTAAAGCTGGGTGAGGGGAAAGAGATTGAACAGTCTACATACTAGGAAAAAATAATTGTGGATCATATAACCAGTATACCTGAACTTTTATTGGGAACATAAGAAGAACTTTCTAAACTCAATAGTGAGAAAACAATCCAACTTTAAAAAAGACACTTTACCGAAGAGACTGTAATGTAAACACAGAAAAAGCTGTTCCGCATTTTTGGCCATTAGGGAAATGTAAATGAAAATCACAATGAGACAGTGAAAAGAATTTTCTGTTTATTAAATTTTGTATCTATATGAAATGATGGATGTTCACTAAGCTTATTGTAATCATCTCATAATGTGTATAAGTGAAATTGGAAATTTTAAAAAATACAATGAGAGGCCACTACATGCCTCGATGCTGATGCCATCGATACTCAGTGTTGATGAAGACACAGAGAAACTTGTCCTCTTAAACATTGCTGATGGGAAAGTGAAATGGTATAGCTAGTATAAAAAAACAGTTTGGCAGTTTCCTGTGGCTCAAATGGTGAAGAATCTGCCTGCCAATGCAGGAGACCCAGGTTTGATCCTTGGGTTCCCTGGAGAAGGGAATGGCAACCCACTCCAGCATTCTTGCCTGGAGAATTCCAGGGACAGAGGAGCTTGGTGGGCTACAGTCCATGGGGTTACAAAGAGTTGGACGTGACTGAGCAACTAACACTAGAAGTTAAATACATACTTACCATATGACCCAGCAATCTCACTCCTGGGTATATATGTCCTAGAAAGAGAAAAGACTATGTTCAGGTGAAAACTTGATCACAATGTTTATAGCAGCTCTTATTCATAATCACCCCAAAACAGGAAGCAACCCAGATATCCTTCAATGAATGAAAAAATACTGTCCACCTATAAAGTGTGAAATCCATTCAGCAAGAAAAAGGAGCGTATTATTGATAGGCACAAAACATAGATGAATCACAAAGGCATTATAATCAGTGAGAGTTACCAGTATTAAAAGGCTGTGTAGAGTATAACTTTATATATAAGACATTCTCAAAAAGAAAAAAAAAACATGGAGAACAAATTAGAGATTGCCAGAGGTTAAGCTCAGGGTGTGTGTGTCTTGTGTGTGTGTGTCTGTATTTATGCATCGCTATAAAGGTATAGCATGAGGGAGTTCTTTGGAGTGAAGGAACTGTTCTATACCCACATCCTAAGTTTGATGGTGATTGTAAGAATTTTAACACATGTTAAAATCATGGGACTGTACAATAAAAGTCAACTTTGCTGTATAATAAATACACGTGCACACACACACCTTTAAGAATCTGGCTGGTACAAACAGATCCAGTGTTTCAAGAGGTGTTCTGTGTTTAACAGTGCACAGAATTCCTTCTTTCTGGTGTCTTCATTCCTATGAAAAGCAAAGCCTCCGTTGGACTGTTGCTGCCCTACTTTCCATGGAGGATATCTGATTTAATTGTTTTTGGTACTTTGGGGTGTGGAAGATAGATCTTTTTTACTTCTCATCTACAGGGCCAGCCAGTTCCTTCCTGGTTATGTGAACACACATGTCACATAAAGGAGTTTGGGAGGGCTTTCCAGACAGCTTTGAGCTGAGTTTTGAAGTGGCTGTGATGGTCAACAAGTCAAGTAGGAAAACTGAGGGAGCAGTGTGCACAGGCTCGGAGACCTGGGCACTGGGTAGAACCGAAACAGTGGGGTGAGGCTTGAGGCAGGGCAGGACCAAGGAGCTTGGGTGCCAGCCTGTGATGGAAAACCATGAAAGGGCGTTAAGCAGAAAAGTGACTCAGCCAGATTGCATCTTAGAAAGATCATTCTGGCTTTGGTTTAGAAGGTGAATTTAGAAGAGATAACACCAGAAGCAGAGAGGTGTTAGAAAGTTGATGAAATAGTCTTGGTGAGAAATGAGGCTGACCTGAACCAAGTCCGTATCGGTACAGATGGAAAGGAGACAGACAGATTTGAGAGTTGTTCAGTCAGTAGAATCAACAGAACTTTGTGACCGTTCAATGTGGACCTGGGATGGGATGCTAAGTCGTCTAGAATGTCCCCAAAGTGCACCACTTTGGACCCAGGCTGCTTTGCTATCTCAGCTGGGTCACTTACTTCTTACTTCCTGGGCAAGCAACTTCACTTCCTTGTGCCTCAGTCTCTCACCCTCTCGGTGAGTTATGTCACAGAGTTGTGAAAATCAGTTAGAGTTAATTATGCTTAGACCAGCACCTGATCATAACCTACACAGCCCTCCAAAAAACGTCTGTGATGACAACACAGTTTAGGGAGATAGGGAACTCTATCTATCAGGTGTCTATTTGTATGTAACCAGTTACTCCCAGACTTAGTGGATTAAAATAACAATCATATTATTACCCCGCATGGTTCTGGGAATTCATTGGACTCAAATAAGCAGTTCTCATTTGGGGTCTCTTTTGTGATCACAGGAAGATGATGGCTAGGCTGGAATCAACTAAAGGGCCATCACTCATGTGTCTGCTGCCTGAAAGACTCAAACAGCTGTCTTCTTTCTCTTGCTTTTGCTCTCCCTTGCTCGCTCTTTCCCCCACCGCACCCCTCTTTCCCCCATGTGGTCTCTTCAACAGGGCAGCTTCAGGATAGCTGGACTCTTTAGATGGGATCTCAGGGCTATAACTGAGTATCCCAAGAAGAGGTATCATCAGAAGCCATCCCTTTTCTAACCTGGCCCCAGGGTCCATGCCGGCCCACTTCTGCTCTGTTTTCTTTATTAAGGCCATTACAGAGGCCTACCAGGCTTAAGGGAAGGGAAGGGAACCCCACCTCCTGATGGGAAGAGTGTCAAATAACTAGTGGACCTACTTTAAAACCACGAGGTAACTAGGAAGAAAAGTGAGAAGTCTTCTGGGAGAAGGGAAGATAGATTTGTTTTTACCATGTTGGGTCCCATGTTGAGGTATATCACTAGGTAGAGGTTCCCTGAAGGCCTGGAACTTGGGAGACAGAGTGAGCCAGGACACAGAGGTGGAAATTGGATCTGTAAGAGCAGATAGGATCACCTGGGAGAGTGGGCGGCCCATGAAGAGGTCAGAATACAGACTTCTTGGGAAACACTGATAACAGTGTGGAGGGGAACATCCAGAGGTAGGGAGATGGAGCGCGTACTGAGCCTATCTAAGCTCCTCCAAACATCCATCTGGTTTTATCCTTAGGATGTTGCAGTCTGATAATTCTCTCTCTGAGTCACAGCACCCTCCTGGCAATAGAGGTATCTTTCCAGCCAGAATGTACCCTTGGACCACATAGAACATCATCACCCCTATCCTACCAGGCAGCTACTGTCAGAATCTCTTGCCTTCCCTCCCTGCAAGGCCAGGCAGTGCGTGCAGGGCACCCAGCATTCTGATTTCTTCTGTGCTGTACATTTTTAGTATGGGGCAAGGAATTAGATCCTCCTCCCTCCTTCCAGTCTGGTGTTTTCCCTGAACTAGAAGAGTACTTAACCAGGTTGTTAGAGTCACTTCTTTTCCACTGTCTAAAAATGTTTCTGAATTCAAGCCACGTCACTGTGTGGCCTTCAGTTCCAGATCCTTTTAGAGAACCACAGTGGTACTTGGGCTCACCCACTTGCCCCTTTGAGTTGCCACAAGGAAAAAGGGAGTGACTTGAGACTCTACAAAAGAGCAAGGTTCCAAATCAGATATATCTGACTTCAGAGCTGAGCCCTTCCTCCAAAAGACGCCAATATACACCAGCCCTGAACAGCCTGAACATCTGGACAGTTGAATACAACAGGTCAACTGGTTCCTGCCAGATTGTGCTCCTGTCTGGTTGGTTTAGTTTGAGGAAGAAAGTGACGTAAGAAAGGGCTTGCGATGGGGACGTGGCAGTCAGGATGGCTTCTCTTGACCTCCTCCTTCCTCTGGGAAAGAGATGAATTAACAAACTCATTCATACTCTCACCCAAGCTCTGCGAGGAGCCACCGTCATCATCCAGCCAAACCTCTCCCTGGCCCACATCATGGATCTGGGATTCTCATTCTTCTTGAGCCTTCTCTCTCTCCTACTCGTCATGGAGCTGCTTTTCCACCCCCCAAGTCTGGCATGGCTTCACTTTCCTTTCCAAGAACAGCCTCCTAACTACTTATCTCCCTGTTCTAATCCATCCTACACATCTCAGCCCCTACATACCTCAGCCAGCTTTATCACCAATCCAGGCCCAGCTTATGCAAACATGCTCAGTGGCTATTCATTGTCTCTCCTAATAGCTAATCTTCATATACTACTTGATGGTGTAACACATGGTTTCTCTCATGCAATCCTCACAGTGACCTGGTTTATATGAAGGGACCTAAGGGTCAGAGAAGTATAAATTCTCTCCCTTGGTATTCTAGGCCTTTTGGGGTATATCCCAACTTAGGTTTCTCATCTCAGCTCTCTATAAACTACCTGTTGAGCACCAGCCAGACCATTGGCCAAACACATTTTTATAACATCTTCATGGAGGGAGCTGTGCATTGGGGTCAGACAGACCTGGTCTTGGGGCTGGCCATGTGACTGTGGGCAAGTTTTCTGACCCTGCTTGTGTGAATTCACTGTGATACACCATTTTATATAGGGGACTTAGATTTTGGTATCTGCAGGGGCTCCTGGAGTCACTCCCCTTTAGTTAAACTAATACAAGGACAACTGTAGAATGTCTGTATTTTGAAGGCTTGTGAGAGTAGATGACTGTAAAGGTGATTAGGACAGAGGACTTGACGAGTATTAGTTTCCTTTTCCCCTGATTCTTCTGTCCTTGGGTGTTTCTCCCACTCTCCTTCTTCCTCACTAGTACCTGCCTTTTGAATCCCTATTCTCATTTGGAAGGTGCATCTGAACCTCTCCCCTTCTTATTCCAGCCTGATGAGAATTTCAAGAAAGCTTTGAATTTCTACAAACCCTGGAGACCATCAGACTCTCCCAGGCTGTCATCACTGTGCATGTCCTGTCCCGCCTACTAGAAGGCATGTTCTCCATGGCAGGGGGCAACTTCCTCACTTTGCCCTCTCTGCCTGTGGTGCAGAGAGAAGCTAGTCAGATAACGCTTGCCAGATTCACTCAAGATCACCGGAGGCTGGATGAGATCATCATAATCATTTCCTGGCCCCTGTGGTGTTTGCCTTCCTCTGATCACCGTGGCTTTCCCTCTTGTGTTTTATCATGTCCCTGTACTGTCTTAAGTGGAAAACCAGAATGAAAGATGACAACTTTAGAGGAAGTTGGCTTGAAGAGGTATTTGGTGCAGCCTCACAGAGTTTAACGATTGTCTTTAAGCTTTTGTTAACATTTAAAACTTGAGTGGTTTCGCACAATGAACCATATCGCTAAGAAAAATGAAGATGAGGCCACCCTGGACCCTCACTTTTCTGTGACAGTGCTTGACTGGCACTGTCAGGAGCCCCGCAGGCCTGCTTCTTGCACTTCTTCCCTGACTGTCGTCCTTGGATATTTACAATCTTTGATTTAATCAGTGAAAAATCATTAAAATATATTTACATTCTTAAGAACAGAGTAGTTCCTCTTTTTGATTTTTATAGCAGGTGGCAAAGTTTCTGTTGTTTCCCAGAGCGGTGAAAAGGTTATTCTTTTATTAAATAGGTTTTGTAAGTGTGTTTGTGCTCTCCATCTGCAGACATCTTCCATTATTTAGGATCTATGGTGATAGAGGCCTCAAGGCCCATTACAACACCAACCACCTGTCAATGCAGTTTGTGGCTTCTTTCAGATGGAAGAGTCATCACCTTCATTCTTTGCAACAGCAAAAAGTGAAAAATATCGAATTCCTCTGCTTTCACAGTCACCTTTTAAAACTGATCCCTGTGCTCCCCAAAGAGAAAGGCAGAAGCAACAGGGAAGGTCCACCCTGCCTGAAGGGAGATGGAGAAAGAAGAGAACTCTCTCACTTTACACCTTATCCCATTTAACCCTTACCCTATGTTTCTGAGTCAACTATCATTCCTTGTGTGATGAGAAAACTAACGCACAAAGAGGCAATTGTTTACCCTCCATCCCAGAGCCAGGAAATAAATGATGAGCAGAGTTTGGGCCCAGTTGTATCTAACTTATGTCTCATTCTTTCTATTCTGTCTGTCTTAGGATCTTCACCCTTTCTCACCATGTTTCTAAGATTGGTATTTGTATAATTTGTTAGTTGGAAGACAGTCAAGAGCTGAGTGAAATAAACAAAACTTGAGCTTCTGCCTGCTTGAAATAAGTTTCTATTCAGCCCTCCACTGGGAGTGTGTCTGTAAGCCTCCTAACTTTCCACCATTAATAGCTCTATAATTTGAGTGGTCTTCAAGGAAATTGGAACAATAAAGAATAATAAGGTAACTACACTGTGAAATAGGATGCATTTCTTTTGTTGAGATCAAAGTGCTTCCTACATATATTTTCTCCTTTGGTTCTCACAACGTTTCTGATGTACCTTTGTTGAAGTATATACTTCAAGCACTTCAATGAAACAGCCAAAATCAAAGATATTAAGTGACAGCTAAGTATGTGGTAGAAATGGAATTAAAATCTACATTCGTGACTCCTCTTTCCATTATACTCCTGCTTGGTTTTTCCTTATACCAGAGAGAGCCTAAGCGCATTTTAAAAGCTCTGTTCTCTCTCCTTTTGTTGCTGCTATTATCTCTGTTGTTCCTCAGTCACAGCTAACCCCGAGCCTTCCTGCAGGGGGTGGAGCTAAATCATCTGAGTTTATTATTCCACTTAATACTGGGAACCACGTGATGTAGCTACTGTTGTGATGTCTGTTTGACTGGTGAAGAGGTTTAGCCTCATATTAGTGAGGTTAAATAGATTCCCTAAGGTCCTCCAACTAGTACCTGTTAGAGCAGACTCAACTGCAAACCTGGACGACACATGGAAGTTTCCAAAGGGCCTTGTATCTTCTCCTAGACTATAAACCACATGAGGACCAGAACCACAAGTGTTTCCTCCCTAGAGTTTAGCAAACTGACATTGTGCAGCAGGGACTCTAGTCAAATGAATTAGTGACCGCTAACTTTGATTTTTCTTTTCCTACAGAGATTGTCAGGTCATATTGTTCTCAGATTAATCCTGGTTTTCTGTTGGTGGTTTTGATTGATTTGTACGCCCTGTAATTAAAAAATAAGCTCTCTTACATCTCCTTTGTGGGCTATGAACTACAATCTGTAATCACAACTTTTCTTTCAATTGATCATCTTTCTGAGCCATTAATAAACATGTCTGGCATCACATGGGTGTTTTAATTGGTCTTTCCAGATGGTAAGGCCTTCAGATCTGATAATCTCATCCATATCATACTAAGTGAAAGCCTGAACAAAATGCCACGTCTTTGGCAATCTTCATTCCGATAGTATGATAACTAAAAGGGAAAAAGAGTCTCCATGTGTTTCTGTCTTCTCTCCCACCCCAGGAAACGTCATCAAACTGTCACCCGATCAGAATGGAAATGAATCACACTTAGTATCACCTGCTTTTCTCTTTTTTTGTTTTTTAAATCGATTCACTTTGAGAGTATGTATATGCTTTTTCTAATTGAGGTAAAATTCATATAACATAAACGTTACATTTAAGGTGTACCGTTTAGTGGGTTTTAGTACATTCAATGTGTTGCACAGCCATCACCACTGTCTAATTTCAGAACACTTTCCATCACACCCCCAGAAATCTCATGCCTATTAGCAGTCAGTCCCTATCACTCACCCCCATCCTATGGCAGCCACTAATCTGCTTTCTGTCTCTTGCTTATTCTGGACCTTTCATGTGAATGGAATCATATAGTATGTGGCCTTTTGTGTCTGGATTCTTTCACTGAGCTTAAAGTTTTCAAGGTTCACCCATGCTATACCATGTATTAGTAATTCACACTTTTTTGTAGCTGAATAATGTTCCAGGGTATGAACACACTACATTTTGTTTATCCAGTATTAATAGATAGTTATTGTTTTTTTACTTCTTGGCTATTATGATTAATGTTGCTAAGAATGTTTCATGTACAAGTTCTTTTGCAAAGATATGTTTCCAATTCCCTTCTACCTAGAAGAAGAATTGCCTAGGTCAGCTATAACACTGCTGGGTCATATGGTAACAGTACGTTTAACTTTTTGAGGAACTGTCAAATAGTTTTCCATGAGGACTGTACCATTTTACATCCATACAATGTGAGAGAGTTCTAGTTTCTTCACATCATCACCAACATATGTTATTTTCTGTTTGCTTTTTATAACCATTCTAACAAATGTTTTTCTTTGTGGTTTTGATTTATAGTTCCCTAATGAGTAATGACGTTGAACATCTTTTCGTGTGCTTATTGTTCAACTGTATATTTTTCTTTGGAGAAATATCTATTTAAATCTTTTGCCCACTTTTAAAATGAGGTTGCCTTTTTATTCTTGAGTTGTAACAGTTCTTTATATATCCCAGGTAGTAGATCCTTACCAGATACATAATTTGCATATCTGCCTTTCTCTTTTTTAGTTTTTATTTTATTTTTCAGCTGTGCTGGGTCTTTGTTGCTGCACACAGGCTTTCTCTAGTTGCGGTTCGCAGGCTCCAGATGTGGGCTTCAGGAGTTGTGGCACATGGCCTTAGTTGCCCCACAGCATGTCGAAGCTTCCTGGACCAGGGATCGAACCCATGCGCCCTGCATTGGCAAGCAGGTTCTTAACCACTGGACCACCAGGGAAGGCCCACATATCAACCTTTCTTGACTTGATTATAAAGCAAAAGTTTTCAAGAACATTTGTATTTTGTTTTCATATTGTGAAGTTAGGTGGTCTCTACCAGGCCATACCTCATTTTTACCTGTTAGTATTTGGAAGGCCACCAGAACTTTCCTGAAAAATGAGGATTGGGGTGGGAAGGAAGCACTTTGTTCTCTGTGGGTTTTGCCATTGGGGTCGTGCATTAATCCCCCTCCTGCCTTCAGGAAAGCCATGGTCGCCATGACGGAAGGTTCCCTGGAGCTGAGGATGCGTGTAGGGGCAGAAGCTTGAGGGGTTAATGGCATTTCTATCCATAAAAATGGACATATTGTTTCTGCTTTAGACTCAGGTTGTCTTTTGCTCTCAAAGAAAGATTCAAGGGCAGATGAGCCCCCATCCCCCCGTCAGCCGTCATTAGGACTCATTTCTTGTAGTCAAGATGTTTGCCAGTGTGAGCTGGCTTCATAGGAAGCTTTTCCTCCAGAGCTGAAGAAGGTGGCTAAGTGAGAGACCGGGAGTCGGCAGGAACAGTCTTGTGTGTTCAGGGCCTTTACGCAGGAGCAGCTCCACTTGCACGTGTGTTGGAGCCAGGCCTCACGGTGCTGGGCTTGAGGCCAGCAGCAGGGTCCTTCCACTCTGTCAAGTTGGATTCTGCAGGTTACTACCTGCGGATTCTACCCGTTACTGAAGGTCCCGTGGAGGCTCTTGCCAGGTTCACTTACCTCTTTGTTACTCAAGGCGTGCAGTCTGCCTTCCAACAAAATCCCTGGGTGAGTGTGCACACATTGAAGTTGAAGAAAAGCAGGTCTTCAGTTCCCAGTCTCCCTGCTGGCTGCTCACCGCACATGGTTCTCAGTCTCTGTGTCTGAAGAGCCCTCCTCCTCCCTTCCACAGCTCCATGGGTTGGCCTGTGGGATGCTGATGCCAGCTGTACTGGCTGCGGCTTCCTTTCCTTGCTGGTTGAACAAAGATAAGTAGCATTTCCCTGAAGTGCTCTCAGACTTGTAAACATTTACACAGAAATCCTGAACTAGTTCTCTATCTGTGTTTACTCTTGAGCCTTCTTCACTCTTCTCCTCCTTCGGCCCTGCCTTCCTGTGTGTCCCCACAGCTCCAGCTCCCACCTTGCATCATTAGTCTTTAGGCCACCTGGACTCCCCCTCTGCTGAGTTGCATCTGTGATTGGCTCTCTTTAGACTGCAAGCTTCTTGAGGGAAAGGGTCTTATGCCATCCATTTTTATATCTTTAGTACCACCACTGGACCTAACATCCTTTGGACAGTAAATATTTGCAGAATTTAATTAGGCGATTGAAATCACAATATAAAGGACTTTGGAAGAACCAAGAATTTCAAATGCCTTTTCTTCTGGTGCTGCCCAGATCCTGAGACTTCTATTTCAGTGATGTCCAGTGCTGTCGGAATGAACAGACATTATATTCAGTGCATTTCATGGGTTCTTCAGGTGTCATTATTTTAACCCTAAAGTTTCTTTTTCATTTATAAGATAAAAGGAAATATTTCACTACCAAAATAAACACTGTAGACTAAGGGAATAACTTTGTAAATTTAGTCACACCAAAAATATGTTATGTGATTCTCTCCCCTCAACTCCTGACCCTACCGCTTTGAGCTCTGTGATCATGACTCACCTGTTAGAGCCACAACCATGTGGAGGATTTCATGAGAAAACCTAGGAGTGTATAACCTAGAATAATAGTTAACATTTCTGGAATACTTATTATACGAGCCAGGCACTGTTTACTCTGAGCACTTTTTGTATAGTCTCATTTTTAAATCTCCCAATGACTCTGAGATTGATATTTTTACTATTCCCATCGTTACAGGTGGGGAAACAGAGGCACAGGCAGCATGATCCGTATTTTGCCTGAAATTCCACAGCTAATGAAATGGTGACTCCAAGATTTGAACACAGATAGTCTGAGTACAAAGCCTGCCACCTAAACAGTTGGCGCTGGGTTAGTTTCTTCCCTCAAAATGTCTCATGTGATTTAATATGCCTAACTTCCCCAGTGGCTTAGACAGTAAAGAATCTGTCTTCAATGTCAGAGTCCCGGGTTCGATCCCTGGGTTGAGAAGATCCCCTGGAGAAGGGAATGGCTACCCACTCCACTATTCTTGCTTAGAGAATTCCATGAACAAAGGAGCCTGGTGGGCTACAGCCCATTGGGTCCCAAAGAGTCGGACATGACTGAGAGACTAACATGCATTTCATCATGTAAAGGTCCCTTGATTATGCATTACTCTTCTCTCTATTTTCTATTGTCCAGTGTGTTGCAGGAATAGGTGGTCTGTAAATGATTTTTGGTTAATTGATCCCACAAGATTACACAGGAGTTCTTGGAAGAGCAATAGTTGTTTTAGTATCAGTATATCAGGTCTTTAGTATAGCAAGAGCTTTACTGTATGTGGTGGGACTTTCAACTTTAATCTCCACTCACTCCTTTATCCATCTTAAAATAGACATGTTGGAAAGGGTAAGGAATAAATAATTGATGGTGCTGTAGCATCTAGTAATATGGTAGTTGAGCTAATGTGGATGAATCCTACCATCCCAAACACATAGAAATATAATACCCTTCTCCAAATTAATGTGTAACCCAAATTCAAAGAAAGAAAAATTCCCATGTACCAGAAATAAAAGGGAACACAAAGCCTGAAGTGTAAACAAAACCTGATAATAAGGTCTAAAGCCAATTATAGCCCTTGGAGAAGGCAATGGCACCCCACTCCAGTACTCTTGCCCGGAAAATCCCACGGACGGAGGAGCCTGATAGGCTGCAGTCCATGGGGTCACGAAGAGTCAGACACGACTGAGCGACTTCACTCTGACTTTTCACTTTCATGCATTGGAGAAGGAAATGGCAACCTACTCCACTATTCTTGCCTGGAGAATCCCAGGGATAGGGGAGCCTGGTGGGCTGCCATCTATGGGGTCGCACAGAGTCGGACACAACTGAAGCGACTTAGCAGCAGCAGCAGCAGTGATGGGGGATAGGGGTTCTAATATCCACATAGAGAAGAGATAAGATCTTGGCCCATACAGGTGAAGGAGCTAGTATCATTCCTCTTCATAGAGCCTAAAACCTCAAAATTTGGTCCTACCCTTGGAAAGAAGGGGCTTCCCTTGTGGCTCAGATGGTAAAGAATCTGCCTGCAATGCGGGGACTTGGATTCGATCCCTGGGTTGGGAAGATCCCCTGGAGACGGGAAAGGCTACCCACTCCGGTATTCTGGCCTAGAGAATTCCACGGACTGTATAGGCCATGTGGTCGCAAAGAGTCAGACACAACTGAGCGAGTTTCACTTCATTTCACTTAGAAAGAAGACCAGAAAAATGTTACCCTGTGACCCAGAGAAACCTCAAGAAAGCTGCCTTCTGCCCATGTCTAAGAGTAAAGAGGAAGAGAGGCACCCATGAGAAAATTAAAACTCAGACATATACTTACCTGGTTGTGTGATCTAAATTTACTCCGGCACAGAATATAGGAGGACTTTCCTCGTGACCTTAAAACTCCTAAACTCCCAGGAGAAACAGGTGTCCTATTATGTATAGGCACAATTTTACAACCATGGAAAGCCAACCCCCTTCCTAAAAGACAAATCTACGATCAAAAATTACAAATCACACAAGGAAATGACACAAGCAAGAGAATACAAAAGCTGAACATGATGCAACCATCTGAAAGAGTATGTAGTACCTATGTTTAACATGATTAAAAAAGAAACAGATGGAAGAGAAAATAGGAAACAGAAAAATGATGCTGTAAGAAGGATACAGTAACTTCCAGAAATGAAACTTAGAGACAGTAGAATTGAAAACTCAGTGGGGGAGTTCTCTGGTGTGCAGGGGTTAATAGTCAGCCGCCTGTTGCTCTGGCTAAGCCATGAGAAAATCACCATGGGAAAAGAATAAAAGCAAAATATAGCAATACAGCATAACCCAAGTAAAAATACATTGGGTTGATTAGTTGGGGTTGTCATACCCTGCTAAGCTAAGGAAAAACATAGTGTGCACCTTGGAACGCTGCTTGTGCACACACTAAGATGCTTTCCCAAGGCATATGCATGTCTATGACCTCCAGCTAGGTGGTAGCCCTTGTACAAGAAAATAACAAAGATAGTTTAAAGTAATCAATAAAATGGGAGAGATGACTAGGAACACAGGAGGCTGCCTTCAATGTAGCACAGTAGATACTTTCTGCTTGCCAAGACACTAAATTAAAGTGATGCGGCTCTGAGGAACAGGGCTCTTGATCCAACAGTTCTTGAGTCCCCTGATCCCATCTTTAAAACTTTAATTCTGTCTCTAGTTTCTTTTTCCCAAACTGTATGTCGACTGCTTTTGATCACTACCTGCTGCCCTGTGTGCAGCACTAGTGGCCTAGTGTTTAGGATTCCAGGCTTTCACTGCTGTGTCCTGAGTTCAGTCCACGGTTGGCAAACTGAGATAAAGGACCCCCAGATGAACTGCTTGGCCAACTCAGTAGCATATGAAAAATGAAAACAATTTCACTTTACATATATTTGAGTTGATGAGATTGTGGGTAAATTTTTAACACTTTTGATTTCTAGTAGAGTTGTTAGAATATTGCCTATGCAGTAAATATATTTTTTAAGGCTTAAAAATGAAAGTTTTATAGACACACGGGTATCTGTGTTTTGTGTCAGAGTTCGTGTAAAGAGCTTATATTGTTGAAGCTACTCAGCTCCAAAGGAAAAGATGAGAAAAGGGGGCAGGTATATTTCAGTGGAAGTATAGGAGAGAGAAACCGTCCTCCTATCTATTCAGAGTATGCATGTTGTTGTTGTTTAGTCCCCAAGTCCAACTCTTTTGCGACCCCGTGGACTGTAGCCTGCCAGTCTCCTCTGTTCATGGGATTTCCCAGGCAAGAATACTGGAATGAGTTGCCATTTTCTTCTCCAGGAGATCTTCCCAACCCAGGCATAGAACCTGCATCTCCTGCCTTGACAGGCATGTTCCTTACCACTGAGCTTCCAGGGAGGCCTAGTGTATGCCAAGCCATTTGTTAATAACTTTATTCATCCCATACTTTTTATTTTCTGGTTATCAACACTCAGATTAGCTCCTCAGGGGCTTAATCTAGTGCTTAAAATAGTACATAACATGACAGCATGGCTAGATAACTATTTCAGTGGTAATTAAAAATGTATTTTCCTTTGCCAATAGTTCTTATTTAATCAAGACAGATTCAATCTGTGAACCAGAGAACTATTCTGGGGCTTTGATTAAAAACCACAGAAGATTTTAATCTCTTTTCTGCAAATACCCTAAAACAGGAACAGTGCTGTTTTTATAAATCTGAATCAAATGCAATTCAGCTACTATCCCCAGATTAATTTTTATAACTATAAAGAACACGTGCATAAGAACAAAGATTGGGTAGTGCCCCTGTGAAGCGAGAAGGGAGAGCATGAAGTCCCTGTGAACTCTGGGTGGTATCTTGCAGCTGACGTTTCAGAGGCCACACTGGTTCCCTAAGGACTCACTCTTGGCTGGGAGTGGATTTCCACAAGTGCCTTTGACTGTGGACAAATCAGGCGTCACAGCCACTGATTCAGCTGCCAGATCCTGGACTGAGGAGGAAAGGCCCTCCCTCCAGCCCTGCTAGCCACCCAGGCAGTGTATGTTGCCAGAAGAACAGCACGGGGCCTGTGCCTCGTGCCCTCAGCCCCTCCTTCCTCACCATACACTGATGCCTCGCAGCTCGCAAACTGCTCCCATTCTTTGTTGAAAGGGCCGTGGTGAGATTTTGCTTCTTTTTGTTTTGTTTGTTTAAAATTAAAATTACCTATTTTCTTCTGCTGGACAGTATTTAATAGGGCAGGGTGTTGAGTTATCTGCTAGATTGCAGTACTTAAAAAAAAAAAAAAGTGCATAAGAACAAAGTTTGGGTAGGACCTGGGAAATGATGAGGGGAAAGGAGTAGATAGGTTGGTGCAATTAATTATTTATGACCTTTTATTTTGATCTCCAGAATTATTTCATAAACAATATTTTTTAAATAAAATTTGCAGGAAAACAAATCATCCCATTACCTCCAAAATAGGGCTACTGAACTGGCAATTGTTGTTTGAGACAACATGGGCATGAAACAATGACATCCTGTGTGTCTTTTCTATTTAAAAAAAAAAAAATTTATTTTTGTCTGTGCTGGGTCTTTGTGGCTGCACGTGGGCTTTCTCTCGTTATGGTGCATGGGCTGCTCGCTGCGGTGGCTTCTCTTGTTCAAGAGCACGGGTTCTAGGGTGTACAGGTTCAGTAGTTGTAGTACATGGGCTTGCTCTGCAGCCTGTGGGATCCTCTTGGACAAGGAGTGGAACCTATCACCCCTGCAGATTGGCAAGCAGATTCTTAACCACTGGACCACCAGAGAAGTCCATATCTTCTCTTTTAAGCTTAAGGTTTTAAACTGGAAGAAGAAATTTCTAGCTATGGTCTTGTTTTCCTCCCTAGCTTCTCCCTTCCTTGTTTTACCAATGTATTTACATTTCATGTAAAAAACATCGCCAGCTCTCCAGGAGCCAATGAGCTGGTTTTATGATCCTATTTTAAAACTGAGGACACTATGGCTCAGAGATGATCACATCTTGGCCCTCTGAAAGCACCTTTGAGGGCAGCCCTTTTGCCCTACCTCCAATCCCACCACTCAACAACAGGAGAAGTTACAGTCATGACCCAAGTTATGTACTTTGTAGGTGGTGGAACCAGAACTCGATCCTGCTTTCCTAACATCATATACTTCCCAACCATCTAGTACCTGCTTGGGATCTTCCTGCCTGTGTGGGGAAAAGCAGCCCAAGAATGAGTTCCTGGTAATTAAAGGGCTACAACCATCTAGGTAACAATTGTACTTTTGGGCTTACTTCCTGGACCTGCTGAAGGTGTCTGTATAGAAATGCCATTCAGGAAGGTTCTTGGGCTTCATCTTCTCTGGTTCTGGGAGTGGCCCTACCATGTGCATCTGACCTGTGTACCCCTGGGTGAGCACTTAGTCCCAGCAGCCCTTGGCTATGAATAAACCTCTCCATGTTCCTTCATCCATTCCAAGATTCTGACTCTGGAAAAGGGTAGGGAAGGATGTACACTGTGAAATCCTGGCTTCATCTTGGAACCTGGCAAATCTTCCAGTGATTTTTCTCTTATCCTGCATCTCATTTTTCCAAGTGTGTTTGAGACCAAGGCATAGTACATCCATTCACAAATGTTAACTCCTGGCTGAGGTCATTCACCAGTATTTTTTGTTCTTGAGGGTCCTGGGATGACATCGCTGGCCCAGAGAAAATCTCCCAACTGCTTTTCCAAGTCTTGGTTGGTGTTTGTATTCTCCTTTCAGTCAATAAATATCAGAATATAATTTGTGATATTCAACTTCAAGAACAAGCTTGATAGAAAGTGTTCATTACT
This sequence comes from Budorcas taxicolor, assembly GCF_023091745.1. Classification (NCBI taxonomy): domain Eukaryota; kingdom Metazoa; phylum Chordata; class Mammalia; order Artiodactyla; family Bovidae; genus Budorcas; species Budorcas taxicolor. Next base: position 43,022,002 of record NC_068917.1, on the reverse strand, counting down.
AAATACAGTAACTTATTCATTGTGTTTGTCACCTTTGATTGCTTTTAAATGACTCCTTGTGGAGACTCTTTTTATCTCTACCATTAAAAACCCATATCTGGTTAAAGGCTGAAAAATAGCAAGTACATTTCTTTCTAACTGCCTTGCATTCATTTGGGGTGGAGATGATTAGAGGCACAGTTAATCGTTGGTAATATAAACCCTAAGATGGGGAGCACATGGGGTTTTTTGCTACCCAACAGAGTGCTTTTGTGGCTGGTTTTTAAGCACAGACACATCTCCTTTATTTTTACATACAGAGCTTTCTTTGACATACAAGCCAAAATTTTACTTGAAGCAACCTGAATACTAAGAGAGAGAGTATCTGGTTTTTCTGTTTGTTTGTTTAAAGCACTGAACATCACAGAGCATCCTTATAGAACAATGTATTTATGTTCCATATAGAACAGCTAAACATAGCTAATTAAGTAAGTAGTAAGCACAACATGCTTTTAATATTTGCTTAAAATATTTTGAATCCTTGGTGTTCTTAACCATTCTGGAGTCTCTAACGCTTAAGTTTTGAAATCTGTATCAAAAAGGATCAAAAATACAGAGGCTTTTTTGTTTGTTTGCTTTAACTGCAATTTCAAAAATGTTTATGTGTATATGTTTGCTCCAAAAATAATTTAAAATGGATGATCAGAAATACATTCAATAATGTATGTACAAAATAGAGATCAAGGCAAAGGTGGAATATGTAGGAAAATAAAAGCTAAAGATAAGGTTACTTATCTAATGTAACTTATAAATGTTTCATATAAGGTTACTTATGGGCTTCCCTGGTGGCTTAGATGATAAAGAATCTGCCTGCAGTGTGGGAGACCTGGGTTCAATCTCTGGGTTGGGAAGATCCCCTGGAGAAGGGCATGGCAACCCATTCTAGTACTGAGAATCCCCATGGACAGAGGAGCCTGGCAGGCCAGTCCATGGGGTCGCAAAGAGTCAGACTCGACTAAGCACAGCACAGCACAGTGGGCATGAGAAGTATACCAGGATTTAAATGAAAACTCTACTGTTGATTATAATTCACATCTCTTCATTTGCTCTAGTGTTCTTAACTATACGTAAATAACTCTAAATTTTCACATACTGATTATTTGCATTTGCAAATTAACATATCCAGTTATATCCTTCCTGAATGTTCCTGCCCTCTAGTCATTTTACTTCCAGTTAGCATGTCATCCATCGGAGGTTGATGAAGAAAAAAAAGATGTGTGAGTCATCCCAAAAGATGTGTGAGTTTTCTTTCTTGATTAATAGAAGGTAGTAGGGAGTGGCAGTTGATGGGAATAGGGTGGAGTAGGGCAACTGGGTGTTATTAGAAGAAATACTTAAAATTTGTGAATTTTAGTTGTCAGAGTCATCTCAGAAGTGAAAGAGTTCATACTAACATCGTATTAAGGCAAGCTTTCAGAGAATGCATACTGTTTCTTAATATTGAACATTTCCCTACTATATTTAAAATAGATAACCAACCTACCATATAGCACAGGAAACGATACTCAATGTCTTGTAATAACCTGTAAGGGAAAGTAATCTGAAAAATATGTATAACTGAATCATTTTGCTGTGAAACTAACACATTATAAATCAACTCTACTTCTATAAAAAGAGAAGAGTATTACTAAAATTTTATTAAAAGAATATGAGAAAAATACAAACTGATATGTAAAGTATAAAACGTAAAGTATCTATAGATAGACAATAAAAGTGGTGTGTAAAACAATTGTTATATTGGGCTGGCTAAGATTGAGCTTTTGTTTTTCTTCTCACAGTATTCTTTGATGTTTTGTCACGATAATATAATTGAAGGGGAATAAAGGAGATGGAAAAAGCTTTCATATGAATTTTACTTTTTACAGATTTACTCATTACCTTTTAAAATGCAATTGTTTTTTAAGTCTAATATTTGCCGACTCAAGGAAGATCATTAAAATTATTTTTCTTGCCACTAAAAATTGTATTTGGGGGATATTTTTTCATAGCAATTTATACCAAAAAAAATCTAATGTTGTTCCTTTCTTCTTCCCAATCATTTTTTTTCTTAGGGATTGTTATAGGAGTCTTGGTTCGAGAATACAGCAAGCTATCTAACCTGGAGAAATTCTACTTTTCCTTTCCTGGAGAGATTCTGATGAGAATGCTGAAACTCGTCATTTTACCATTAATTGTATCCAGCATGATTACAGGTACCTTTAGAAAACTGATGTTCTCTGTGATTATTTAAGGAGCCATCTAATCACCTGAGTTGTTCTTATTAAGAAAAAAATCAAAATGCATCTAATGTACCACACACACACATACCTCCCTTGGAAAGTACATATTTGCTTGAGTGAAATATTTCATTATTCACAAAGTGGCATTGCTTTGCCTGTAGCACTGTCAACCACAGCTCAGATCTTCGTTTGACCAGCTATAGAATGTCTCGTGAGGAAGGAAAAAAAAAAGGCGTATTTGGTCAGTCATCGGGCTTCCCTGGTGGCTCAGAGGGTATAGCGTCTGCCTGCAATGCAGGAGACCCAGGTTCAATCCCTGGGTCGGGAAGATCCCCTGGAGAAGGAAATGGCAACCCACTCCAGTATTCCTGCCTGGAGAATCCCATGGACAGAGGAGCCTGGTGGGCTACAGTCCACGGGGTCGCAGAGTCGGACATGACTGAGCGACTTCCTGTTCATTTTCTTCCTTCCATGTCGTCCGGCATCCTCAGGCAAAATGTGGTTATCAGCTTGGATCATGTTTTCTGTAATTTACTCATTTGTTTCTCAGCTGCAGCCATCATGCCTCTAGCCTTTCAGCCTGCAGGGTCCTCTGTCCCCTCTTCTCACTTACTTCCACTCCTCCACAGAACTCAGAACCTGCTACATATGTGCCCTGGAAATCTGCCCAGGGACCAGTAGTCACATGTTGTGGGAAAGGTTTAATGATGGGTTGGTACCATATTTCAAGAGCCTGGTGTTTTTAAACCTGAACTTGTGACACACTTGAATTTGGAAATGATTTTTCCCTTATGAATTGTTATGTTGCAGGGCATCTTTATAGAACACACTCCTTTATGTAGGTAGAGATTAATTGGCTTTATAAAAACGTCATTCGTCTGGGTATGGTTAGCTCCTCTGTGGCTTCCATACTTTCTTGTCTTTTTCTCATTCTGGCAGTAGGTAAAATACAGCAATTGCTAGTATTGCCAACTTGAAAATCACAGTTTTATATAACCATGCAATTAGGGTTCTTGACATATCCTCTTCTAGAACATTTTTCTCTACTGCCACTAAAGAGATGTAGGACTGATCTCTGGAGAGCTGGACATTGGCAGGGGGAAGGATGGATGGGTGTCAGGCTTTGCTGCTTTCGGCAACTGCATTGCTTCAGTTGTAGACTTAGCCATTGAACTTTTGAAGTGCCAAACTCCAATCAGACCAGAGTCCAGTGGAAGCCTAGTTCTTAAGTGGTCTTGGTGTTCTTGGCTTATTATAGACATAAAGAGAATATAATTATGTTTTGAAATGCCTGGTTTCTTTTAGGGCCTGCAGCCAGAGGGCCAGATCAGCAGACCAGTCATTTGTACTATATAATGATTATTTGTTTAACTTCAAATTATTGGAGGCATTTAAAATTTGGAAGACTTCATGTAAACATCCATATTTCTGGCTTCTTCTGAAAAAAAAAATAAAAATAATATCAGGAAACACTGGGGCCAGTTCCCCACACACCATAGTGGTTTGGAGCTGAGAAACAGCTACTGTGTTTAGTTGGTGCAAATGCATGTGAGATGCCACAGTTCCTGTCACTCCCTAGTGCCCGATACCTCACCCACTTTACTCATTCACATTACCTGCCTTCTCCTGTGGAGACGGCTGTTCTATAAACCCTTAGAATTTTCTCCATATCAAAGAGTTGTAATCTTTTCCTAGGGTCTTTTGAGAACATGCTGAAAGCTTTGGACTGTCTCTCAAGAAAAATTTTCAAAGCTGTACCTATGTACTGTATTTTGCATGCACTTGCACAAAGGTTCATAAACTACTTTGTGATTGATACTTACATCTATGAAGGAAGGTATGGAAAGTTGATCCAGCTTAGGCAGCAAATCCAAAACCCGTGCAGTAAGCCAGATTTTATAAGAAAAGGTAACAATACTGGGTGAATATACTAGTTGGATATATTAGATGTTGAAAATATGTACTTGGCATTTGATAACAAGATTTTTGCAGTCTGTTTTGAGTGCTAGCTCAGCCTTGCAAATAATCTAGGAAAATAATTTGCATTCCACTTGCATAGCCCAGCTGCTTTTTGAAGGTGTAGCACAAATCTGGAAATTTTCAGACTTTTCCCTCACCAAATCCCACAGTTAAACACTATCCAGTCTTTTGACATAAAGTGATAAAATGGTCAAAGATTCAAAGGACATGAACAAAGCAGGAATGGGTACAATGATGATAATTTGTGTTTTAAGTTTTCAGATTAAAAGGAAAAAATAATAACAGTACTAAGGCAAGGTTATGGGAAAACAGGCTCAATCACTCTTTCAGTTACTGTTTAATTGGAACCAACTTTCTGGGGAGAAGTTTGGAGCATGTTCTGATCTTTCTACCTCACATTTCTATTCTGATGAATTTAACATAAATCATCAGAGATAGGTTCAAAGATTTAGGTACAAGGGTGTTCATGGTAATATTTGTTTGTATAATGGTGATAAATTATAAGCAATCTAAATGTATGTTATACCCATAAGTTAGGATTCTATGCACCTATTAAAAATTTTGTTTTGGAAACATATTTAATGCAGGTTGAAAATGTTCCTGTTACAATATAAAGTAGGAGAATAAAATTAATTAGATAAGATATTGGGTACAATACAAATTTTACTAAAATTTACATACATTTTTAAAAGTTAGGACCCAAACCAAATGGCTAACAATGATTAGATTCAGTTAGTAAGAAAAAATGATCACTGAGCTTTCTTTTATGTTTTAAAGGCAAACACACATTATTTTTCTGGTTTTTTGTTTTGTATTTTCTTTCTTCTTTTTTCCTTCCTTCCCTGCCCTCCCTTTCCTTCCTTCCTTCCTTCTTCCCTTCTTCCAAGTAGGTGGGATGGATTCTGCTCTGTACCCCTCTAGCCTTGCCTCTGGTAGTCTCCCTGCCCTTCTGCTCCCCAGCTCTGCCCCCTGCCCCTGAGCTCAGCACCACCTTTACCTGGTGTGTGGTCCTTCCCCCAAACCCTGCAGTGATCCTCAGCCTCCCAACCCAGCACAGAGCCAGGAGGGTGAAGCAGAAGATGGCTGTGGAAAATATACAGGAAGCGCAGCTTTCAAGTTTCAAAAGCCTTTATAAATCCAGCAGATCAAGAGCTTATTTCATACACTTATTAGGACAAAGGAGAATTCATGCTGGAAGCAGGGGAGAGCTGAGTGAGTGCCCTAAGGATACATAAATCAGTGGCAGAGAGACAGTAAAACCTGAGACGAATAATCTGTACTTATGCATAATCTTGCCAAATTAACAAAGTAACAAAACCTCTGCCATCAAAGCCTCTGCTGGCATAAAACTACTTTATAGCTTTTTTTTTTAAACAGGGAGAATCTCTCTTCATGTGATAAGCCATCACATTAATCAAGGAAATTTGAATATAGACTGGTTATTAGGTGGTATCAAGAAATTTTTGAGGGACTTGCCCGGCAGTCCAGTGGTTAAGTCTCCGTGCCGCCAATGGAGGGGGCTCGGGTACCATCCCTGGTCTGGGAACTAATCTCACGTGCTGTGTGGTGTGGCCAAAAATAAATGAAAGGTTTTAATTAAACAGAGAGCTTGTTATTCATAATACAAATAAATTTTTTTAAAAAAAGAAATGGTTGATAGTGCTGATAGTGGCATTTAATTATTTAAGAAACTGATCTTTTTTTTTTTTTTAAGTGTATAGGATTATGTAGGGATGAAAATGACATAATGTCTGGAACTTGCTTTAACACACACACACAAAGAGAAGAAGGCACAATGGACATCATCTCAAGGCATTTTTAGAGGCAGATAGTTTAGGCACTAGCAGAATCCTACCTTTAATTTATATCCTGAAGGATACACCCATGCCACATGCAGAATATCTGCACTTTGACCCCATGAGCATCAGGTCTGTAAGCTGTATTTGTATCCCACAGCCAGCGAAATAGCAGGGGAGATGGCTTATGAACATGCCTGAGAAGTGTGGCTCTGGAAATCCTGGCCCAGGTCTTAATCAGCCAGGGAGTTTAAATTTAGGTCACATTTTCTTTAATACCCAGCACGGGAATGAAACGACTCCTTGCCTCCTGTTCTGAGAGATTCCCCAAGCATCCCCACAGGAAGCTGTCTTACTCCCCTGATGCAGAAGCTGGAACGACAACAATCTGATCTCACCTCCAGAGGCAGAGAGAGGTTCCCCGTTTGGGGTTTAACTAAGGCTTAGAGATAAACAGCATTTATTAAGGCTTAAATACAAATGGTATTTATCAGAATATATTTGCGAATAGGTTTCCCTACAAGCAAGAATCTGGAAGGTTTTTTTGTAAAGGGCCAGATAAGTAAATATTCAAGACGTTTGGAGCCATATGGTCCCTGTCCAACTCTCCAACTGGGTATCACAGAAAGGCAGCAATAGACAATATGTCAGTGATTGGGCCTGGGTGCATTGCCAATAAAGCATTTATTTACAAAAAAAATAAAAAAAGAATAGGAGACAAGCTGGCAGCTGAACTATCTGAGTGACAAACCAATTTCCGGAGAAAATGCTACTCATACCAAGTGGTGAGTGTAAATGCCTTGAAGAGACGCTGAAGAATGGAGGATGGAGCAGATAAAGTGACGTCTCAAGGTATTTGGAGACCCCCCCTCACCCCCCGCCGTTTTTAAATTCAGATTTCACAGGTGACATCCTTGTGCTATTTAGGCTGGGGAGGGCATTTTTTTTTAAGAATATGTTTTCGTTTACTCGTAAGTGGCTGTGCCCTGGGAAGCCATCCACACCTCCAGTAGAAAGAGTCATTCCATATGCCTCCCTGAAACAGGTTCCGTTTAATTCAGCAAACACTGGTTAACCGTGTGAAAACAAGCTAATCCTGTGAGGGACTGATGTTTCCTCCAGCCACCTGGTCGTGGACCTCAGGTCTCCTGCTGGTCCGTGAGTCCCTTGTTGGCAAGAAGGTATAAGAGGTGAAGATGCACATATCATTTGGCTGTACACCTTGCTGTTAGGCAGCTAAGAGCATCCACTATCAACTTCAGCTATGGGGGAAAAGTATGCTTGCTTTTCTTGAAACATTGGTGTTTGTTTGTTTGTTTGTTTTTAATATAGTTCAGTCTCTATGAAAACTGCCAATTCAAGATGATTATAAATTTAAAACTTCCTGCTGGAGCTTAAAATCATTCAGGTTGAGAATGAACATCTTACCTCATTTGCACCATCTAGAACCACTGCATTCTGCCTGCATTCCAAGAAACACCTCCTTCATTTTTTCCCAACCTTGTTTGGGAACCAAGAAGATAAGGTGTCCTAAACAACTTTGCACACACAAATTAAACATTTCCCTGAGACCAGAAATTTTTGTTGCATTAGAACACAGCTGTTGAAGCCAGAAGACTTATTATATTAATTGATTTTCTACAGTGCCCTTTCTCCAAAGAAGGAAGGGATACATCGTGTACATAAGGGATGGAGTTCCCATAATGAATGTGCCACTTGTTGCCACAGTAACAAAGAGAAAAATGACAAGAGATAAATATCCCCTGCTTCAGTCTCTGACATAGTGAAGCCCAGAGAATTCACCATGAATGAGCTTTCCTTCTTCCTAAACCAGTACTAGACTGGTTCACAGCTCTGTTCAACTGAGTTAAAAAAAAAAAAAAAAAGTGAGACTCATATAGTTTAGTCACTTTTCCACAATTGCTTCTCTTTGTCAACCTAATATGAAAGCAAGTATTTTCACCATTTCTTTGGAACTTAATTCTTTATGATGGCTTCCATGTCACATAAGACTTGTATTAAAGAAATGTGTATATTTTTCTCCTGTTAAGAAAAAATGAGAAATCATGCAGGGATTCTAAGGAATCTCATAAGTTCAATACATGGATCTGGAAGACATTCATTCATTCCTTCATATCTTCAATGTCCCAGGCTGTATGCTGGGCACACAAGACATAAAGAGATGTCCAGTTCTTCGAAAAAAGGAGACTACATTTGCAATTCTCTATGATAAGTCTTTCTGGGAATGAGGATGCAGGAAGGGACACTGGGTGGAGTTTTGAAGAGAGAGGAATCAGATGAAGTGGCAGGCATTCTAGACAGAAGAAAATAGAAGGCTCAGAATCTTGGGAGGACAGTGAGACTTTGACTGGAAGGCTGCAAACCTGGGGAGGAAGCAAGGGAATGGAAGGTGAGGGCATGGCTTCATGGGGTTTGTGCACCTTTCTGGGGATTCTGGACATAAGCTTGTAGGCATGGGGAAAGAGGTTAGAGCAGTGACTCCCACCTGTGCCATTCTCGCCAAGGAACACCCTGAACAAGCTTTCAGTGGAGAAGTATTGTTTACAAGAAAATTCAGTAACACTCAAAGATGGTAAGGCAGACTTTATTCCAGATTGTCACAGTAGGTAGAGGGACCACTGCAATGGGGCTTTGCAGTGGAGGAAAGAGAGTAGGTTCAGGTCCAAATGAATGCAACATGAGGCAATGGGAAATGATGGCCAGTGACCTGGGTAGCAGGATCAGTGGATGGAAAATAACTGTGAAGAAACGTCAAAGGTAAGGGGGATTCTGGCTAAATTGACCTAACAGGATTTTTGGTAAAGACAGCCCAGGGTAATCAGATACCACCTCTGCACTATGACACAGTGCTATCATTATCCATAATATGTCATAGTGCATGGAAAGTGCTATTTTCTGTTTTCTCTGGGGAAGTAATGAACTTATTTTTAATCCTCATAGCAACCCAGTGAAAGTAAGTAGGAACTTACCTCTATCTTTAGAGATGAGGAAACAGAAAGCTGAAGAGAGATTAAGCCAGTTTTCCAAGATAACACAGATCATAAGGGCAGCACCTAGGACTGCCCTCCAGCACCCAGGGGTGATGGATAATGAGGAGCCTGATTAGATATGGAGAGTGATCAGATATTGGGGGTTTGATCAAACTAACTCAGCAGGGTTCTTGCTAAAACTAGATTTTACTAGTTAGGCCTAGAAGAAAATTTTTTAATTTACTCTTTTTTGTCTGATACTATCAGAAGTTTCTAGATAGTCCCTACATTGGCATCAGAACCTGCAGGGCCAATATTAGAATCAAGCCAAACCAGGTGAGTTCACACAATGCATTCATTCTGGAAACGAAAACAATAGGATTGCTGTGCCTCGCATGTTAAGTTTCCCAGCAAACAAGCAGCTTCAACCCAGAGACCCGAGTTACCAATTTTTTGAGATAAGAAGAGGCAAAGAGAGAGCTCAGTAATAACTAGGTTGTGGTAGAAAGCTAGAAAGTCTCTGAGCTGTTCGCTATCCCGATGTCAAAGCACAGGCTTTGAAGAGAGTAGCTGAGCTCCTCAGATCCTCTGAGGTGTGTTTAATGCTTATTGAACAAGAAACCTCCTATAAGAGCTCATTGGGTCTTATGATAAACTGGTCCCAAATACAAATAGCACTCTCCTTCATGATATTAAAAAAAAATGTTAAAACAGCTCTTGGGTTGCTGAAGAAACAGGAGACTCGCCTGCTGCGCCTTGACAGATATTTTGAACATCAAATGTGAACCTGCTGACAAAGGCTGCCAGAGCCTTTAGTTCATTTTGCTGGGAACCAGTTTAATGTTATTAACTTCACAGAATAGTCTGGGAGGTGACAGAACCTATTGAAAGGGACTTCTTTGTAAGAATGTCTCTTAAAAACTGATGTCATAGGGGAAGCATGCACAGAAACATATTTTGCATGCTCTCCTCTGCCTTTTCTTTTTCCCTTTTAACATCCTAGGAGTATTAATCCAGGCTGCCCTGATCAACAGAGTGAGAGCATAGCCTGACCTCAGCCTTGTTTTTTCTGGGGAAGTAATGAACTTATTTTTTTAAATCCTCATAGCAATCCAGTGAAAATAAGTAGGAACTTACCTCTTTCTTTAGAGATGAGGGAACAGAAGTTGAAGGGAGATTAAGCCAGTTTTCCAAGATCACACAGATCAGCAGGGCAGCACCTGGGACTGATGCAGACTCCCGAGCTCCATTCTGGAACCTTCTGCTGCCTGAGGACCAAAGCCTGGGAAGAGTTGCCTGGAGCCCGGTAGCCATATGTAGATGATTTGGTCATTCTTTCAATCAACACATGTTCATGGAGTTCCTCCCATGTGCAGGCACTGGGTGAACACTGGTGACTAGGCAGATATCTAGGTCTCCTGCATTTGGGGTGCTTACAGTCTAATGAGAAAGACAGACATTAAATAAGGAGTGCATTAGTAGTAACTGTGAAACATGGTATGAATGGGATGCCAAGTGAGGAGAGCCTGATTCAGCCTGGAGACTCAGGGAAGGGCTCTGAGGAAAAGACTTAAAAGCAGTTGAAAGAAGAGAGTGAGAGTCCAGCAGAGGGAAGAGCCTAGGCAATGGCCTTGTTGTTGGAGGGAGCTCGATCGGCTCTAGAAGAGGGCTGGTGGACCCTGCTGCAGGGCAGACAGGTGCCCCTCCCTTGGGGCCTTGTTAGCCTGGGTAAGGATTTCCTGTGTTATATTAAGTGCCAGTAGAAGCTTGCACCTGCTTGTGAAATGGCCCGATTGATGTTTTAAAAAGATCTCCTTAGTGGCCACATGATTATGGAAGGGACAAACAAGTTAATACTTGTGAAGTGCCTTCCGTGTGCTCAGTGACACACTTCATTATTGACCATTTCATTCAGCAGTAATGGAGGCTATTGACTGAAATTCTGGTTACTGTCCTAGGCATGCTCTAGATATTGTTTCTAACCCTCATAACAGCTGTTGTGCAAGATGCCATGGTTCACTTTGCCCCTCATAGTTACCCTTTAGGAGGCAGTTCAGTTCAGTTCAGTCACTCAGTCATGTCCGACTCTTTGCGACCCCATCAATCGCAGCACGCCAGGCCTCCCTGTCCATCACCAACTCCTGGAGTTCACCTAAACTCATGTCCATCGAGTCAGTGATGCCATCCAGCCATCTCATCCTCTGTCGTCCCCTTCTCCTCCTGCCCCCAATCCCTCCCAGCATCAAGAGTCTTTTCCAATGAGTCAACTCTTCACATGAGGTGGCCAAAGTATTGCAGTTTCAGCTTCAGCATCAGTCCTTCCAATGAACACCCAGGACTGATCTCTTTAAAATGGACTGGTTGGATCTCCTTGCATTCCAAGGGACTCTCAAGAGTCTTCTCCAACACCACAGTTCAAAGGCATCAATTCTTCGGCGCTCAGCTTTCTTCACAGTCCAACTTTCACATCCATACATGACCACTGGAAAACTATAGCCTTGACTAGACGGACCTTTGTTGGCAAAGTAATGTCTCTGCTTTTCAATATGCTATCTAGGTTGGTCATAACTTTCCTTCCAAGGAGTAAGCATCTTTTAATTTCATGGCTGCAGTCACCACCTGCAGTGATTTTGGAGCCCCCAAAAATAAAGTCTGCCACTGTTTCCACTGTTTCCCCATCTATTTGCCATGAAGCGATGGGACCAGATGCCATGATCTGCGTTTTCTGAATGTTGAGCTTTAAGCCAACTTTTTCGCTCTCCTCTTTCACTTTCATCAAGAGGCTTTGTAGTTCCTCTTCACTTTCTGCCATAGGCAGAGATGTTTTAAATCTCCATTTTATAGATGGGGAAACTGAGTCTGGGAGGAGAAGGCTGGGATTTGGGCCTAGGGTGTCCCACCAAAGTCTGTGCTTGTCTCTCACTATGCCAGTGGCCTCTGCTGGTGACAGAGACAGGAGTCATCTGGATAAGAGGATGCCTTAGTGCAACAATGAGTTGCTTGGATGATGTGTCCATTCACAATTGTGAAACATCATCAAATGCCAGACCGAAAAAAAAAAAAAACCTTCCAATAACAGAGTTAATTCTGACAACTTAATGGCAAGGTGGAGAGAGACTGTCACGAAATTTTGTTCTTTAGTGGGTGGTAGCTTAATCAGAGAGTTCTCAGAGGAGACTTTTACCCTCGGGTGTTTATTTTTAAAACATGCTATTGTTTAGCCCACGGCAACTTCTTCCTTTGCAGTGTTTTTATTAAAAAAAAAAAATTCTAATAGATTGTTACCGCTTTGGTCAGGAGCCAGCACCCCAGTTCATCCAAGCCTCCTCCAGAGGTGAAAAAACAAGTGTGGTTCCTTAAAGAGCTAGCAGGTGCCCCTGAGTTCCTGGGACTGCTTGGAGTATATCTGTCTCTAGGCCACAGCCCAGCCTCAAAACTATCCCTAGATTTAAAAGACAATCCTGGACCCAGTGGTAACTGGACTTGTTAAAGAAAAGAAATTCAATGATACTTCTCAATTTAGGGAGGCAGACTTTTCCTAGGACCATATAGACAGTTGTAGGGACCACTGCAATGGGATTCTGCAGTGAAGGGGAGAGATTGGGCTCAACTCTGAATAAAGCATGAACAAGTGGGAATTTATAATTGAAAATTAGGTAGGGGTCGGTGAATGGACAACTCTTAAGAGAAAACACAAGGGTAAGGGATTCTGGCTAACCCGACCCAACAAGATTCATGTTGAAGACAGGCCACAGTAAATCAGAAATCATCTGGGAGACGGTGGAGGATAAGGAACCTGATCGTATATCAAGGGTAAGAGGTTCTTGCTAAAATTATTTTGCAAAGAAGTACACAGATGGGCCTAAGAGAAGACTTGGAAGCCTGACTAAAATGTGGCCAAGGAAAGAATCTTTGTCAGAATCCTGCTCATCTTTTTCTGCTCAGTTCAGATGCTCACTATTGCAAGTTGCTCCTGGGCACCTCAGCCTGGTGACACCTCTGGTTCCTCTGAAAGCCCATGGTACCTGTTCTCTGCACCAGTGCTTCACAGAGCATCCAGGTTTTAAAGTGGGTGGGAAAGATCTAGTTTTATAAATTTCCAATCCACATGGATCAATAATTTTTGTAAACTATAACATAAATGAATTACTAGGAAAAGATATAAAAAAAAAAAAAGACAAAGCGCTAGCCCTGTTTTTTGTTATTACACTCAACAGGCATAAAATTACTGTTCAGTTGTTATAAGCATCTTTAAACGCCCTTTGCTCTCTGCAGATCCTGCCACACCAGCTTTGTGGTGTATTAGTACGCAATCCTTTCTCATTTGTAAATTCCTTAAGGGCAGTGTCAGTGCCCAGAAGAATTGAGTTCTAAGAGTGGGCTGTAAGGAAAGGTGGTCCTCTAGACCTCATCAGGCACAAGGTGTGGATAAAAAGCAAGGAATCCAGGAGGGTCTTTAGAGTAAAACCCCAGGATAAAGCACAATGATGTTTCACTTGTTTGGGGCTAAGGTAGGCCCACCATCTGACCTCCCCACAGTAAATAAGGGGGACATGTGGCTAGGTGTGACTAAGGAATTGCTTTTAAATTTTGTTTAATCTCAATTTAAATAGCCACATGAGGCTAATGGCTACCATACTGGACATCAACACAATCTCTAGACCTCGCCAGAGTGTCCAGCATTTCATGCGTGCCCAACAATGTTGAATGAACAGACTCAAGCTTAACTCCATTACAATAAACCAGGTAAACGATGAGGATAAACCAGATAAGCCATCATCTCCTGGTGTGCTTTTCCTTCCCCATGCTGACCATAGTGCTTTGAAGACTGAGGCTATTCTTTCCTTTCTCATTTTAAAGGTTTTTTAACTTCTAATATTATTTTTAATTGTGGTAAGATATGTATAACATAAAATTTACCATTAAGCACATTCATGTTGTTGCATAACCATCACTACCACCACCCATCTCCAGAACTCTTTTCATCTTGCCAGCTGAAACTCTATCCATTAAATAGCTCCCCATTCTCCTTTATCAAGGGGGTCATATTCTTAACCACTGTGTTATACTAAGATCATGGCATCTGGTCCCATCACTTCATGGCAGATAGATGGGGAAACAGTGGCAGACTATTTTGGGGGGCTCCAAAATCAATGCAGATGGTGATTGCAGCCATGAAATTAAAAGATGCTTACTCCTTGGAAGGAAAGTTATGACCAACCTAGATAGCATATTGAAAAGCAGAGACATTACTTGGCCAACAGAGGTCCATCTAGTCAAGGCTATGGTTTTTCCAGTGGTCATGTATGGATGTGAGAATTGGACTGTGAAGAAAGCTGAGCACTGAAGAATTGATGCCTTTGAACTGTGGTGTTGGAGAAGACTCTTGAGAGTCCCTTGGACTGCAAGGAGATCAGTCCTGGGTGTTCATTGGAAGGACTGATGCTGAAGCTGAAACTGCAATACTTTGGCCACCTCATGCGAAGAGTTGACTCATTGGGAAAGACTCTGATGCTGGGAGGGATTGGGGGCAGGAGGAGAAGGGGACAACAGAGGATGAGATGGCTAAATGGCATCACTGACTCGATAGACATGAGTTTGGGTAAACTCTGGGAGTTGGTGATGGACAGGGAGGCCTGGCGTGCTGCGATTCATGGGGTCGCAAAGAGTCAGACATGACTGAGCGACTGAACTGAACTGAACTGACACTACATGCATGTGCTACAGAATTCTAGTCCAGCACTACCCAGGTGCTGTGATGATGGAAATGTTCTCTCTGTATGTTGTCCATTGCAGTAGCCACCAGCTGCATGTCACAAATGAGCACTTGACATGTGGCTGGTGTGACAGGAACTGATGGAAAGGAGCTGTCTTCAGAGTCCAAGGTCTGGATTAAGTTACTGTTCAGAGAACAACATCCACTGAGCTAGACCACACACTCTCAACCGCAGCAATGTGGCCTTAAGGCAGCAGAAGCAAGTTTTTAGGGGTGGGCGGCAAGCTTACTCTTCTCATGTAAAGAGCATATGCTATGTGCTAAGTCACTTCAGTCGTGTCCAACTCTTAGCAACCCCATGGACTTTAGCCCACCAGGCTCCTCTGTCCACGGGATTCTCCAGGCAAGAATACTGCAGTGGGTTGCCATTTCCTTCTCCAATGTAAAGAGCATATATATATATATATGCTCTAAATGTGTATATATATATATACACATACACACACACACATATATATATACACATTTAGTATATGAACAGATATACAGTTTGTGCTATTAAAATTTCATGCGGTGGCAATGAGCAAAAAATATCTAAAACAGTCTGGGAGGGGCAAGTCGGTTGGAGCACATAATAATGAGAAAAAAAAAGAGAAACACTAAAATGCTAAATGTGTTCTCACATGGAGGTCTGTTATGAGTGAAAAGCATTCTTGTTTGCCACTCTGGGAACCATACCAAACTGCCCTGTGTGAGTGGTTTTTAGGGAGATTACCTGCCAAGTTCCTAAATCTCTAACATAGGAGATCTTTGAAATGGGCTCACTTTGTAAGGAGCCATAAGAAGTGCAGTGGCCTTCCCACGTGGCACAGTGGTAAAGAACCCGCCTGCCAGTGCAGGAGGTGCAAGAGATGTGGGTTTGATCCCTGGGTCAGGAAGATCACCTGGAGAGAGAAATGGCAAGCCACTCCAGTATTCTTGCCTGGAAAATTCCATGGACAGAGGAGCCTGGCAGCCTGCAGTCCATGAGATCGCAGAGTCAGACAGAACTGAGCACACATACACACATAAGAAGTGTAGCTTTTTCTGTCACATGGAAGCATTTAGTACAAAATTCACAAAGCACCTTATTTAATGCACTGAGGATCCAGGAAAGAATACACCTTAGTCTTCAGAGCGCTATGGTCAGCATGGGGAAGGTAAAGCACACCAGGAGATGATGGCTTATCTGGTTTATCCTCATCGTTTACCTGGTTTATTGTAATGGAGTTAAGCTTGAGTCTGTTCGTTCAACATTGCTGAGCATGCATGAAATGCTGGACACTCTGGCGAGGCCTAGAGATTGTGTTGATGTCCAGTACGGTAGCCATTAGCCTCATGTGGCTATTTAAATTGAGATTAAACAAAATTTAAAAGTAGCTCCTTAGTCACATGTCAACTGCTCCCTAGCCATCTGTAGCTGGTGACTACCATAGTGGACAGCACAGAGAACATTTCTATCACCACAGGAAGGTCTACTGGGCAGCACTGATCTAGAATTTAGTGGCACATGGATAGACCCAGTGTGACATACATAGTGGTTAAGATCTGGCCTTTGGGGGTCAAACCAGCTCCACTGCTTGGCAGCTGTAGGACCCTGGCCTGTTACTTAGCCTTTCCAAGCCACAGTTTTCTCTGTAAAATGGGAGTAATCATGCCAACCTGGTGGGGTTATAGTGAACATCAGAGGAGATGACACAACCCACAGTCATTGTTCAGTACACAGTGTCTATTGTCATTTTCATTATAATAATCATTATCATTGTTATTACTGGCAACTGGGTGGCTAGACTATCTATCCAAACATTTTATATTCATGTTAAGTTTAGTAATGTTCCTGTTATAGAGGTTTTCAAATATTGGACTGCCTCCGTGAATATGTACCCTCCCTTTATGGCAGGCACACCCCATCCCATCCTCAACATTCTTGAGATGTTGAGAGTCTGGATTTTGGTGCCACCTTTGCCCTCAATCAGTGGTGGCTGGAAAGGTAGAGGGGTAGCTCTAGAGATGTGGAGAAGTATGACTGTTAATTTGAATGCATTTCTGACATATCCAGGAGATCTGTAGGACCTCAGTAGATTTGAGAAATGGGGAACAAAGTTCTTTCTGAAAGTAACTACAAGAGAGTTACTGTACTCACAACAGCCAGGAGCTGACTACTTTGGGGGCTGTATTTAAAGTATTTCCACCAAGAATCTCATTATTATGAAGCCTTTTATTGCCATCTGGGACCTGGAATAAAAGCAGAGGCACCAGCCCGTGGCCGAATCATTAAGACAAACTAAGACATTTTAACATATGCTGGAAACAGTTACCCACAGGAGACACATACCCAAGACAGTTCGGCAGCCACCCTGCGAATCTGTCACTTGTTGGCACCTTAGGGACTGGGAGATGCTTAAATTGGATGTCGAGCAAAGGACGATATATCTGAAAATACATCTTCCATTAGGTCATGGAGCAGGTGCTTGTACAGGTTACTTAAATATCTAGATTGGTAATTTTCTTTTTTTTTTTTAACTACCATTATTATCATGAATAATCATTATAATTGTTTATCAAAATAATGAATAGAGCTCAAAATAGGAATATTTTATAATCAAATAATATACTTAGCAAGCTTATATGCATCATTGTTTGCTCTTTTTTTTTAAGAGATTGAAACTAAATATGAGCTAGTTCATTGGTTTCTGAGTTGTAGCTTTCAGTATCTCTTTTGTTGTCATTTTATTTCACTATTTTTTTTGTCATTATAGTTTCTTACAGAATTATTGTTTTTAATTGTCTGCACATTAGGAAAAGAAAGTCTGCTCAGCACACCACATTCTTTTTCCCAGAGAAATAGAATCTTACCATCCAGCTTATTCTAGGACGTGACTGTCGCAGTATGCTCACCATACAGTAATTGTGCAGTCTTGCTCTGGAGGTTGATGAATAAACCCTTAACAACATACTGGAGTGACTGCTAGAGGCCAGAGCCTCTTCCCTCAAAATATAACTTCAGAAGAAGCGATCAACAGCCAGAGGAATGGTGTGTTTCGAGTGAGAGATGTCTTTTTCTGTTGTCATCATCGTCATCATAGCTTCCTTACAGATTTTTCCCAAACGTCAACTATGTATGATTATATTTGAGGAGCGTAATCCCCTAGTCACTTAAAAAAAAATGGATAGGCCTTTTATAGCGTGAGGAGTGAATATAAAATCGACTTGTGTTTGCTGATAGCCTGCATGTTTACTACCTTTTCCTTGGGGCTGCCTTATGGTAACCTCTTCATTTTTCCTGCTACCGTGTACTTCAGGGTAACAGTTACGGAGCAACTCATGCGTGTTGAAAACTCAGAAAATCATTTTCTGTGGTAATCATTTGACTCAAAATGTGATTCTCATTTTGGAAATCTGACAGGGTAGTCTGAAACTTCCAAATGACAACTTGCTGAAAGATGATTTGGTTGCTTCTCAACCCGGCTTCATGTATCACACAGAAGCAGTCCAGTTAGAGAGATGCATCATTTGACCACATTTATATGAGCATCTTTGATGGAGGGCAAAGGTTTCTAGCAAGTGGGGATATATGCTTTCCACCTCTGTATCTTTCCTTGGCATTCCATACAACCACTGTAAGTCAAGTAATATTCAGTCATTTTTCTGACCATTTGAAACGAGGCCAAAGTGGTTCTTTCACCCATCCAAAGACCTTTTGAAACTAGATCTAAACAATGTAGTCATAAGTTTCTTAGATGATCGGTGCCCTCAGAAATTTTCATTTATATCCCAGCTTGTTAAAACAAGGGTTTTAAGGAGTCTCATAATCAAAGCCATACAGAATATGGTTTTAAACATAAAAGCAATTTGAAAATCATGAAGAGAAGGAAATCTGCTAGCCAGGAAGGATAATGAAATGACGGTGCTTTATTATTGAATTTGGTCCTGCTATCATCTAAAAATCTATCACTAAGGAGATGATTAAATACCTTATGGTACAGCCACATGACAGAAGATTATGTTGTCTTTAAAATTATCTGCAGGGTGAATTTGTAACAATAAGCAAAATGCTTATAATATTGTATTTAGAAGAGAGAGGATTATAAACTATAAAACTATCTCAGCCCTTTTGACAAAAAATTGAGAAAAAAAATGGGAATAATATTTACCAGAATATTAACAATAGCTGATGACATGAAGTGATTTTTGTTTTCATCTTTATATTTTTTCCTTTCTTTAGATAATTGTAATGAACAGATATATTACTTGATAATCACACATAAAAGTTATCTTTTTAGTTGACTCTCAGATTCCTGACAGAAAAGGCAGAAAGGGAAATGATCATGAGTTATACAATTTTTGTTATGTGATGAAAGAACCTTCTCAGTTCTTTAAGGTAAACTTTCCCCTAATACCAAATCCAAAAGAATGTCGAGTGATACAATGGTAAAGTTCTTAGAGCAGATGCCAAAGGGGGACTCCTTTTACTTGTCTCCTGACCACCCCTCTCATGAGCCACAGACACAGCAGTCACTTAAGAGCTGAGGTAGTGGGGATTTAGCCAGAGGGGATCTTGCCCCCTACTAGCCTTCAGTCTCTTAATTCTGCATTTGGAATACTGAAATGGTTCTTTCGCCCAATGCATTTATTCAAACAAAATGTGTGAGATAGGCCTAGCAGATAAATACATACTGCTCAGCTCTTTCCAAACCTTGAGGATTGAATTGCCACCAGTCCTGGAAATTTTTCTTCGAGTAGTATAATTTGACTTCTCATCCTTTCAGGTGTTGCTACACTGGATTCCAACGTATCTGGAAAAGTTGGTCTGCGTGCTGTTGTATATTATTTCAGTACCACTCTCATTGCCGTAATTTTAGGTAAGACTTATTTCTGAATCCTTTTTTTTTTTCTGTATAATTGTGACTTTCCATTTAAAAGTAGTTGGTTTTTTTAAATGCACACTTTTTTAAAGATCAGAAAGTACAATTGTTAAATTGCTGTGAAGCTGTTAGCCTTGAAGTCAGCACTAAACCTTTTATATGAACAAATACAATATTGGCTGAGTTTCAGCCATTGTACTGCTTATTAATGTCTCTAGTAAATAAACGGAAAGAGAAGGACAGTTCTGCACCTTATCCGGATCATTGGGTCGAAGAAAGTGAAGCAAAGAGCTAATCTTTAAACTTGATAAGTAGTCTATAATAGTAGATTTGAGTATAATTATAAAGTATTTCCAGAAAGATAGCATTTCGGTACATTTCAAATTTCACATAGTACCCAGAGCTAACAGAAGTCTTGCCAAGTATAAATTTCACTTGAAAGAGGGAGACTGTTCTAATAAGGGACTGTGGTTGCTTATATACCTTTGACACTTTTGTGAAAAAAGTATGGTCCATCCTTTGTGACCTAGCATGACATTTTAGGAAGGATGCCCTGAGTGGTAAGAGAGGGGGGCAGTGTACTCAAATGTTGCAGCCAGCTTGACCCTTACAGCTCTGCTTTGATGAACTTAGGATGTGGTAAGATTTTAATGGTATTAGGCCAGGCAACCTAGGAGGCCCTGAACCCTGCCTTAAACCAAAACCACATTTCATTAGGCTCCTGAGGGAGGCCAACACAAAGAACAAAGCTGGGCTGATATCTTTTCTGCAACTCTGAGAGGGGAGCGTAGACCACACCCATTCATGGCCCCTGTATTGCCCAGTGACTCCTCCCATCAGCAACTCTAATGCATTCACACCCTTAAGTCCTGCCCCCTTGGAGGGGCATTTCTCTTTGAGAAGAGTGATAAGGGCATGGAGCCTTTTCTTCACTCCCCTCCAGCCCATCAACCTGGTCTTTCCTAAAACCTCCCACCTCTACTTGGACACCTCAAGAGGAACCTATTAGCTCCAAAATGGTGCTTTCAGATTCTGTTTGTTTTTCTTTTTTGACCACACAACATGCAGGACCTTAGTTCCCTGGCCAGGGATTGAACCTGCATCCCCTGCAGCAGAATCATGAAGTCTTAATCACTGGACCTCCAGGGAAGTCCCAGATGCCCTCTGTTTAGACAGATTTTCTTTATAGCAAGACCAGCTTTCTCTCCTTAGAACTCCTGTTCTCATTGCATCCCAAAAGAGTCACACAGAACAACACTCCCTAACCCAAATCCTTTTGTGGGTTACACACAGCTTTTCAGATATTTGATGGCTTGTGGTATGACAGGAAGATAAGGCTTATTCTCTGTGACCCTCCAGAAAAATACCAGCATCTGTGGGTAAAAGTTACAGAAAGATGCTGAGTACCCTGGGTTGGAAAATAAGTCCTTCTCACCCCAACCCCTGCCGAGGCTGATCTCCTAAGCTAAAGAAGAAAAGAGCATTCTCATCAGCAAATGTTTTCAGAAGCAGTTCTGGAGTGCAGCCCCTCATTTTTTAAAAACACACAGGAAGAGTTCCTTCTGCTTCAGTAAGATGGGAAGTAATTAAGGCAGTAATTCTGCTGAGGTTCCTGCTGAGGCTCGGTGTTTTGGGTAGACTTCTCAGGGTCCCCATCCCAGTATTGCCTGGTACTCTAAGATGGATGCACAAGAGATATCAGGTGCCCTGGGAGATTCTTAATGCTCTGTGGGTGCTATCTTTGGTTACAGGTATCGTGCTGGTGGTGAGCATCAAGCCTGGTGTCACCCAGAAAGTGAATGAAATTGACAGGACAGGGAACACCCCTGAAGTTAGCACAGTGGATGCCATGTTAGACCTGATCAGGTGGGTGTCCGGCCAGCAGCATGGCTTCACAGGCATACAGCCTTTGTGGTTGCACAGGGCCCCATGCTTGGTTTAATGTTCTGCTAATGCCATCTTGAAATTTTAACTGTACAGGAGAAACCCTCTTATCTGAAACAATCAGGGCTACAGATTGGTCAGTTAATTTTTTAAAACAGCAGTTAAAGTAGAGAGTCATAAATATACGCTACATATTTTGTTTATGCTTAAAACTTAAATGCATTTATTTGCCTTTTTTTTGATGTTGGGCCAAGGTCATTTCTCTGTGTCAGTTGATTGTAATTTCATATTTCTGTTGCCTAGGCTGCCTTTATAAATGCATCATCTACAATTTCCAGGCTCAGTTTTCATGAAGCAGAGCAACAAAACCCTTAGAAATTGCAAGGAAAGCTGAAAGCTGAGTTCTTCCGGCTGTTCTTTTTATTTCAATTGTCTTCCCTTACCTAACACAACAACAGAAATTTTACTCACTTGCCTTGAATGAATTTCCAGGCATTCCAGCTTAGTTTTTATGGAAACTGCTCCTTCCTTTTCACACTCATATTGCATTTATTTACATAATATTTCATTCAATAATGACAATGATATTTGAAACTGGCATAAAGAATTTGGGAACAAGTGCAGTTGACTCTCATTTATTAAAACAGAAATGTGCAAAATATTAAAGAAGTCTCTTAACTGTGTATGTCCACCTGCTAGTACATATTTCACCAAGGATAGCAACCGTGTTGGCTACTCAATGAATCAGTTAAGTGTGATGGTTAGTTAGGAGAGCTTTCTATCCCCTAACTGAAGCTCAGTAGGGAAAAAGTATCCAGTACTCTTGCCTGGAAAACCCCATGGATGGAGGAGCCTGGTAGGCTGTGGTCCATGGTGCTGTGAAGAGTCAGACATGACTGAGCGACTTCACTTTCCGCTTTTCACTTTCATGCATTGGAGAAGGAAATGGCAACCCAATCCAGCGTTCTTGCCTGGAGAATCCCAGGGGTGGGGGAGCCTGGTGGGCTGACGTCTATGGGATCACAGAGTCGGACACGACTGAAGTGACTTAGCAGCAGCAGGGAAAAAGAAATCTTAATACAAGGAAGCATTATGCAAAGGTGAGACCAAAACCAGAGTACTATTTCTATAGCATACGCATTTCCATCAGTGTATTAGGTGCAACAAAAACATACAAACAAAAACCACTTTTGTCTTAATGTGATACTGCTTTTCATGTGTCCAACAGGAATATGTTCCCTGAGAACCTTGTCCAAGCCTGTTTTCAGCAGGTAAGAATAATGATTTTTGCCCTCAAGCTGTTCTGCTCTTCCTCCTTACCCATTAAGATTTTTTTTTCTCCTATGACCTAAGAAATGGAAATCACTCATCAAAAATGGGCAATGTATTAATACCTGTGAATGGAGAAATTTCAGGTGACCCATCAACCCCAGTCTTTCCAGCCATAGCAGCATGCCTGTTGTAGCTTACACTGCTCCCTTTTCCCTTAGACTTCATTTTTTACCCAAAAGGTTTCAACTGGAGCAAGTCAGGAACCTGTCAAATGAGTGTTTTCAAATCTGGCTTCTAGTACCTAGTTTCGGAGAACCACTTTATATTTGTGAAGAAGCTCAGACTATCTGCAGATATAATGCAATTGGAAAAGGTAACCTCCACCCCCATGTTGGGAAATCAGTATGTGACCCGTGTGGGTGGTTAGTGTTCCTGATATCTGGTCTTTTCTTTCATCAGTACGTGCCCACTGCTGGCACTCTACAGAGCAATGTAACAAAGCCACTTTTTTTCCTTTAGGGAAGTTTCACAATCTCTTCACTTCATTTCCTTTAAGGCTTCTTCTCTTGTTTATCTATGTACTTTAAGACAGCTGAGTCTATCACAAGCTGCTGAATTCATTTACATAAATTACACAAACAGAGACCTCTATGTAGACCAACAAAAATGGCAATTAAATTGCTCTCTGCCAACCTCCAAGAGGCACAGAACCACCTCTATTTAGGGGGTGCATTTGCGGTTCAGCCACAGTGGTCACTTGTAAGGTTCTTGGTGTTGGCAGAGCCTTGTAGGAGTAACATTTATGCCCAGTGTGATGATATACTAGCTCTTTCTTAAACCTCTCTGCTGAAGCTCAGCAGAATCAAACAGGTGAAGGAAGGGAATTCAACAGAAATCTCACTCACGTAATAGCCCTAAAGGGTCTATTGACTTTGGAACAACCATATAGTTCTTGATGTTTATTAAAGTCATGGTGACTACATTTAAAGTGATGAGGTGTTTTTTCCCCGGGTTAAAAATAATAAATGAATAAATAAATAGAAACAAAAATGATTGACAGGATTCCTGTAGAATCTATTAAAGCACCTAAAGATAAAACCTATGCTTTCTTCTACATTGTTGCTCCATTAATTGGTCCCTTACTACAGAAGTGAGAGAACATTTTGACACCATTGAATGGTGGCTGTGGTGGTCAGGGGGTTGGATTTCTCAATCCCAGTTTTTCTTCCAAAGCCTCAGGGGTAGTACCATCCAAAACCAACACCGATAGAGGCCTCAGAGGTAGAAACTTTCAGTGACACTTATCTGGCCAAAGTAACATTCCTATGGTTTAACCTTAGGAGCTTAAAAATTCTTTTTTTGTTTATTTCTTTGACCTTTCCCCCCTCCAACATGCAGTACAAAACCACACGTGAAGAAGTGAAGCTTTCTGAGGAGCCAGGGACAAACAGCACCGAAGCGTCTGTCACAGTCATCATGACAACTGCTATTTCCAAGGTACCACTTACATCCTTTTGTTTGCTCCCTTCCCCAGTAGGCAGGGACCAAGTCATGAGTGAGCAGGAGATGGAAATAAGTAGATCCTCATTGTTCTCAGATCCCACATTTGTGAATTTGCCTGTGTACTAAAATGCATTTGTAACCTGAAAATCAGTATGGTGCGGTCATTCACAGACACACTAGGAGTGGTGAAAAATGTAACTTGCCCATGCACATGTCCCAGCTGAGGTTGAACAAGGCTGTGTTCTGCCCTCTTGGTTCAGCAATTTGTTTTTTTCCTTTTTTATTGGAGTATAATTGCTTTACAACATTGTGTTGGTTTCTACTGTACAACAAAGTGCATCAGCTATATGTATCCGCACATCCCCTCCCTGGTTCAGCTCTTAAATGGTAAAGATGTGTCCTTTGTGCGGTGTGTCTTTGCCACATGTTTCTCAGTTTGGTGCATTAGCTTGGTAATTGCACTGTTTGAAATGTCTCCCAAGCATCACGCTGCACTGCTGGCTGGTTAGTGTTCCCAAATGCAAGAAGGCTGATGTTCCATATGAGAAAATACACGTGTTAGAGAAGTCTCATTCAGGCGTGAGTTAAAGTGAGTTCAACATTTATGATTAAACAGTATATATTAAATAAGGTGTCTTTGAACTAAAACACAGAGAAAACAAGGTTTCATATTGATTATTTGACCAAAATGATGTGACTGTTGATTCCTAGGAACCTAATCCTCTGTTTCCCCTTAGGAACATTGACTCAATATTCCCTAAGTCAGTGTTGGCGGCCACTGTATAGTGTATAACTTCTGAGAATAATGAAGAGCAACTGAACCACACAGAGAAAAGAATGAGTCCTGTCACTTCTGTCTCTGCCACCCAGAGTTGAGTTGGGGATCTCTGGGAACAGTTAGATTTGCAAGACCACATAAACATGGAATGCAGGCCTGCAGTTCCTTATTTAAAACTCTCTGCCCAAATGTGATTCTGAGTCCAGAGTTTTTCACTTTAGAAGGGCCAGGTGGTGTGTGTACTATATATTACACAACATCTTTTAAGTGAAATGCAACTAACTTACAAATTGGCTACAAAGTAAGAAAAATAGGCTATCTGTAGCCTCATCTCCAGAGAAGGCAGTGGCACCCCACTCCAGTACTCTTGAATGGAAAATCCCATGGACGGAGGAGCATGGTAGGCTGCAGTCCATGGGATCACTACAAGTCAGACACGACTGAGCAACTTCACTTTCACTTTTCACTTTCATGCACTGGAGGAGGAAATGGCAACCCACTCCAGTGTTCTTGCCTGGAGAATCCCAGGGGTGGGGGAGCCTGGTGGGCTGCTGTCCAAAGCGTCGCATAGAGTCGGACACGACTGAGGCGACTTAGCAGCAGCAGCAGCCTCATCTCAGTTCAGGATAGGTTTTGCCACCAGGAGTTTGCCATAAACTTATCAATGGAATCAGTTGGCTCTGAGAACATTTAGGATTTCATTGTTCAAGATTCTGGTGGTTTAGTCACTAGGTTGTGTCCAACTCTTGTGACCCCATGGACTGTAGCCTGCCAGGCTCCTCTGTCCATGGGATTCTCCAGGCAAGAAACCTGGAGTGGGTTGCCATTTCTTCCTCCAGTTGGAGATTAGATCAGGTTGGCCTGAAGTAGTACATTTATAGTAGTGTAGCAGATTTCTCCTGAATGTACTCTGCCTTCACTCAGGAAGGAAAAATTTAAGGGAAAAAAGAATGCAGTAGATTTAAGAGTTCACATTAAATAGGCCACAGTTAGCTCCCTCTTTTTTCCTACAGAAAGCACTCCATGACCTGGCTCGTCCCTGGTTTCCCAGCTTACTTCTTGGTGAGCCCAATCTATTCTATCCAGATCCAACTCCTCAATAAACTCCTACTCTTGCTTCTTGATACAGTTCCACAGAGATTTTTCTGAGCCCTCTCCATGGGCCAAGCTCTGATGGGCACTGAGATTATGACAGAGAAAAGGCACATGTGATATATGCTGTCATGTGAAGAGTGATCAATATTACAGTTGGAAAGAACAGAATACTCCTTAATAGAATAGGGAGGTCTAAAGTAGTGTGGCGGCTGGATAGGATGAGTAGAGTTCAGAGACCTGGTATGTGGTGATGTCTGCCCTTCCTTGCCATTTTTCTGGAGTCTGCTTTCTAGATCTCTGCTTATCTCCTGGCTGCCTGCTCCTCGGGCCTGTCCTTCACTATCTTCACAGCCCACATTCATGTCTCCAGTCTCCACATGATGCCTGTAACTCATAGCTTAGCTGTGCCGTTAGTTATATACCATCTTGCTATCATTGGCTCATGTTTCTCACAGTTAGTCTTGTCTATCCAGCTGCATTGTAAGACCTTACACTGTAGCCTGTGCAGTTAACACACTGCACGGGCTACAGCGTAAATATGCGTCTGATCACGTCAGATCGTAAGTAAGAAATAATTGGTACCCCAGTGGCTCATCCACATAATTCCTTAGAAACCTGGTTTGCATCACTCAGAATATGTTATCTTCCCGTGAAATCTTTGTTAAGCTCATGCTGCACAACTAGGATTGGATTATCTCTTGGTATATCTCATGCTCATGTGTGTGTGTGCGTGTGAGTGTGTGTGTGTGTGCGTGTGTGTGTGCACTCAGCTGTGTCCGACTCTTTGCGATCCCATGGACTGCAGCCCACAGAGGCTCCTCTGTCCATGAGATTTCTCCAGGCAAGAATACTATTGTGGGTTGCCATTTCCTCTTCCAGGGGATCTTTCCGACCGAGGAATTGTACCCTCATCTCCTGTATTGGCAGCTGGATTCTTTACCACTGAGCCACCTGGAAAGTCCCCATGCTATTCTTACCTGGGATAAAATGAAGAAATGGTTCATAGTAGTAGATATCTGGTTAATTTTTATCTAAAATAAAATCCTATTGGTTATCTAAGGTTAGAGGTAGTAAAAAATGTTCCTGTGTTCATTATCAGGATAAAATAGATAGTAAAGTGTCCTAAAAATGTCTGCACTGGTAAATATTTTGAGCTTCCTGCATTATTAATTTGTATCTTTTTATGCAGACTCCTAATGTAACTACTAGTTAAAATAACTCTGCAAAGTGCCTAAAGTTATTAAAAATTTAAAACACCCCAGAATAAGAAATCTTCAAAAGAAATCTTCAAGTATGGATTCACTGAAAGAGAGGGGAAAAAAAAAAACACTTCAAACTTCAATGCTAGAGGTGGGGGCAGTAAAATTTGATACATGTGTAGGTGGTTGTTTTTTTTTTGGCTCCTAAACTTGTTGATCCTAAGTTGTTGCTAGGTCACTAGTTTGTTTGGCTATCATATCTTCCTGTTTCAGGGCCTATGCATTCTAACAAGATTATAATCACACATCAATATTATTTTCTTGGTTTTGATCCACAGAACAAAACAAAGGAATACAAAGTCGTAGGCATGTATTCAGATGGCATAAATGTCCTGGGCTTGATCGTCTTTTGCCTCGTCTTTGGAATTGTCATTGGAAAAATGGGAGAAAGGGGACAGATTCTGGTGGATTTCTTCAATGCTCTGAGTGATGCAACCATGAAAATCGTTCAGATCATTATGTGGTGAGCAGACACACCGGTTAATGCCATCTTGCTTCCCCTGATGGCTGACCCTTCAAAACTAGAAGGAAAAGGTTTATGTTTCTCAACTCACCTCACCCTAGAGAGGGCAAGGCACTACAGTATTAAATAATTCCATGTATTACTTAGGACTCAGTTCACTAATGAAAGTCTAGAGATCAGCCATTGTCTTTTCCACTAAGGTCCTTGATCACATTGCAACCAAGCAGCATTTATGTAAGAAAGAATTCTTAAAGGAGTGATTTGAAGGAGTTTTCCAGAACACAGGTTGCTTTCCTTATCAGGCTCCATGCAGAAGGGATACAGTAGGTACACATGGGCCCTAATACATCCAATGAAAGCTGCCATAGGTGAGCATAGCAGCTGCCCCACCTGAGCATCTGCCCTGTGCCTGGAGATGCTGAGAAGTCCACCTTGCCTGAGAGACCTCTGCCCCACTTATCTCACAGCAAGTTGGTTCAGAGTATAGACCTTGACAGTGACAGTAAAGGGTTTAGTTATTTCAGTTAATGCTGCTGAACCTCAGCTTCATCATCTGTTAAAAAGGATAAATAAAGTCTACCCCTCGAGTTGGGAGAAGTACATTAAGTGAATGACGCATGTCAAATACCTAACCCAATGCAAAGCATGTAATGATAGCTCCACAGACAGAGCTATCACAACAGAGCTATTACATAACTAGTTCTGTTGCTGATCCCACTACCTGGGAAACAAGATGACTGTGTCTAGAAAGAGCCTAGAGGCCATGATTGGAGAGTCAAGCTAGAGAGAGACCTGCGGACATGAGTCAGCAGGGTGTATGTGCACAGGAGCAAGGCGTGGGCTAGGGACCAGAGTGCCCCTTATGGTGGCATAGGTGAGTAGAGATTACAGTGCACAGGGGTGCTGAAACCTGTAGCCAGTGTAGTCCAGCTGGGCTGAAACTGAGACCTTAGCCTCACTGTGTATATCCTGTGCCCCTCCCAGCTAAGGGCACACCCCAAGCCGAGGTATATGCCCTGGCTTGTTTCTTTCCCAGCGTTTCCACCCTGAGAAAATATTTGATGACAGAAGTATGTCTTTTCTTGTGCTTACTTTCTAGCTACATGCCAATTGGTATTTTGTTCCTGATTGCCGGGAAGATCATAGAAGTTGAAGACTGGGAAATATTCCGCAAACTGGGTCTTTACATGGCCACCGTCCTGAGTGGGTATGTCAGACTCAAGGGAAGACACTGAAACCTCATTTGAGCCAATGAGTTGCTGTTGAGAGGCCAGGTTTCAGTTGGTGAAACTGGCTTCTCTCTCTCAGGCAAGGAAAGATGAGGTTCAGAGATAAGAGAGCAGGGGAGAGAAGGGCTGCCCTTTAACAGCTGAACTGGAGGTGGATCACACTGTGCTAGTTTCCAGATCTTGGCAGAACAGCCTGGACCATGCTTTGCCACTGCCTTTATTAGCTGTGTTAAAATAATTTCTTAAGAGAAAAACCCACTGGTAGCCTCTCTTGGCCCTCTCCTGGCCTTCCCTTCTTCAAGGATGTAAACCAACCAAACAAGTAAGAACAGTCCTCATGTACCCTGAGCCTGAAAGAAATTAGGCAGGGCCTAAATTCAGTTGGACTGGAGCAAGCAGGAGTGGGATTGGGTTCCAACCCTGTTGGGTAAGCACTGTCACACCCTACATCGTAAGAGAGGGTGCTAGAGAATCTTCAGGTTGGTAGGAACTGTGCAAAGCAGGAGACAGCTGTGTGCATACTTCCTATAGCACACGCACTGGTTCCTTGAGGGGAGATGCAGTGGGATAGGTTATGAATGGTGCCCCCAGATGTTGGTCCAGGGGCAGGATATGTCACATATGCTAAGAAATATGGACCAGGGGAATGACTAACCATCATCAATTTGACTCACACAGGTCAATTCCCCCAAACACTCAACTGGAGGAATCAGCTCACCTGCTGAAACTCAGTTGCACTGGGGAATATCCACTGCAAATAGGATTTGGTTCTTAATCTGTTTTGACTAAAATCAGAGTCATGCTGGTCAATGGAGACAAAGGCCAGAGTCAAATTCCAGGGCCCCGGTAGTAATGGAGGTGGGACCATCCACCTTACTGGAGGCCAGGGGCTGTGTCCAGGCCATGGTATGGCTAAGATTTATTATGCTGAGCTATTTAATGAGAGGGTTCTGCTGGTTTCTGCCCCATCAACCTATCTAGGTTCCTAACAGAAAACTAAAAGTCAGTTTCTCATAGTTCTAAGCCATAGCCTGTCTGTAAGATCCCTTTCGTGACCTCCAGGATCTATTTTTTTCAATGACCACTTCAGCTTCACATAACTGATCTGTAAACTCTAAGTTGCCATTTACATGGGCATCTGCTGAATCAGTTTCATTTTTTTGAGCCCTTTGGTTTGTGAAACGAGCAATAGTTTGGAATGTAGGAATGACAAAGAAAAGAGGGTCAGTCATGAAAGATGACTGTAGGAGAGCAGGGATAACTTCCCCCTTACAAACCCTGACTCCCCTCTTAGATGGTGGTGCTGTCCAGCTGGATAGCGGCATGGTCCAGGTTGAGGACTGTGATAAGGGCTATGATACTATTGACCACAGAGTCACCAAGGAGGTGAAGGTCAGCTGGACCTGGGAAGGTGAGGGAAGGCTTCCAGGAGGAGGGGGAGATTTCACTGAGTCTTAGAGTAGGAGTAAGGATTCAATAGCAGAAGGAAGTGAAAGCATGTTAGCATGCACAGCAGGAAAAGCAGGTACAGGTCTTGGCAGCATGACATAACTATTGAGCTCTGAGATGTGGACTCAGCTCCTGGCTTAGCCACCAACTTTGACAAGATATTTGATTTGCTGAGTCTCCTTTTCCCCATGTGTTCCATGGAGACATATATTCCTGTCCTCTTTCTCATTGGACCATAATGAAAGTTGAATGATATGAGTAAAAGTGCTATTTGGAAAAAAAAAATGAAGAGATAATATCATATGTGAACCTGTTTCTCTCTCCCGTTTACAGGCTTGCAATCCACTCCATTGTAATTCTCCCACTGATATATTTCATAATTGTACGAAAGAACCCTTTCCAGTTCGCCATGGGAATGGCCCAGGCTCTTCTGACAGCTCTCATGATCTCCTCCAGGTAAAGAGAAGAGGGTGTCTGGTGGACCACCACCTCCCTGGTGGTCCAGTGTTTAAGACTCCATGCTCCCAATGCAGGGGGCCCAGGTTCAATTTCTGGTCAGAGAACTGGATCCCACATGCTGCAACTAGCATGCTGCAGTGAAGACTGAAGAGCCTGCCTGTCAAAAAGACCCCACACAGCCAATGAATAAGCAAATATATATTTTTTAAATTTTTTTAAAGAAGAGGGGTTTCTGGAAGAAGTCTGTGAGCCAAGCCTTATCAATTCTCACCTCACCTGATGAAGCTGGGGGGTTTTGTAGCTGCCTTTGAGAAATGATCTCCCCAGTTTCTGACCTTACACACATTTCTTCACCCTACTGGATATTTCTTGCCCTCCTGGCAGGGCCTGCAACCCAGGAGGGGGTCGTGTCATAGCTGGGGACAGTGACAAGCACAGCGACTTCTGATGCCTGGTCCTACCAAAAGTGCCATCATGCTTTGAGCTCTCGATTTAGTTTCTAGAACTGAGGTATCACTTCAGGCAGGGACTGAGGACCAGCATTCCTAGGCCATCGTATCTTTTCTCTTTTTATCACACAGTTCAGCAACACTGCCTGTCACTTTCCGCTGTGCTGAAGAGAAGAACCGGGTGGACAAGAGAATCACTAGATTTGTATTACCCGTTGGTGCTACGATCAACATGGATGGGACTGCACTCTATGAAGCAGTGGCGGCCGTGTTTATTGCGCAGTTGAATGATTTGGACTTGAGCGTTGGGCAGATCATCACTATCAGGTGGGGCATGAAGTCACACTCATTTTCATCTCTGTAACTGGAGTTGCTCTCAAGTAAAACTCAAAACTGTGGAGGGAGATCATGGATGGTCCAGCTGTACTTATTTTTGTGGTCTACACAATCTCTTCCCAAGATTAAGTGCATCTGTATTACAAGTGGCAGGACTGATACATAATACTGCATCAGGTCTGGGGAGCCAGGGAGTCTCTGTGTTCTCAGGCCAGTGCACCCACAAGGTGCTAGGCACAGAGCAGGTATCAAGGAATCAAGGTTGAATAAGGGGTAGTTCCTGCTTTTAAGGGGTAGATAAGTTGGGTATACAGATATCTAAATAAGTGCGCTTCCCTAGTCGCTCAGCTGGTAAAGAATCTGCCAGCAATGTGAGAGACCTGGGTTCTATCCCTGGCTTGGGAAGATCCCCTGGAGAAGGAAACGGCTACCCACTCCAGTATTCTGGCCTGGAGAATTCCATGGACTGTATAGTCCATGGGGTCACAAAGAGTCAGACATGACTGAGAGACTTTCACTTCACTTCACTTCAAATTAGTGCTGAGTGATATGGTAAAGGCTGTAATAGAGGTTTGAATGTGGAACACAGAGGGCACCAAAGAAGGAAGGGTTGGTCCACCTGGGAAGGTGAGGAAAAGCTTCCTGGAAGAGAGGAAAGTTTAGCTGAGTCTTAGAAGAGGAGTAAGTATTTGATAGAGGAAGTGGAGAGCATTTTGGATAAAAGGAATAGGCTGAACAGGGGTCTTGATGTAACCGTGTCCTAGTTACACAATACAGATTATTTGGTGTGGCTAGCATAAAGAGTACGATGTGGAAAACACAGGGAGATAAGAAAGCAGGGATCATATCATGGAAGGGCTTGTGTGAGGAGCTCATGAAAAGGTCTTAGACAGTCTTTCATATTATAGAAAGATTTGCATTTTAGAAAAATAACCGGTAATTTAGTGGATGAACGTGAATGGGGACAGAAACTATAAGCTGGAAGACCAGTTAGGAGACTACTGCAGGTAAAGTATGAAAAGGCCTACATTAAGGTACTGACCCATGGGTGAAGAGCTAATTAATTCAAGAGGCATCTACTGGATTCAGAGTGAGGGACAGAGGAAGGCTAAGATGACCCTCAGTATTGGTGGATGGTGCTTATCAGAACAGGGACTAGTGTAAGAGAATGAAGTATGCTGCTGCTGCTGCTGCTGCTGCTGCTGCTGCTGCTGCTGCTGCTGCTGCTGCTGCTGCTGCTAAGTCGCTTCAGTCGTGTCCAACTCTGTGTGACCCCATAGACGGCACCCCACCAGCCTCCCCCATCCCTGGGATTCTCCAGGCAAGAACACTGGAGTGGGTTGTCATTTCCTTCTCCAATGCATGAAAGTAAAAAGTGAAAGTGAAGTTGCTCAGTCATGTCTGACTCTTTACTATGCCATGGACTGCATCCTACCAGGCTCCTCCGTCCATGGGATTTTCCAGGCAAGAGTACTGGAGTGGGGTGCCATCGCCTTCTCCAGAATGAAGTATAGATGGGAAGATTAAGAGCTTATACTTTTGGATACAATGAATGTGAAAATCCTTTAAGACATCCAGGTGGAAATATACAGTGAGAAATGTGGTCTCAAGTGCAGATACAGAAGTCAGAGTCATCAGTTTAATGATGCTCATCAAGCATGTGGGCCGTGAGTCAGTTATCTGTGTTTGACTCTGCTTCACCAAGATTAGCTGTGACCTTGAATTCTCTAAGCTTATGTTTTCTCACCTGTAAAACGAGGATAATAATAGTACCTATATTTTATGCAAATAGTGATTATTAAGCCAGATGATGCATATAAAGTACTTAGAATGGTACCTACATACTGAGTGCTCAACAATTGTTGGGAATGGGAGAGTTTGTAGAGAAGAAACAGAAACTAAGGCGTGAGCCCTAGACAATCCTAATATTAGAGGCAGGCAGAAAGAGGGGAACCCAAGAGGAGAATGAGAATATAAAGGTGGGAAGAGTCATGAACCATGGTGTCATAGAAACCCAGAGAAGAGAGATTTTCAAGGATGA
Organism: Budorcas taxicolor; assembly: GCF_023091745.1. Lineage (NCBI taxonomy): Eukaryota > Metazoa > Chordata > Mammalia > Artiodactyla > Bovidae > Budorcas > Budorcas taxicolor. The sequence goes on along the minus strand of NC_068917.1, from coordinate 42,988,141 downwards.
AATGGTCAATAGAGTCAAATCCTGCAGAGAATTCTAGTCAAGTGAAGCCTGAAATTGCCTGCTCAAGTAGATGGTGAAAATGTCATTAGTGAATTTTGCCAGAGATGTTTCTCTGGAACAGCACTGTTCAATATGGTAGCCATTAGCCATACGCACAAATTGGACAGAGTAGACATGAATGTTCTATCGCTTTGGAAATAGATGCCATCATAGTGGAAAATTCTACTGGACAGTGCTGCTTTGAAGTGATGAATTGGGATTAGAGTTAATCCTAAGACTTTAGTTGAGTTTGAAAGTCATGTCCAACTCTTTGCAACCCGTGGACTGTATAGCCCACCAGACTCCTCTGTCCAGGGAATTCTTCAGGCAAGAATACTGGAGTGGGTTTCCATTCCCTTCTCCAAGGGATCTTCCTGACCCAGGGATTGGACCCAGTCTCCTGCGTTGCAGGCAGATTCTTTACCATCTGAGCCACCAGGGAAGCCCTTAGTTTAGAGTGGAAGTTTAAGGCTAACCTGGGTCCCTAGGCCTAAATGCTGTTGAATCTGAACCTTTCAGGCATTTGACATAGGCATAAATCCTAGGCATAAAATAAGTTCTTACTGTGTTCTAGTGCAGTAAATTTTTAGATCTTCCCAACCCTAAATCATATTTATTGCAGTTTGCTTGAAATTAACTGAAGACAAGTCCAAACTAGACCATTTGGCACATAAGCTAGGAAACTACACCAGTGCCTCGTGATCTGTAGAGAGTATTAGTGGCTAAGGAGGCTGGAGCCCAGGAGCATGGGTGAAGTTCTCTAGTTTGAATGGTGGAGGGTATGTTAAAAGTAAAACCCTGAATCATGCCTGAGAAAGTTCCACAACCACTGTAATTCTAGCCGTTGTTCTTTCACTTCTCCAAGTGCCTTCTACCTCCCTCACCTCAGCCCGCGGCACCGTGTCTGCACTGAAGTCGTTTCCAGGGAGCAATTGTATGAGGTGCCAGTTCTTTGCGGTTATTTGCTATTTGCGGGGGGTGAATTCCCTCCCTCTGCTTCACTCATAAGTTTCCTAGATCTTTCTAACCGCTTCCTTTGTTTTTTAACCTCACTACTAGAAGAATAAACTTTGGGCCTAGAGACTAAATAATCACATGAAAACCCTCTCTCTGCTCTGTTGTATTTTTAAATCAAACTTGCTCATAACAACTGGCCCAGAGCAAATAACAACAACTGTGAGGCCCAGAGTAATTATTGACTTTAAAAATCCTCTCTGGCTTTACCTGGGGGAGAATGAAATAAGAAGTTTTGGTTTTGTTTTTAAATATTTATTTTTGGCTGCCTTCGGTCGTAGTTGCAGCATGCAGGATCTTTCCACATAAGGGCTCTAGAACTTGGGCTCCGTAGTTGTGGCACAGGCTTAGTTGCACCGCAGCATGTGGGATCTTAGTTCCCCGACCAGGGATGGAACCCATGTCCCCTGCATTGGCAGGTGGATTCTTAGCCACTGGACCACCAGGGAAGTCTCCAGTGCTATTTTTTTTCTTTTTATTTTACAAGTCACAGTTGTGGCTTATGTGGCTTATGGCTATAAGATTTTTGGACCCGTAGTTTATCTCTTTCTATGGTTCTTTTGGACTAGACATCAAAGAAACACAGGCACCATCCACCCAAAACATGGCCTTTTGTGGTTTGTCATAATACTCACTTACCAAAGGTTACAACTGATTAGAAATGAGATAAATTTTCTTACAACAAAAGATAATTAGGGGATTTGGGACCTTGAAAGAGCTTAGAGGAAAAAAGTAGCAGTAGTAGTAACAGTAGTTAATTTTATAATAGTAATACTAGCAGAAGTAGTTGTAACAGCTGCTGAAGGAGCAAATTGGCCTCAGTTTTAAGCACCTACTATATCCAGGTGCTGTACTTGATATCTTACATGTTTTATCTCATCTAATCTTACCGGCAGCCCTGCAAAGTAGACATTCTCCCCATCTTACAGGCAAGAAACTGAGATTCAGAGAACTAACCTGCCTAAGGACACGCTGTTGGTAAACAGCAGGGCTGGATCTGTCTGCCTCTAAAACCTGTGCTCACTCTAGTTCACTACTTAGTCCCTGTCCTGTATGGAGAGCTGAGTTAGATGGCCTGACATAAATCTAGATCTCAGTGCTTAGGAAAGAACTTTCTACCAATGATTATTTTGTCTTCTTCTTTGAAAACCCTCGAAAGTCAAAATAGTATATATTCAAGCAGAACAAGTAGGTTTTTATATTTTTACCCCCATCTGAGGATATACAGTTCCAAGTTTCAGACTTAAGCCAGGCAAATGGCTGAAGTTTAATCAGCAAGGTCAAGGCTAATAGGCAAGGTTTTCTTTGACTAAACGGATTTTAAGTTTCAAGCCCCGCCTCAAGCTGAAGAGATATGGTTAGCCATTATGTGTTGAGGCTTTCAAGAGGGATCAATGGGTAGGGGCACAAATCACTTCTGACATAGAAAACCCACCAGTGCATTCAGTTTAAATGTTTTCAAGCAGCACTGACATGAACTTAGCGTTTCCAAAGACTATTTAAGTCAAAACAGATCTAAAGGATTATGCAAAAGCCCAAAACTTTCAGAGGCATTTGGACTGCTCCAGAAATCTCTAATTGCAAATTGGTGGTCACGGCCACTGAAGGAAACCACACTTGTCAAAGAACTCTGGTCTGTGTTTGACCAGGCCCTCAGATACCGTCTGTGACACATCATCAGGCAGATGAATGAGCAGTAAATCAGGTTGGTGAGAATTCTGAGGCTTTTCGAGCCCACAGAATATGGATTTGTGGATAGAATCAGGGATTTTTCTAATTTAAATTGACAGTGTTTCCATCTTCAGCTTCCAACTCAGTGGCATCCTTGGCCCAAGGATGAGAACGTGTGTCTAGAAAATATAGTGGGTCCCCTCAAAGCTCATTCAAATCCAGGGACTTTTCAGGGCAGGGCAAACTCTGGTTTTCTTCAAAATGACCAGATTTAAATCATCCGGCAAGATGTTGCTGATGAAAAACTGCTTATTCCAAAGAGAAATATCCCTAGTGCCACATTTTATCCACCTGAGAAGGACCTTTTTAAATACAAAGTATTTAAAATCCTCTTCTGGATTCCAGATCTCTCCTCCTTTTGCACAAAGGGCACCCACTGGCAGAAAGGAGTGGTCAGGAATAAGCACTTGTACCTTGGACAGGAGTCATAGCTATTTCTCAACTCAGTGCTCTAAAGGGCAGTTCCCAGAGAGGTCAAGAGTCTTGTGATGTAAAGGAAGTACCTGAAACCTGCTTGGCTAGTGCCTCATTCCTTTGCCTTCACCCTGAATATCCTTGCCCACGCACCCCTAACCCAATCCCTCTACCATCCTTCAAAGCAGTACAAATTCCTGCCACATATTAGATCCTCAATAAATGATTGCTTGGCTGAGTAGACAGTTGAAGGGGGGAAGCAAACAGGTGGAGATGTACCTGGCCCTTGTTTAGGATGGAAGGATGCATAGATGGGTGGATAAAGCCCTCCATTAAAACCTTCGGTTGGTAAACTCTTGCCTTCCTCTTTAATCTCTCTCTAGCTCATTCATTGTGTGCCACTCATGCAGTTCCTCTCCACTTCCTCGAATTAGAATGATGAGCCACACCTCCCCCTGGAAAAAGCTCACACTCCCCTCTGTCTCCCACAACTCTCTAATGAGGCAGAGCTGGTGCTCAGCAGAGAACAGATTCTGACTGGCCAATTTGGGACGCAGCAGTAACAGACTCCGGGCCTAACCACTGTGGACCAGGGGCCTGGAGGGGAGAAATGAGCGTCTAACTCCTTTTGTGCCGGTGTGTTTTGTCTGCAGTGTCACTGCCACCGCCGCCAGCATCGGAGCTGCCGGTGTGCCCCAGGCCGGCCTGGTGACCATGGTGATTGTGCTGAGTGCTGTGGGCCTGCCCGCGGAGGATGTCACCCTCATCATCGCTGTTGACTGGCTCCTGTGAGTTGGAATAAATGTGCTCCCTCTGCCGCATGGGAAGGCACGCTTCCCAGCCATGCAGAATCTACAGTCTGTCATTATCCTCTCCTCAGATTGCCTAATGAGCCATCTGTTGCTGCTTTAATTTCCCTCTGACCAGGCCATCTGATAATGTGCTTAAAAATTAACTCCTCATAACTTCAAGCAGTGATTTTATAAAGGCAGTGATGTTCATTAGCGTATTATGCCTGATAATGCTCAAGGTTAGGATCTGGGTGTGGGATGAGATAAACAACATAAAATAATAAGGTGAAGACACTGGGCAAGGCCTCGGCCATTCCAAACCCCATAGGCCACCCTAGCCTATCCCAGCCCTGGGTCAGCACCACAGGTTCAGAACCACCTAGTTCAGCATCAGCCCACCTTCCCAAGATCGTCAGCACCATCAGGACACAAGCAAGGGCTTTGGAATAAGGTTAATTGGGACCTGAATCCTGCTTCAGTGGCTGTTTGACCTTGAGCAAATTCCTTAACCTCTCTGGGGGCCAGCTGCATTATCTGTGAGATGGGGATGATTCTGTCAAGTTCATGGGGTTGGTGTAAGGACTAAGTGAGCTATTGTGAGAAGTGTGTCCAGAACAGTGTCTGGCTGGCAGTATGTGCTCAGTTAACAGCAAGTTTAATTGTTATGATTAGAATGAGTTGGACCATTTAAGCCTAAGCCAACAGTTCATTCCCTCTCTTTCACACACACACCTCCCTAAGAAACACAGCAGAAGATCTGGGTAAAAACATGTCTTTTGTGACCCCTAAGGTTAAAGTTAGAATGAGCCTGGTTCCCGGCTTTAACCTTGATACCCACTCTGTACAGTGGTCTTTCAGTATCTGGGTCTGGCTCTGTCCCTTGGCCATCAGGGGAAGAGTCTGCTCCATATGGAGCCTTCACTCAGACCCAGCCAAGCTTACTGGGCAGTACAGTGCCATGTAGTTTGCAAATAGCAGCTAAAAATTGTAGAAAGAGAAGCAGAAACATTCCATGTGGCTTTGAAGGTACAGTCACATCCCCAAAGGCAGAAGGTTCTGCACTTGGGAGGCTGCTTTGGGGCCCCTTCAACAGCTTGCTGGTTCTTTAAGGCCCAACTGAAATAGCCCCTTTCTTGCCAACATAGCCTACTATTGAGACAAGTGGCCTTTTGTCTAGTAGTGATGGTGGATTTGCACTCTCTCCTCTCCCTAGTTCTTCCTGGAACACTGGTGACCTTCACTTCCAAGACACCCAGAGAAGTCAAAGGTGCAACTTGATCTATGGAACAAAAAGACACTAGCTGGTCCACAACAGGGTCTAGTTCAGTCCATGTTCTAAATAGTAGGAGGGCACCCAGAATGGACATGTGGGAGCACTGTTGGCCTTTTCTGTCCTGCCGGTGTAGCTTTCACAGGAACATTCATGTAGACAGTTCCTAGCAACAGTGCTCCAGCATCCAAGATACCTTCTCCACCTCCTCCTCGTCCTCCCCGCCAGGCCTTCTGGGAGTTAACACTAGCTGAGGTGCCACAAGGGGCAAGCTATTCACAGGCTGGCCTGGGTTTTCTGACCCTGTGCTCAGCGGCATCCTTGCTGCCTTCCTCATGGAGTGACCTTGTGTGGGAAAGAAAGGAGCACACTGGGGACACACACATACACACTCCTGCTTGGCGCACACACACACACCACCCCACAAAACATCCAGGTTCTCTCACCTTAGCCACGAGAAAGCTCAGAAAGGCACACAAGACAGAGACTAGGGTGAAGGACTAATGAATCCCGACCCTCCTCACAAATATCTGTGGAGATTGTGTTCACATTTCTTTGGGAGGAGAGGAGGGAATTTAGGAGATTGAAGCTGGATTCAGGGGCGTTGTGACTGACGAGGACCCGGGGCAGCCTGTGTGCTCATTCTGTGCCTTTAGAGACAGCCCCTGATTCAGGCCTGTGAAGTTAGGGGCCTTTGGTTAGCCAGCCCTGAGAAGCACCCTCTGTGGTTTGCTGAATTTATAACTGAATTCCTCAGGTCCTTTCCTGTCTCCAACTCGAAGGAAAGTGAAACCCGGGCTTCATGTCTGACTCACCTTCTGTCCTCCCCAGGGACCGGTTCAGGACCATGGTGAACGTCCTTGGAGATGCCTTTGGGACTGGCATCGTGGAGAAGCTCTCCAAGAAGGAGTTGGAGCAGATGGATGTTTCATCGGAGGTCAACATTGTGAACCCCTTCACCTTGGAATCCACAACACTTGACAACGAGGACTCAGACACCAAGAAGTCCTACGTCAACGGAGGCTTTGCCGTCGACAAGTCCGATACCATCTCATTCACCCAGACCTCACAGTTCTAGGGCCTCTGGCTTCAGAAGACTGGGGGTGGTGAAGGACCTCTCCAGGAGAGTCATCTCTTAGCAAATTCAGACATTAAATAAGGAAAACACTAACAGCCAACTGTACATCTGATTTGATACACAGACCTCCAGATTATTTTCTATATTTGGATTCACAGCCTTTGCTCACCAGGTTCTGGGATTTGGGGGTAAGATGAGAGGAAACTGATTAAAAGGAAAGCTGTATTATCTGGAATTTTTAAACTCTATGAGAGACAGAATTGGGAAGTACATAGAATAGACATAACTGTTTTAATTAGGTAATAGATGTGAAAGAGAAATTGTTTTCTCATGCACAGACCAGTGTTTTGGGTTTTTTAAATATACATATATATATATATAGTCATCGTCTACACATTTTTACTCAGGCTTTCTATTGCCATGGATTTCCTTTGACCTCTCACATTTGTATAGACTATAATGAAGCTAAACAACAGCCCCCCCAAAGTTAATGTGCCAAATTGTCCATTTTGAACCCATCTCCAGCCAATTTCAAAGGAAGTACTTTGAAAGAAAACAGACCAGCACAGTTCTGCAATAACAGTTTTAAGATGGGTGTGAGATTTGGGGAGAAGAGAGATTTCTTTTTCTCAATGTACTGTATGGGGACGCTGGTAACTACTGACCCAGTGTTCAGTAGACAGCTAGATATATATTTATTATTTTCATATAATTTTCCAGACAAAGGTCAGAATTGAACTCTCAATGTGAAATAAAGCACTCTCCTTGTACTTGAATAATAACTATGATTGCAATCCAGATCTGTTTTGGGGCTTAATCAGAACTCCTCTCTCATAAGCACTACTAGAATGAGAAATCATGCTAGTTGTTTGTCTCATGTCTGTGTATCAGCCCCAAAGCAGAGACATATTCTGGTAGCACAGCCACTAATTTAGAGCTTCCAGATGCTACTGCTGGGAGGCAATCCGTATCAGCTCTACATAAGACTATACACAAAGGTGTCACTCATATAAGGCTGGGTGGGTTTTTATCCAGCTGGATGTGTTTAATATAATCTATTATCAACTATAATTCATCCAGGGTCAATTATACCCACTTAAAATGACAGTACTTTGCCTTTTTCTACCCATCAGACCCAAATAACAGTGGCAAAGCTACCAGCTAAGTTGTATTTTAATATAGGTTTGATGGATCAAGTAAGCCACACTGGCCAGAAAAGCACTGTCCCTACCCTGGATTCTTGCAAAGTAAATCCCGTGACATGAGACATTGGTGTCAGTGGTTCAGGGAATTCTTGCATTGAATAAAACCTGTCTCCTCTTCCAGGGAAGATGGTTTTAACTAACTAGTAGTCTAGTAATCTCAGCCCTTGCTCATTAAAATCCATTGCCAGTCATTCTTCTGCTCATTTGTGAAGACAGTGTATTAAAGTCTGTGCTTAGCTCTCATCTTGTAAATAATGCTCAACATAAACTTGTAGTTACACCAAGATCCAAAATAGTCCTGTTTCTGCAGTACTGCATAGCCAAGTTAAGCCTAGCTAAGAAACCAGAAACTGTGCCAAAGATCATGGAATAGTTTTTCTTTTTTTTTTTAAAAAAAAAAGCTCTGTATTGACCACCTGCACCTGAAATCTTTAAGAGAATGATACCAAATGATCATGTAAACATAAAATGGACCCGTGATTAAATGTGAATTTTAAACTGCTAATACTGGTGTTATTTATAGGAAGTAAATGTAAACTCAGCTGAATCAGTAACTTATCTTGGGCTGAATGGTTCAACCCCCTTGGCAGGCTGCTCCAGCTTGAGGTACTAGAGCTGACAGAGCTGTTCGTGAACTGCAGGTCATTCTTATTTTGGAGTGAGTTTGTAACCAGCCTCTTAACACACCGTGCGGTTAACTCATAAAAGAGAACAATGTTCCATTTCTGTCTAAATAAACATTGCCGTCACTCTTTCCTGCCTTTTTCTTCCTTTAGCTGTTCTTTTTATCTCATTCCCTCTGATGAGTGTGGAAAGGGAAAGACCTGGTCAGTTGATTCAGACTGTACCCAGATTATTGTTTTCAAAACTGTGTTTGTACCCAAGAATGAAAAAGCACAACTGGAGGAACAGTAAGCTGATTTCTCATGTTAATCAGTGGGGATTATAAAGCTGACATAACAGCACCATTAGGAACAGTTTGCCCAAATTTATGACTGAGATGAAAGGGAAGGTAGAATTTGGTTCAAAATTACTATAATGGGAGACAGTCTTATCTCAATATGATAGTTAAGAACCAATCCTGCCCTGTGAAATGTGGCTACAAAGAACACAAGGCTGTATTCAAAGAGCTCTTTAAAGGTACGTCATAGTCCTGCTAGAACCTGAGTCGTGGCAGCGTTCTGCTATTGGACTCACTGGTCTGTGACAGAAAACAAAGGAATGGACAGCTCCCTCGGCCCCGCTGAGAGGAAAATATCTCATGAAAGTGCTTAGCGCTACCTGGCCAAACTAATTCAGAAGTTTTCTCTTTTGGCAACGTGAGATAAAATACCCAACCATACAACTCCTTAGTGAGACTGTTTGGTATCCAGAGTTCATGCATCTCAGTAGGGCCCCTGTTATGATTCTGATCTTGCCCAAAGTATATTTTTTTCAGAGAGACAGTGTTACCAGCTCTAGCAAATGACTTTCTTTTTCAACATATCTTTGTAAGCCCACCGGGTACAATGCTCTTTATTAAACACACCCCATTCCAAGAAAAGCCTGAGAAAATCGTGTGTGGCTTATAATCAGAAGTGGGCCAGCAACAGTGCTGGCTTTGCAGGTGTTAAAGAATTTTAACAGAACAGAAAGAGGAAATGGTCATGCAGAGCCTTGGCAGACTGCTAGAAGCTTCTATGCAACTGGATTGGCATTCTGTATTCTCAAACTGCCCAGCAAGAGACCACGGAACCCAGTGAGCAGGCAGCTGTGCTCTCTTATATCATCTCTGTGACTCTTGCCAAACTTCCTCTTCTGTGAAATGGGGATAACAAATCTTGCCTCATGAGATTATTTTAACTATGAAATGAGAAAATATATGTGATACATTTAGCAGAGACCCTGTCGCATAATATGCTTAATAAATGCTAATGCCTCTTCCCCATGTTGTTGTTGTTTAATCGCTAAGTTGTGCCCAACTCTTTGCAACACCATGGAGCCCACCAGGCGGCTCTGTCCATGGGATTTCCCAGGCAAGAATACTGGAGTGGGTTGCCATTTCCTTCTCCAGGAGATCTTCCCGACTCAGGGATTGAACCCAAGTCTCCTGCACTGGCAAGTGAATTCTTTACCACTGAGCCACCAGGGAAGTCCATCTTCCCCTTTACACACACAAAAAAAACCCTATGCCCTCACCTCTCATTTACATGGGTAATCTGTAGAGATGCAACTGTAATTGCTATTCAGGGTTTTAGGACCCTTATCAGTGACATGCCTAAGGATTGTTATTCTCACCACCTGATGTTAGCTGGGTTATTAAAGCAAACAGAACATCCAACCTAATGAGACTTAGTAAACAACTCCCAAACCCCATTTTGAAAATGCGACATTTTCCTTTAAATAGTATAAGACTTAGAATACCTTCTCCTGTAAGGTATCATATAGGGGCTAAGTAAAAATAAGTGTTCACAATCTTTTTTCTATGGCCTGAAACACTGAGGGGCTTGAGATACTCAGGATGCATGTGTGAGGCAGAAATGCACATTCATGTAGCACCCTTCACGTGTCCTGAAACTGGAGTATGACATGAAATTCCTTTTGCCATCTCAGCTCATAAATATGTGACTGTCCCCATCTGCTGGACATTCACTTTGTTCTGGGTCCCACAGGGGGCTTTTTAATACACATATGCTAGTAAAGGGCTTTCCTGGTGGCTCAGCAGTAGAGAATCCACCTGCCAATGCTGGAGATGCAGGTTCAATCCCTGGGTCAGGAAGATCCCCTGGAGAAGGAAATGGCAACACACTCCAACATTCTTGCCTGGATAATCCCATGGACCGAGGAGCCTGGTGGGATACAGTCCATGGGGTCAAACACAACTTAGTGACCAAACAATGACTACAATGCTAGTAAATGTGCCTCCCTCACCTGCAATCTTAGATTTTTAAGTGAAAGCCATATAATAAAAACAACCTGAAGCAGGTCTTGTAAAATTAGCCTTGGGAACAATGTATTGACTTCAGTGACTGCCTCTAAGTGTATGAAATTATTAACCATGGATGGAGATGACTAGGGACATTTCTTAATGGCCTAGGCTAAATAATGCCACCAAGCTCCTAAGCAAGTAATAAGCTCTAAGCACACAATCAATGTCCCATTTGTTTGTCACTAGGAAAAACCAGTGTCATCTGATTCAGAGGCTCTCTCTCCAGGATTACAGAGATGCTTGTGGTTTCATCTACAAATCTCCATTTCATCTGCCAATTTTAAGATATCACAAAATTCAGAACAGTTATTAGTGAACTTCCACAGCCAAGATGAAATCAATATCACATCTGTTATTCTGGTTGGAGAAAAGGAGAAAGGAAAGAAATGGCCTCATCTAGAGGCGTTCCACTGATTCCTAGAAGGCCTTACCAGCCTGGAGATAATAAGCTGTGGTCTCAGGAGAACAGAACAAGGATATGAACAAGGATACTACCTGGAGAGGAGTTTGCCCAACAAAAGTACTGTTTATTAACAGATGGGGGCAAAGAAAACCTGAAACTAAAATGTGGATTTAACCAAAGTCCTGAGCATGAGTGCGTGAATCCCAACCCCAACCCCACTCCACCCACCACCTCAATTTTCCTGCTGCCATTCCTCCATGACTCATGCCAACAGGAAAGCTATCAGTAGGGATTCAAGGATATCACAGTTTCTTTCCTCATTTTAGGGCATCTGAGGGAATGCAAAGCAGGGCTGCATCATCTGGGTATTTCAGAAACAAAGGTCTGCCTTCCTGGGGAAGCAATGAAAAGCTTGGAGTTCTGGCACCAACCAGGGTCTGCTTTATCTTGTCCAGGCCCTCTAGAAAGGTTTGTTTTCCAAGGTAAAGACAAGACTGATTGAAATGAATTGACTGGTCCTGAGAGGGCAGCCCCAGGAGAAAAGGCACAACTCCATCATCACATAGGTTCATTTCATGAACATGCCTTCACAAAATGCTAAACGCGTTTTAGATTTTAGATATGTTTAGATTTAGATTATAGAAAGAATGCACATCAAGGATGACCTTGACCTTCCTCCAAGAATTCCAATGTAACTTTCATTTAAAGAGCCCTTGTGTTGTGTTTCCAAGGTCATCACTTTAGCTTGACAAGAATAATCAGAGGCCAGCAGAAAAGTTTGTCTGAGCTGAGATCTTTTGTGGGGAGAAGGGCTACCCCAAATGAATCCCAAGATAATGAAATGTCTGGGTCTCTAAAAAGCCAGTGGGGAGGCGGGGTGGAGGGTGGTCTTGCCAAGTGTCAGAGAAGTGCTACTGGAACTCATCATTATGAGTGAAAGCAATGTTGATTAGCAACAGAGCACACTGGCTGATCCTTACCAAAACTTCCTTTTGTCTTCCCAGCGGCAGCAGGCCAAACTGGCTTTAATTCCTCAATTTCCTCATTTTGTCAAAAAGGTTAAGACAGACAAGAATGTGTCAACTTCACAATAAGCACACATGAACTGAAGGCTCTTTGCTCAGTCAGGAGAGGCCAGTTAAGTTAGAAAAACATGCCTCCTGCAATGATGTACAAACAGTAAGACAGACTCAGGCTGACAGGACACTGAGCCTGCATTTCTGGCCTCAGGGAAAAGTTTACTCCTGTATCACTCCAAGATACCTACCCTATTCTCAGGTACTGTGGCCTTTCACAGTGAGGACACTCTAAGGCAAATAAAGGTCCAATTTCTTTTAAGATGCTGACCTAATATCTAACTGCTGCAGGCACTGAGTAAGGAGTTTTCTCTGTGCCAGGATGAATGCAGCAAAGGATGGGATCCCATGACTCCGGAAACAAAAAAGCCACTCACAACACAGAGGAACCTCATTTTTATTTATCTGACAAATGTTTGCCTAACAGTTACTGTGTGGCAAGCACTGCTCTTAGCACTGAACAAATATTAACTCATTTAATCTCAACAGCATCATGAAGTAGCTACTATAATTATCTTCTTTCTACAGATGAGGAAACTATAAAAAAGTTGAGTAACTTGCCCAGGATCAAACAACTGTTGAATGGCACAGCAATTTGGCCCCAGTAGTCAATGTTCTTTACCAGGTATTAAAAATCAAAGAAGGCCAGGAGTGCTAGAATATTAATTCTAACTCAAATCTGGAGTGGCCTAAGATTATTAAGAAAAATAACAACCATTGTTAATACTTATCAAGTGTTAACTACATGTATGGCATGCAGTAAATATTTTTAAATGTTTCATCTCATTTATTCTTCTCAATACTTCTCTCAGGCAAGAATATTTTTATCCTTCATTTTCCAAATGAGAAAACTGTGGCTTAGAGAGGTTAAGTAACCTTCCCAAGATCTCACAGCTGGGACTCAAATCTGCTTCTAAAGACTGTGTAGCTAACCACTGAGAAATGTTGCTTCAAAATGCCTAAAAATTCCATGCGAATGGAAACCAAAAGAAAGCAGGGATAACCAAAACCTTCCAACAGAGAAAAGTTCAAGTCCAAATGGCTTCACTGGTGAATTCCGCAAACCACTTAAAGAAGAACTAATACCAATCCTTCTCAAATTCTCCCAATATATAGAGGAGGAGGGAAGGACTTTCAGACTCATTTTACAAGGCCAGCGTTATGCTGAAACCAAAGCCAGACAAGAACATTAAAAGAAAATTATGGGTAAATATCCCTGATGAAAACAAAGGCAAAAATTGAAAACAGAGGGAATAAAAGATTAGCAAACTAAATTCAAAAGCACATTAGAAGTAACATATACCATAACCAAGAAGAATTTATTCCTAGGATGTGAGGAATGGTTCAACATAGGCAATCAATGTGATACACCATATTAACAAAATGAAGGATAAATATCATATGATGATTTTAATATATGCATTTGATAAAATTCCCTTCATGATAAAAACTCTCAACAAATTGGGATAGAAGGAACATACTTCAACATAATAAAGCCCATATATGACAAGTCTAAAACTGATATCCTCAACAATGAAAAGCTAAAACTTTCCCTCTAAGATCAGGAACAAATTATCTCTGTTTACAGATGAAATGATAATATATATAGGAAATTCTGAAGAATCCATCAAAAAACTGTTAGAACTAATCAACAAATTCAGTAAAGTTGCAGGATACAAAAACAATCTATAAAAATCAGCTGTGTTTCTATACCCTAACAGCAAACTACTGAAAAAGAAATTAATAAAATAATCCATTTACAACAGTACAAAAAGAACAAAATTCCTAGGAATAAATTTAACCAAAGAGGTAAAAGATCTATACAGTGAAAACTATAAACATTGATAAAATTGAAGAAGAGACAAAGGAAAAGATATTCCATGTTCATGAACTGGAATCATTAATACTGTAAAATGTCTTGTAATCCAAAGCTATTCACAGATTCAATGCACTTCCTATCAAAATTCTAATGGTATTTTTCCTAGAAATAAAAATAAGTCTAAAACTTGCATGGAACAACAAAAGACCTCCAATAGTCAAAGCAACTGTGAAAAAATAATAATAATTTTCAACAAAGGAGCCAAGAACTTATAATGGGAAAGGACTGTCTCCTCAATAAATGGTGCAGGGATAGCCACATACAAAAGAGAGAAACTGGACCTTTACTTTATAGCATACAAAAATCAACTCAAAATGAATTAGAGACTTGAACATAAGACCCAAAACATAAAACTCCTAGAAGAAAACCTGGGGGGAAAGCTCTTTGAGATCAATCTTGGCAATGATTTTTTTTTGGATCTGACACCAAAGGCAAACACAACAAGAATAAACAAGTAGGGCTACATCAAACTACAAAGCTTCCGCACAACAAAAGAAACCATCAACAAAAAATCAACCAACCTATGGAATAGGAGAAGATATCTGTAAACCATCTATCTGCAAGAGGTTAACACTCAAAATATACAAGGAATTCAAACAACTCAATAGCAAAATAAACGAAAACCCCCAAAGAACCCAGCTAAAAATGGGCAGAGAACCTGAATCAACATTCTTCCAAAGAAGACATTCAATTGGCCAACAGGTACGCGAAAGGGCACTCAACATCACTAATCATTAGAGAAATGTAAATCAAAACAATGAAAATGGAACCCTTGCATACTGTTGGTAGGAATGTAAACTGGTACAGCAAGTATGAAGATTCCTCAGGAAATTTAAAAAAGAGAACTACCATATGATCCAGAAATCCCACTCCTGGGTTTTTATCTGAAGGAGCAAAATCACTGTCTCAAAGAGAGATCGTATTTCCTTCTTCATTGCAGCACTATTACAATAGCCAAACTTCAGATCCACATTTCCAACTTTTATTGAACATTTTCCCCTTTTGCTTTTCCAGCATCCTTTAACCTGAACCTACCCAAAAACAACTTTGTAAATGTCTTCTGTAGTCTCTGTTGCCTAAATTAGGAATTGTGACTTAAAAATCACCATAATTTTCATTGTAACCTAGGATCATAGCAATTTCTTCCTTCTTTGACCCCTAGAGGTTTGAGGGCACAAGCAAGGTCTAAACAGGTTCATTCACTTATTCTAATCCCTCTGCTTTGGTGAGCGCTTCACAGGGGAGCCTGTCCGTGAGTGATAATGCTGCCTCTTTGTGCAGTGGGTGGCCCTAGACTTGGCCTCTATTCGGACATGAATAATTGGATGTGGTACATTCCTGCATTTTCTCTTCCCATTAATTCTTGAATGAACAGTGTATATCTTGATGATCCTCTAAATTCTATTTATAACAATGAAAAATTGATAATAGGGATAAGATTCAGAGGGAAAAACCAACTACATCCAAGAGAGGTCCCCCATTGCCTCTGAGCATATGCACCCCACCCCCAAGGAATTCTAAGTCTTCCCTATTCTGTCCCTATTGCCAAAAAGGCACCATCAAAAAAGTTCCTCCCCAGAAGGTTTTACCTCCCCACCAATTTTATTCTCTTAGTCCTGGGTTCATCTTGCCTCATGTTAGGAAGAATGTGAATCTACAAAATGAAGGACACTGTGTCCTCATACTTGTAGATTAATTACTCTTTCAATCAATACTTCACTCCTGATGATTGAATAGTTCTCTTTCACTTTGCAACTCAGCCCTGGTCCAGCTCATTTAACTGTTTCTTCCTTAAAGGAGCCAGACTCCCCCTCCTTCCACACACATCCTTAACGCACCATTAAAATAAGGTGCCTGGTCATTTCTTTCTGTCTTCCATGTATACTGAATTTCTTTCATTTCTATTGGAGAAGGGAATGGCAACCCACTCCAGTATTCCTGTCTGGAGAATCCCATAGACAGAGGAGCCTGGCGGGCTACAGTCCATGGGGTTGAAAAGAGTCAGACATGACTGAGTGACTAACACTTTCATCTCTATGACCCTCCCACCCCATCCAGGCTCACATTCCTATTTTCCAGATTTCTTCAATGGCTTTATTATAGTCTCCCTGCCACCAGCTTCTATGCACTCCCAAACCACCCTGAAAAAGTTCATCAGGGCAATGGTCAGCTTTCCCATCCCCAGACTCTAGTGGCTTCTACTGTCTTCAGCACAGAGCCTAAAATACCAGGCCTAATATTTAAGACACTTCAGAAGACATCCCTGGAGGATACGTGCTCCATACACACATCCTTCATTAGATTCCAATTTCCTTGCTTCTCTCAAACCTCTTCTTCACCTGGTCTTCCTATTCCTTAATGTCAAAAATAAATTCTTGGCCCTCAGTCCCAAGACTTCATCATTTCTTACATGGAACCTAAAGAAAGAGCAACTTCTTAGTACATAATCAGATATTGCCTTATATTATTAAGTTAATCAACATGAGACTTATTATTACATAATAAAATTGAGTTCTACAAACTTCACTGTAAATCACTGTCATTATCTCATGTTGTTAAATAAGAGACAAAACTGGTGGCCATGAGCAAAATTCAGCTTCAGACCAGCTACACATGACCATAGAGCCTTTTGTTGTTTTAGATTTGAATCTGAAGAATTTGGATATTTTGTGGGAGGTCAGGGAGGATGGAGTTACACTCTTCATTTCTCCCCAGACCCCACCACTCATCATTATTTCAAACTCCACTGCCTTGACAGTCACAAATCCTGCCTGGTTATGAAGATGTTTGAGTTTGCAATACCTTTTGATAGTCACATGTGAAATATCTCATTGCCCTGTTAAGTCCAGGGACTCCAAGAGGGCAGGGTTGCATCTTACACTTCTTAGCATAACTCGTCCCATACCCTACAGGGCACAGAATATTACTAAATACAGTGACTGCATACAAGGCTGCAAAATCAGTTAACTGTCAGAGCTAGGTGGGACCACAAGTCAATGAACAAAGGGTGTCATCATCGGCTATGTTGAACTCCCCTCCAAGGGGAGGACAAATGAGCTTTCATGACGAGTTCTCTCCAGGAATCCAGCATTGCCAACAATGACACCTATTATACACAGTCTGTTCCTGGAAGTCATCCCACTAAAATAGGTTCGATATTACTTCAGTCCAAGATACCAATCTCAGTAAGTGTCAGTTCCTAGGGAAAAAGAAACAGGGATACTTGTTCATTTTGGGGTGGAATGAGGGGGGTAAAAGTGCTATTTACAAACATAATATTCCAATGACAGGAAATGAGAGCAGAAAGCATCTCTTGCTGGCCTAAACAAGAAGTGGTTAACCTCATTCCAGCTTCTGTTGAGAGACCTTAGTTGCTCTCTCACTCTATTGAAGGACTCTTGAGTTCATTTTTGTCAAACCCTTTAGGCTGAATTATTCAGCATGCACCAGCCTCAGAGACAAACAGGTGACAACCAAGAGGTGGCAGAATGTAGCAGAAAGATCATGACGTTTGGAGACAAGACAGACCAGGGTTTGGAAACTGGCTTTGACACTCTGCTTTTCTAAGAATCAGTGTCCTCAAAAAAAAAAAAAAAGTGGGGTGGAAGTGGGTGGAGAGGAGGGAATGCCATCCACAATAATTACATGAGATGAGAATAATAACAGCTAACACTTACTGCGTGCTTATTTTGTGCCAGGTACTGATTTGAAGTGTTTTAAATGTGTTTACTCGTCAACTTACGACAACATTATGAAACAGATGCCAACATTGCCTGCATTTCCCACAGTTGGACACTGAGGCACACAAAAGGTTAGGTTATTTGCCCAAGTCACTCAGCCAGTAAATGGGCAAATCCAGAATTCATATCCAGGTGCTCTCATTCTGGGACCTTAAATCTAAACACCTACTAAATGCACTTGGGAGGCACTTGACATAGCACCTGGTAAACTGAGGCACTACATACAGGAATAAAAGAGAGAGAGGGAGCAGGAAGAAGGAAAAAATCTTTACTTCATTTCTCTCCTGGGATTCCAGGTCTCCCAAAGTTAGCTGGTAAGGTCTTTAAAAGACTATAGCTCCCCCAAGCCCCTCAAGTTGCCATTGCACTGGCCTCCTCTGTGGAAGAACCTAGAATAAATCACCCCACCTCACCCAGGCTAAGCAAGACACACAGCGACATACCTTGACTGGTTCAAAAGCATCTCCAACCAATCACAAACCAAAGGCCCAAGACCCATCATATGTTTCAGCTCTCTTACCTTAGCGGGAACTCTGCCTTGACAGGGGTCTCCTGCCTTCCTCTTTATTTGACAACCCTAATCCTGGTGCTGGAGCAGCCTGCTGCTGCTGCTGCTGCTGCTTCTGCTGCTGCTACGTCGCTCCAGTTGTGTCCGACTCTGTGCGACCCCATAGATGGCACCCACTAGGCTCCCCCGTCCCTGGGATTCTCCAGGCAAGAACACTGGAGTGGGTTGCCATTTCATTCTCCAGTGCATGAAAGTGAAAAGCGAAAGTGAAGTCACTCAGTCGTGTCTGACTCTGTGCGACCCCATAGATGGCACCCACTAGGCTCCCCCGTCCCTGGAATTCTCCAGGCAAGAACACTGGAGTGGGGTGCCATTGCCTTCTCTGCCAGAGCAGCCTGGTAGCCTCCAAATGTACATACCACCTCTGGGCAGGCACGGTGGCCCTCAGGGCTGCCACCTCAGAGCTCCTGGAATTGAGAGGAGCCCTCCACACACACAAAGCAAATCCCGCCAGAGAATATGTTGTATTCCTTCTGCCCAATGGATCTTGGAGAGGCAAAGCTGTGGTCACCACAGAGAGCAAATTAATTAATCCCAGCAGGTGATCATCACGGCAAATGACAAGGAGGGTTGAAACTACACAATGTGCTACAGGGTACTTTTAAAATAAAATTAGGACAAAAGAAAGAGAAATATATAAATGTATATCTATCAATATAAAAATGTACTTACAGGGGTGCTGCAGGATCACTCTAAAGATACAGAATCCCAAGAGTGAGATTTCAGACTGCTGAATAAACTCCAACAATCCAGCCATCCATGTGTACCAGAGAAAAGCTCCTGTCCTAGACTTGACTCTGCTTGTGCCAGATTTCCTGGTTTTGAGGGTGAAGTCAAGCAGAGACTCTCTCCTCTGATGACCAAAGTAACTACTGCTGCCCGGAGACCCTGTGTGGAGGGGCCAGGGAAGCAGATCTGAGGAGCCTGAGGGCTGCAGCCCTGCTCATTGTCTGCAGAGTTCCCAGTCCTTGGGAAGGGGGAGGGAGTTCTCTCCAAGGCCTGCATATCCCCCAGGAGTGCTGGAATGGGCCCCCCATTCAGGAAAGGACCGCAGTACCGTCAGGTGGTATTAGAGGTTCACTGGTCAAACATGGACTGGCGGCCATGTCCTTACCTCCTGCTGCTCTGAGAGATCAGAGGGCTTCCTTAAGGGAACTAACTGAGAACAGTGTTGATTATTAGTAAGTATGGCCAGGCATTCAGGGGTTGGGTGAACTTGCATACATAATTCATCAGTCCTCTCTAGTTATACATTTAAAATTGACTGACTTCTTCTATGTTAGACATATCATGTACACTCTCCATTTTAAAAATCTTACTGATAGTTCAGGGTTTATAGGCTTCAGCTAACTTTGGGTCAGTCAGGCGACCATGGGGAGATGGCCTCCCCATCGTACAGCAGCTTCTGCTTGGAGGGCCCAGGCTCCACCAAGGAGATTTTCCCAGGAGCCTCTGTAAACCCAGACCCTGTGAAACAAGCTTGTAAAATATGGCCCAGGCTCTGACAGATCTGCAACTGTGAAAGTCAAGAAAGGAATAATAAACTGAAGCAAGACAGCTGGGAATTTTTATTACATTTAGTGACACAAATCTTCCCAAAGTAATCTGAACCCTAATGTATCACAAAATTATTCATATTATTATATATTCCAAAAGCAAAATCCTGAAATAACTCCTCGAGAAACAAAAAGATAAAATAGGAATGACTTAAATGATGGAGTTAGTAGATCAGAAAGTGAGCAAAAGGCAGATTAATTTGTGAAAGGTAACAAAAAGACTCTAAATAAGAATGGGCATTTAAGATCTTACTCCTAAACTGAGTTAAGGAGCTACGCTCAAACCACTAAAAAAAAAAAAAAAGAAAATGAACAAGTGTTACAGTGTGTACCTAAACAATAACTGCTTTGGAATACCAATTCATTAGAACTGATTTCCTTCAGCTGCTTATGGCCTTCCCAAGTGGCCCTTTTCTGAGAACTGTACCATAGTCTTAATGTAATATAGTATTTTATATTATTATTGATGACTAACTAGACCTCAAAATAATAAATTGACAACTATAGTTTCAGACACACTGAGAACATACAAGCAGGTGTAATTTAAGCATAGCTTCTCTTTTTCAAGGTTGAAATGTTTGTTGTTGCTGCCCAGGTGGCTCAGTGGGTAAAGAATACACCTGCAATACAGGAGACGCAGGAGGCGCGGGTTCAATCCCTGGGTCAGGAAGATCCCATAGAGGAAGTCAGACACGGCTTAAGTGACCAAGCATGCATGCATGCATACTTTTACTAGGTTGAAATTCTGAGAAGGGGATAAATGAATTTAGTTTTATTTCTGCTTTTGGACATTTTTCTCCTTTAATTTTTAATTTCATTTTCCTAATTTTCGTAATGAACAAATTCCTGTGGTCCTAATGAGAGAAGAAAACTTGATTTTCATTGAATCTTGTGAAAGTTGAAAGGGTTTTGGGACATGGTAGAGGAAAACACTCAGATTACAGTATGATGGGAAGACAAAGGTTTCCGCTTTCAGGCCCTCTCTTCTCTGGTCTATAGACCCACAAAGATAAACCTCTACTTCAGTTCATCTCCATCCTCTTCTTGCTCCTCAAATTGGTTCAGCATTTCATAAAGGCACCCTTCTACCAATTTTAAATCTGGTTTTTGCAGTCATTTCTGCCAAAGCAGAAATGTAATTTAGTGTAGCTCTTTCAAGGAAATATTTGAAGGTTATTTTCCTCTTATAAATTTATTAAGAATTGCTAGGAAAAAAGGAGGGGTAGGTGACAGAAAAGTGAAAGTGAAGTCACTCAGTCATGTCCAACTGTTTGTGACCCCGTGGACTGTAGCCTACCAGGTTCCTCTGTCCATGGGATTTTCCAAGAGTACTGGAGTGGGTTGCCATTTCCTTCTCCAGGAGACCTTCCCAACCCAAGGATTGAACTCAGGTCTCCTGCATTGCAGGCAGACCCTTTATCGTCTGAGCCACCAGGGAGGCCAGGTAACAGAAGGAGTAGTTTAAAATACAATCTAAAGAAAGTAGCCTCCTCTTATAAATGTATCCTAGAAACTAAACCTTTAAAGCAAGACCTGAAGTCTCCAAAAACAATGCTCCCTCTTCCTAGGTTTTCAGGATCTTATGTTAATAAATAAATGAAGCCTAATGGCTGGATGGCATCACTGACTCGATGGACGTGAATCTGAGTGAACTCCGGGAATTGGTGATGGACAGGGAGGCCTGGCATGCTGAGACTCATGGGGTCGCAAAGAGTCGGACATGACTAAGCGACTGAACTGAACTGAACTGAACTGAATGCTAAAAAGCCAACAACCACACACACATACACAGAGAACAGATTTACCAAAAATGGAAAATCAGAATGATAGTCTTTTTTTCTGGAGGATATATCAGATTATTCCTCTAAATAGCAGTTTCCTCGAGCTCATGGACAATGTAAGAGGAAAGGGAAGGAATGGGGAAAGGACAGGCCGGGAAGTCAAGAGAAGGGAAATAGAGGTGGGGGAGAGCTGAGGGCAAGAGGGGAGGAGGGAAAAAAGAGGAAGGAGGGGGAAAAGAATAGAACATTTCAAAAACATATCCACTGCCAAAAATAAGGAACATCTGAAGAGGCATCTTGACATTTTCATCAAATTTTTAAGAAGTGCTTTCCAAATGGAGAAGAACCTACCACCCAACTATTGCTACTTTCTATTTCAAGCTCAAAACAAACATACAAACTGAAGCACAAACAGTCCAGCTTGACAAGAAAACATGAGCCCCAAACACTTTAATCAGTGACTCTTACCTGGTTACAAGAGACTGGGTACAGGTTTGATTTAAAGGGGGTCAAACACTGGTGATCTGATACACAGAACAAAAACGGTTGTTCAGTTGACTCATTGAGTGAGCTCTTCATGATACTCCTGCAGCTTTCATTCAGTCTCCCCTGTGAAATGTGAAGACACTTGACATACTCTATGTGGCACTAAGAAGAAGGCAATCAACCAACACAACCAAGGAGAAGAAAATGACTTCACTCAATCCCAACC